>NC_042615.1:147883583-148188489 GCF_901001135.1 Rhinatrema bivittatum
CATCATTGTGCAGCTCTGGTTACCCCATCTCAAAAAAGACATAGCGAACACAAAAATACATACAGAAAACAGTGACAAAAATGATAAAGGGAATGGAAAAGCTCCATTGTGGAGGAAGGCTAAACAGATTAGGGCTCTTTAGCTTGGAAAAGAGACAATTGAGAAGGGATATGATTGAGATTCACAAATTCATGAGTGTGCTGGAACAGGTAAAATGGGAATTGTTATTTACCCTTTCAAATAGGACTAGGTGGCACTCCATGAAACTAGCAACTGGCAGATTTAAAACAAATTGAGGGAGTATATTTTCACTAAGCACACAAGAAAGCTTTGGAATCTGTTCTGAGAGCTTTTGGTCAAGGCAATTAACATAATGGGGTTCAATAGAGGATTGGACAAGTCCTGCAGGAAAAATCCATAAAAGATTATTATCCAGGTGAACTTGGGAAAACCAGCGGAGTAAGATACAAAAAATAGATTGGTGGTATGCCGAGTACTTGTGACCTGGACAGGCCACTATTGGAGACTGGAAGCTGGGCTTGATGGCCCTTGATCTGATCCATCATGACACGTCTTATGTTCTTAGCTGGTATGTACAGGAGCATGATGTGTAGCATCATACAAACTGTAAGAGTGCTTTCCATTTATGGAAGAGGTGGAGTCAATAGGATGGATCTTAGCTATGGGACACCCATCTGCCATAGGAGTTTGTTAGCCCATATATATATATATTTGTTCTAACAGAACCAGAGGTTATCCTTTGCAGCATGGTGCCTACTTATGATAACAGCTCTGAGGTTGGCCCTGAGTGAGTGCTATAAAATTAGTGTATCATGGCATGGCAGGCCATAACCCAGGGTTGTGCATTGCCCAACATTCCACTGGATAGATGCCTATGGCTTGTAGAAGGATGATGCCTTATGTCATGGAGGGATACATTAAGCTGTTGGCTGTGACAAGGTTCTGATGGCTTGCTGGACAATAGCAGGGTATGTGATGGAAGCAGCAAATACAAATACTATGTTGACATATCGCTGATGGATGTTATAGGAACTTACCTCCAGTCCCCTCTTGCTTCATATGCAGCTGTTTCAACCATTTGTCCTCCGGGTGGTGCAGCTCCCAGGCCTTCTGCTTGAGGTCTTCAGTCTGTACAGATGACAAGTTAGCATAAAAGGCTCTTAAATGAATGATTCAGGTTCTGTGACATCTTCAATACCATGTTTTCATTATTGCCAGCTAACCCTTGACCCCTATACCTATAAAACTGTCTCCTCAGAGTCCCTTCTGACATTGATATATGCAGTTTGGCTTCTGCCCCCTCCTCCCATAGCTTGTCACAGCAAATGACACCTTCATACTAAGAGTTACAACTTTGACTGCCCTTTGCTCAGTGTTACCACCCCTGGAGTTTCCCTAGTGCCATTTGGGAATTGGTGCTATCCTCTGAAGCTCCTTGCAGGACTGTGCTGCTCTTACAGCTGTGGCTCTGGGGCTGCATAATGCCTCAGTGTGCACATGTATGAAAAAGCACCTTAAGATTTTCCTAGGTTTCTGTGCAAAATTGTATTGCAGAGTGCTAGAGCCTTTACCTAATTTATGTCACTTTGCAAATGCACCCTAGTTGCCCTCACTTTATTTTATTTTATTTTATTTTGACCTAGTTTCCTCAAGACACTTACCTCCTGGGGGTAGGAGGTTCCACGATTAAATTCATGGGACAGGGCCTGCCAGGCCTGGCTTATGGTTTGCGTGCTGTGCTGGACCCTTCTGATGGGGAACAGGAGGAAGGAGGCCATCCTGGCCACATCCCTAGCCAAGAAATTTGGCTTTTGTGCCAGGGGGTCATTTTGGAATGACCCCACCCCAGCATTACCAGAAATGTGCACAAGCAAAAGTATGCACATACTACGATCCCAAGTATGTGCAAAATATTGTGCATACTGAAAAGTCCATGAGTTTTTTGAGGTCAGATATACACATATTTTAAAATCTGCACAGATGGCTCCATGCAGATTCCAAAATATTTGATCGAATCTCTGCAGACCCGTATGCATGCATATATCAAGCTGAACCTAACTTTCAAACTTATGTGCAGTACAACATTTGTGCACATAAGTAGACAAACGGAGATGAAAGCTAGTGGGAGCTTCACAGTAATAAAGTATTAAGTACTTCTGCTCTGAAAGTACACACATATGAGTGAATATGCACGAATATTTCCAATACAAGAAAATGCATACTTCTTCTACACATTTTATAAATATGTTCATGTATATTTTACACATGAAGTAATTGTGGCAATAAACACTTATAATTAAATGTGGAGGCAGGTATTTTATAAAGTATGTAAATATATCATTGTGAAAATACTTGTGTGTGTACTTGAAATCACCAATTTGCTGATAACTACCCCAGTTCATTCAGTTCTTCTCCAGTTGACCTAGACTAGCACTTCAATCTGAACCTCCAACAGTTTGCCAATTTCACTTCTAGGAGTCAATTAGCAGGTGAAAATGGTATGGATAAGTTTGGTAATGTACACGCATATATTACTTTCAAAATAGCAACTACCATGCACACTCCCTCAGGTGCATACCTCCCCTAGATTGCCCCATTTTTCCCCACAGTAAAATGTATATGTGAAATAAAAAAATATGCATATACTCTCAACATTTATAAAATAGCATATATGCTTGTACATGCTACTTACATGTGTATATGCTATTTTTACTCCATATATGCTAATTTTATATATGCAACCCCTGCATAACTCCATTACAAATACAACATGGAAAGGAAGTTGTATGTTTGTCAAAATAGCTCTCATTTATTGTAATGAGAGTTGAACAGTTAGAGGCAGAGAGATTCTGGACTTTTTCTAGCCTGGAGTAGATGTAGGAATATTTGGGTCTGAGATCTCTAGGGAGAAAATAAATGTTGCATTTGACTGTGGGTGACTAACTGTTGTAGTAAGGACTGTGGGTGGGCTGAAGGAATATCTATAGTGGTTGTTCTTTCTGCACGCTCTGAATATCGTTTTCCCTATTTTGAAGAATATTTCTTTGACTGTCATGAATATCTCCTCTGTATCCTCTTTTATCATAGCTGCTATTTGGGAAAAGATGAGTATCTTGAGATATTTGCCCTTCATAAGTCAAAATTCTGGTGGGTGAATCAAACCTTATATCCATAGGTACTTTAGCACAAACCATTAGTTTTATATCTCAGAAAACTGTTTAATGTATTCTTGCTACCAGTTCATTCCTATTCCTTGCCTGAACTTAGTTATTATGAGGAAATGAAAAATGCTGAAAAATATGGCTAGAAGCATTAGTGCAGGTAAGTATTGACGTGAAAGCTAAATATGTTATCTGCTAAAAACCTGGATGAGCCTTCAACCTTTATAGAATTAGTTTCCAAGTAAAATTTCATCTAGATGGAGCCTGATATGCTGTGGCAGGAGTGCAAAGGCATAAAAAATTGATATGTGCTGAATATAAAATTAGGTAGTAGACATTTTAGAAAGGAGTCATTTACATGGAAAAGAACAGAAATTTTTTGTTATATCATATCAACATTTTGGTTTCCAGGTCATACGAAATAAGCAAAAATATAGCTGAGCAACACCTCATCTTGGAGTTTCCTCTCTAATTTGTTGATGCCAAATAGTTTAAAATCTGCAATAAAACACTGAAACAGTGCAGCTCACACCAAGCTCTATGCTATGCAAACTGCAAGAAATAATAATATTAAATTTTGAATTCAAATAAAAGGTAGCATAATAAGAAAGAAAACTGTGAAGACTTGGCTAGAATGCTATAATTCTAACATCTAACTTTGATGCGTGACCTCCATTCTAAAAGAGAAATAATGAGTGTTCTTGGCTTGCAGAGTTTCCCTTTTGAAAGTCCCACTAGTGCATGTACTTTCTGTCCCCTGCCCTGCTCCTATATTTGCCAGGGTAAAAGGATGTATTCTGTGAATGTATGCATACTTACCAGAATAAGGGCGGAGGGCAATCATTAGACTGAATTTTTGCCCAAATGAACATGGATTTACTTGCATAAAAATTATTTAATTGTTGCTCGAAAAATGTTCTGACTGATCAGCACTTTCTTGGTCACTAATGAATTTGCGTTAGGGCAGTTGGTTCTCAATCTTTTTTTCCATCAGGATACACCTGTGTGACACATTGAACACATGACTATCATAGGACTAAATATAAACCTATACTCTGCATCCACAGGAATCTCCCACTTCCTAACAATCAGGCCGATACAGAAAAACGCGCGGGAGAGCCGGCGAGCGCCTGTTCTCCCGGCGCGCACACAGGCCACTCTCCTGGGCGCGCGATTCAGGAGGGTGGCCTATGCAAATTGGGGCCCACAGTAAAAAGAGGCACTAGGGACACTAGTGCATCCCTAGCGCCTCCTTTTTGACAGGAGCGGCGGCTGTCAGCAAGTTTGACAACCGACGCTCAATTTTGCCGGCGTCGGTTCTCAAACCTTCTGATAGCCACGGGTTCTGAAAATGGATGCCGGCATAATTGAGCATCCGACTTCTGGCCCGCGGGCTGCGGGCCGATTTAACATTAATTAATTTATTTATTTTTGGGGCCTCTGACTTAAAATCGCTATGATATTAAGTCGAGGGTATACAGAAAAGCAGCTTTTCTGCTTTTCTGTACACTTCCCTGGCACCGGCAGAAATTAACACCAGCCTTTGGCAGGCGTTAATTTCTGAAAGTAAAATGTGCAGCTTGGCTGCACATTTTGCTTTCTGGATCACGCTGGAAAAACTAATAGGGCCATCAACATGCTTTTGCATGTTGCGGGCGCTATTAGTTTTGGGGGGGGGGGGTGGTTGGATGTGCGTTTTTGATGCACTATTTCCCCTTACGCGCGTCCAAACGTGGGCTAACAGTGCGCTCCTGGAGCGCACTGTACTGTATCGGTCCGAATGGGTGCAGAGCAGAATTAAGACATTTCCCTGTACAATTCACCATACATCTTAATAACAACATTACAAACTCCCTCTACCACCAGGTGCATTGTAAAATAATACAAAACCTGGAAAAACAAACAAACCCCACTCTGTAGATGTTTATCAAACCTGCCATACTGAAGCAGCACTAACTCCAAGAAATAAAAAGGCAGTAGTTCACCACCAGTGCAATATCATATTGAGAAAATACAACAAATAAACCTGATACAAATCCTTACTTGCTAGTAAAGTACCTCATGTCAGTCACATACATACAGAATACAGGCAGACCTGCCTTCACTAATATAGAATAAAAGACCACAAATTACAAATGCAGAAAGAAAAGCTGGAATGGAAACCCCAAGAAGACCTTTTGCATGACGTCTGGAGAACTAGAAACATAATATATTTCTTCCTGCACTAAGCAAAGTTCAAAGATAGAAGAAATGCCTATTCTCAAAATGGACGTATTACGGTTCTTGTACCCCGTCACTCCCCTCCATGCCCCCCATTACCCCTCACTTCTACCAGCTACTAAATCGTCCCTTCACATGCTCAAAACCCTGTCCAATATTTCTGATATCCCCCACCTCTGCATCCTCTTCCCTGTGCCTCCTCTCTCCCCTGCTCAACTCTGTCTGCCCTTCCCTCTCCCCCTCCCTACCCAGCATACCTCTGACCACTAGGGATGTGAATCGTTTTTTGACGATTTAAAATATCGTCCGATATATTTTAAATCGTCAAAAATCATTAGAAGCGCGATACAATAGGAATTCCCCCGATTTATCGTCAAAAATCGTAAATCGGGGGAAGGGGGAGGAGAAGGGGGAGGGCGGAAAAACCGGCACACTAAAACAACCCTAAAACCCACCCCGACCCTTTAAAATAAATCCCCCACCCTCCTGAACCCCCCCAAAATGCCTTAAATTACCTGGGGTCCAGATCGGGGGTCCCGGTGTGATCTTTTACTCTCGGGCCTGCGGTGCGTTGTAGAAATGGCGCTGGCGCTACCTTTGCCCTGTCATATGACAGGGCAAAGGTAGCGCCGGCGCCATTTTGTTTTTTGTCCCCCGACGTCAGGAGCGTAGGAGATCGCTCCCGGACCCCCGCTGGACCCCCAGGGACTTTTGGCCAGCTTGGGGGGGCCTCCTGACCCCCACAAGACTTGCCAAAAGTCCAGCGGGGGTCCAGGAGCGACCTCCTGCACTCGAATCGTTTTGCCGTGCAAAATGGCGCCGGCCGTACGGCAACACGATTCGACTGCAGGAGGTCGTTCCGGACACCCGCTGGACTTTTGGCAAATACATTTTGGCAAATACATTTTGGCAAATACATTTTGCAATACGGCAACACGATTCGAGTGCAGGAGGTCGCTCCCGGACCCCCACTGGACTTTTGGCAAGTCTTGTGGGGGTCAGGAGGCCCCCCCCAAGCTGGCCAAAAGTCCCTGGGGGTCCAGCGGGGGTCCGGGAGCGATCTCCTACGCTCCTGACGTCGGGGGACAAAAAACAAAATGGCGCCGGCGCTACCTTTGCCCTGTCATATGACAGGGCAAAGGTAGCACCGGCGCCATTTCTACAACGCACCGCAGGCTCGAGAGTAAAAGATCACACCGGGACCCCCGCTCTGGACCCCAGGTAATTTAAGGCATATTGGGGGGGTTCGGGAGGGTGGGGGATTTATTTTAAAGGGTCGGGGTGGGTTTTAGGGATGTTTTACTGTGCCGGTTTTCCCGCCCTCCCCCGATTTACGATTTACACGATATTTACAAAAACAAAACCGCGACGATCCGATTCCCTCCCCCCCCAGCCGAAATCGATCGTTAAGACGATCGATCACATGATTCACATCTCTACTGACCACCTCAGCATCCCCTGACCTCCCTTCTCCCCAACCCATCTGGCCCCATACCTCCATCTCTCCCTCCCATTTCTCCTCCCTGCCAGCAGCCCCCAGCCCCTTCTTCCTCCACCTCTCCCTACCCAGAAGCTTCAATCTCCTTTCCCCCACCCTTTCCTACCCAGCAGACTCGTGACTCCCTATTTCCAAAGGCCTTCCTGCCCAGCACATTTCCCCTTTCCTCCTGCTTCCCAGCCAGCACAAGCCTTCAGTCCAATCCCTCCCACTTTACCAGCAGTAGATGAGAGCAAGAAGCATTGAGGAGAGGAAGAAGATGAGGCAGCAGCAGTGGAAGTACAGTGCACGCACCTTTCTCTCTTATGCTCCTGCTTTCACATCCAGGCCCCATGGGGTAAAGAGAGCATCAGCAGCCTCACTGCCAGGCCAGGTAGAGGAAGATAAAGCTGGAGTCCTGGCAGGCGCATATCAACAGGAGTTGGTTATATCTCGCTCTGATCTGGGTGAAAGAGAAGAGAATAACCTCTCACCGGGTCAGGAAGAGGAGAAGGAAGCAATAGCAGCTTCCTCTCATACCCAATAAAGGAGAAATCAGCCAACTCCTATCCAGCCTTCTGCTGGCTCTGCGACACACCTTCCATGACCTTGCGACACACTAATTTCCCGACACACTGTGTTAGGGCAACGCACGATTTAGCGCTACATTTATCTTTTGGTTTGGAAGGTGGAGGGGTTTGGGGGGAGGTGTTACACGTGGATAAAGGTGAACTGGTAGATGTAGTGTATTTGTATTTTCAGAAGGCGTTTGACAAAGTTCCTCATGAGAGGTTTTTAAGAAAACTAAAAATTCATGGGATAGGATGCAATGTCCTTTTGTGACAGGAAACAGAGAGTAGGATTAAATGGTCAGTTTTCTCAGTAGAAAAAGGTAGACAGTGGAATGCCTTAGGGATCTGTACTTGGACCAGTGCTTTAATACATTTCTAAATGACTGGAAAGGGGTACAGTAGGTGAGGTGATCAAATTTGCAGATGACACAAAATTATTCAGAGTTATTAAATCACAAGCAGATTGTGATAAATTTGAGGGGAACCTTAAGAGACTGGAAGATTGGGCGTCCAATGGCAAATGAAATTAAATGTGAACAAGTGCAAGGTGATGCATTTAGGGAAAAATAACCCAAGCTGTAGAGTTACACAATGTTAGGTTCCATATTAGGAGCTACCAACCAGGAAAAAGATCTAGGCGTCATAGTAGATAGGATAATACATTAAAATCATAAGCTCAGTGTGCCACAATGGTCATAAAAGCAAACAGAATATTAAGAATTTTTAGGATGGGAATGACAAATAAAACAGAGAATGTCATGCCTTCATATTGCTCCATGGTGAGACTGTATCTTCTTGACTACTGTGTGCAATTCTGTTCATCGC
The DNA here is from genome assembly GCF_901001135.1 of Rhinatrema bivittatum. NCBI lineage: Eukaryota > Metazoa > Chordata > Amphibia > Gymnophiona > Rhinatrematidae > Rhinatrema > Rhinatrema bivittatum. The sequence goes on from NC_042615.1 coordinate 147,891,860, forward strand.
ATATCAAAATAAAAAGTGGCACTGGAGAAGCTACAAAGAAGGACAACCAAAATAATAAAGGGGATGAAGTGACTCCTCCTATGAGAAAAGGCTAAAAAGGTTAGGGCTCTTCATCTTAGAGAAGAGACAGCTGAGGGGGGATATGATAGAGGTCTTTGAAATCATAAAAGGACTTAAACAGTTATTTACTCTTTCAGATAATACAAGGACTAGGGGGCACTCCATGAATTGGCAAGTAGCACCTTTAAAACAAATTGTAGAACATTCTTTTTCACTCAATTCACAATTAAGCTTTGGAATTCATTCCCAGAGGGTATGGTTAAGGTAGTTAGTGTTGCTGGATTTAAAAAAGGTTTGGATAAGTTCCTGGAGGAGAAATCCATACATTGCTATTAATCAAGTTGACTTAGGGAACGGTGTCTGCTTATTACTGGCTTTAATAGCATGGGATCTATTTAATGTTTGGGTACTTGCCAGGTACTTTTATCCTGGATTGTTCAATGTTGGAAACAGGATGCTGGGCTTGATGGACCCCAAGTCTTACCCAGAATGGCAATTAACTTCTTATGTTCTTATGTTAGTGTGGAGATTGAGATATGAGGGAGAAAGAGAGGGAGAGAGTTTTGTAACTAAGGGATAGAGCATGTGTAAGTGAGAAAAAGGGAAGTCTGAGAGGGAGAAAGCTTTAAGGGGGCTCAAAAGACTTGCAAGGGGACCATTCCCACTTGAGGATTTTCAAAGGCCCCCCCCCTCCCAGCCCATATAACAAATGGGAGCCAGTAAATATGGCCCAATTAAAAAAAATGTTCCCACCCTTGTTATAGACTAACATTAACCTGTATAACTTTACTCCAGCTCTAAATAGGAATTACATTTTCAGTGTTAAGAAACTATGAGGTCAATAATCAAAACCATTTAGAAGGATAACTGAAAAGATATCCATCTAAATGGCTTAGCCGAGATATTAAATGGCTTATCCAGCCAAATTCTAGCCATATAATGAGTTAACTGTCTAGAATTTAGTTGGATAAATCAGGGCTGTTCCTAAGGAGGGATGCAGGCATTCTGGGGAGGAGCAGAGTTAGCCAGATAGGTTAACTGGTTAACTCTGATATTCGGAGTTAGCCGATTAACTTGTCCAGCTAACTCTGGACATGTTATAGGGCTAGTCTAAAGTTAGCCGGATATCCATATCTGACTAACTTTAACATAGCAGGGTATATTCAGCAACATGGAATGTCCTGGTTAAGTTGCTTGATAGGTGTACCTGGCTAACTTAACTAGCCACTCTGTGGCTGAATACTGGGCCTTATGAGTTAAGCCTACGTGCTTCTCGGAATTGAGAGGTAATAGCTAATACTTTCATTAACATGGTATTTGAATGCAGAAGCACTAATTTGTTGCACAGTTTTATTCTGGTTATACCATATTTTCTGCATGCAAAACTCCTTGCTGCATTAAGAGTAAAGTCTGCCTACAAAAACTGTGTGCATATTCATGGATACAACTGTGCACATGGCCCAGGACAGCTGGAGACTGAGGTCTGCATCTTAATTTTGTTGAGGAAGAGTGATTCTGGGAAATATGCAGAACCAGGAAGTGGGCAGGGAAAGTGGGAAGCCAGACCCGAGTCCCGAAGCACTAACAATTAACTCCTTTCACAGAGATTTTTGTGGTTGGGGAAGGTTAGCTTACAGGGAAGATTTGCAAATTATTACCTGCAAGTCAGGGAATTAGTGTTGCGCTGTGATGGGACGTTGTGCTAATGGGAGCTCTCCAGCGCGGGACAAGGAGAGGTTTAGAGAGAGGATGGCAGATATGCCGAGCTTGTCTTGGGGCTCTCATGATATAGAATTATGGCTTACTCACATGAAATCCAGGACCACTGATGCTCCTGCGAGTAGCCATTCCTTTTGGGGTTCAGGAAACTCTCAGAACCAGGAACGCTTGGGACATTCCTCACTCAAAGCTTGTTGGCAATTTAACAAAGGGGGATGCTCTGCACAGGACTGCAAATGTAAATATATTTGTATGACCTGACCTGACAACCACCTGGCCGAGAGATGCCCCAGGAAGGGCTTGAGCAGAAAAGAAAATAAGGCTACCTTCACAAAACACCAACTCCAGTCCTATGGGCATAGATGGAGAGCAGTCACAAGCATTATCCCACTCAAGAAGCTGCCTCTACATTGTTAGAAGGCTTCAGGAATGGCTTTAAAATCCCTTATGGTGGTTCAATAAGTTTAGCTTGCTGCAGGAACGCTCTTTCTGCTGGTTGCTTTTCCAGTATTGTCATGGAAAAATTGGTCATAGAATTCAGGCTGGGATTGGTAGCTGGTCCGTTCTCAGAATCCCCCTTTTCCAAGATGATTTTGTTGCCACTAGCTGTAGTTCCAAAGAAGGAGGACGAAGTTTAGGTTGATATACAACCTTTCTTACTTGGCCAGTAATTCACTCAATGATTTCATCCCATAGGAGATTTATTCTGTCCAGTACGCTTCTTTTGACAGTGAACTCAGCCTACTCAGAGTGTGGTGACAGTGTGCTCATGGTGTTGGCTGATATTGAGGTTGCCTTTCGGCTCCTCCTGTGCACCCAGTTTCCCACTGTTAGATTTTTATTTTTATGGTGTGCATTACTTCAATAAATGCATGTCAATGTGTAGCTCCATTTTTTGCTCTATTTTGAGGCCTTCAGCACTTGCATTGGGAGCTCATATGCTGCACAGGTTTGCAGACTCTGATCCATTATTTGAATGACTTGCCAGGTACTTGTGACTTGGATTGGCCACTGTTGGAAACAGGATACTGGGCCTGATGGACCCTTGGTCTGACCCAATATGGCATGATCTTATGTTCTTATGACTTTGTTTTTCAACCCCATTGGTACTGATATGTGCTGGCGGTCCAACCCAATTAGGAATTTTGCTGTTAAGTGTGTAATGGCCAGGTGGACAAGTCCAAGTTCCCTGTCCCTGAGAGCAGCAAACCAATCCTTCACGAACAATTGCTCAAGCTGTGCAATGTTCTACCAACAATAGTCTCAGATCCATCTGAGCTGATTCTGTTTCACATGTCCTTTACTCTTGCCTTCTTTGTTGCCCTCTGAGTGAACAAGTTGGTGTTGGTGGCAAGCAGCAGGGATGACAGATTTGCCTTTCTTGCCTCCGATGTGTTGTTCAGTGATGGCAAGCTGCTGCTAACAATTAGGAGGTCCAAAATGGACCAACAAGGAAAGGGTACAACATTTACCTTGGTGAAAGTCCTGGGGCTACTAATGTGCCCAGTAGGGATGTGAATCGTGTGCCCGATCGTTTTAACGATCGGGTTCGGCTGGGGGGGGGGGGGGGGGGAATCTGATCGTTAGAGATGTGAATTGGGATTGGTTCCGATTCCAATTCACATCAATAATTTTTTTTAGTGAGGCCCGCACCGATAAAAAAAACCCCACCCCGACCCTTTAAAATTACCCCCTTAGCCTCCCCCACTCTCCCAACCCCCCCCCCCCAAAACTTTTTACACATACCTGGTGGTCCAGGGGGACCGCGGGGAGCGATCTCCCATTCCCAGGCCATCAGCTGCGCTAAAATAAAATGGCGCTGATGGCCCTTTGCCCTTACCATGTGACAGGGTATCCGTGCCATTGGCCAGTCCCTGTCACATGGTAGGAGCACTGGATGGCCGGTGCCATCTTTAAAGATGGCGGCGGCCATCTTTACGATGGCGCCAGCCATCCAGTGCTCCTTCTTTGCCCCCTCAAGTTCAGCTGCATCAGGTTTACCTGGCACCACAATACAGTGCATTGGCAGATAGTGTTCCTGAGCCTATTTATCTTATGTTAGGTAGGTGAGCTTTTCTCCCAAGCAAGTGGCTGCTAACAATTCTGGGCTCTGCTAGTGCTGGCAGATGGCATGGATCATGGGACACTCATTTGTGTTTTTGGGCTGTGTACCAGTCAAGAAAGGGTGTGCTTCATGCCGTATCATGTAATGATATGAAGGTTTGGAAAAGAGGAATGTGTTGGGATTACCTCTTCCCCTTTTGTGACAACTGCTAGTCAGATCCATTTTCCCAGAGGTTCTGGTCATTTATCTGGGAGGTGACCATCTGGGGACATTCCCAGATGGCTTCTAATAGATATCAGGAATGACATTGTTCTCATTATCTCCCTGATGCCCTGCACAAGGATCTTATGGTCTGAGGTCATCCCTAGTCGCCAGTTCTTATGCTCACATCTGTGGGGCCACTAGGTCTCAAAGCTGAGCAAACAAGTGGCCAATTTCACCGTGCAACATGAGGGTTACCATATTAGGAATGATTGGCTATGCATCAAATGTGCTGTGCTTTTCTGTAAGGACAGTGTACATCTATCAGATATGAGTCAGAATCTATTTCTGAATGTCCTGAGATGGGCCATTCAGAATGTGATAATCGCCTCACAAAGCAGAAGCAGCTGTGGATATGGAGGTTCCTGAGTACTTAGGTACCCCCTATGGAGGGAGTACCCGAGTCGATAGAGCTTTTTTTCCTCATGGGCAATTCATTGAATGACCAAGCTATGATTTCATTGATTCTGTTGGGAATGTCTGCCATCTGGGTCGGGTGGCCCTGGTATGACATCAGACTGGATGTCCCTGTCTCTTATGGCAGTTGCCTTGCTTGTGTGTGGCAAGCTGACCAGTAATGCCCAAGTGAGTGTCTCTTGGAAGGACAGAGCTTGCTTGCAAGCAGCGAGCCCATGGTGAAGAGGCAATATGCCGCGTACCATTTGCATACCTTCTGTTCAGATATTATCTTTGTTGTGGCTTGGGTACATAGGTTCTTATTATATAGCTATTTACTGTTATTAAAATTGTTGCCATTAATTACCATTGCTCTCTCGGTTGGGTGTGGTTTATTATGTGCTTTATTTCCTGTGACTGGGATGTGCTGCCTCCCCTCTGCCCCTTGACTGCCCAGTTTGTAAGTGACTGTTTTTTTTTAACTCTTCATTTATAAGTCGGAGTCAGAACATACACAGATAGTCGCTGAACAGTACATGATAGGTACATATAACAGGATATCAAAAATAGGCCCTTTTTATACATCTAATATGATATGAGTATTCAGAAAAAAACCCAACAACACTTAACGTTTAACACCGAGTAAATGTGGACAGGATAGAGCAAGCTATTGTTTTGAGGAGTTTGCATTTAAACAGTGTGGGTTGAATTTTCAAAACATTTATGCATGCAAAATTAGCATATATGTGCTAATTTGATATATGTGAGTATATAATTTGTACTCATGTACATGCTGTTTTATAAACATCAAAAGTACATGTGTATTTTTTGTCTCATTCACACATTTATGCTTGAAAAAAGGGGATCTGGGGCTCTCCGGGGAAGGGCGAAAGGAATGCTATTTTATATGAGGCATATGCATATAATATATATATATATATATATATATATATATATATATCAACTTATTTGCATAATTTTACACCTGCTAATTATCTTTTGCAATTGATATCAGACTTGTCTATTGTTTTCTGTTGGTCGGGTGGGAGCTCTGGGTGAACTGGGGGGAATTCAGAGGAAAGAGCTAAGGGGGTTTCAATGACTGGATCTGAGCATACTTGATATTGCAGGTTATAAAATACTGTAATATATCTCTGTGCTGGAGGAGTTCAGGCTAAAGAACCAGGAAGGTCTTGATGACCTGGAGAAGGACTGGGTGAACTGGTGGACTAATTGGCAAACTGGTATATTTAATATCACATGCATATTTTAAAATTGGCTGATTTATGTAAGTCCAACTTTACTTTTGCACATAAAATATACGCATGTATATTTTTAAAATAGGAAAGGTACAAGTGTTCAATGCACTGATATTCATGGTTTCAATGTGTACATCTTCTGAGGTAGATATATGCGCGTTTTATAAAACGTGCATATATGCTATGTGTGTGTTATAAAATCGTAAAACTATGTGCCGCCATATATGCACGTATATGCGGCCGAACGCAGTTATTTGAAAGTTATACTCCCGCAGTGCATCCTAATTTTAAGCACACATTGCTCTTTCAAATTTCAAATTACCCCCTTACGGCCTGATTTTAAAAGACAAGCATGCGTAAATACCGGGAGATTCGCGCATGACCGGACTGTGCGCGCCGCAGGCTTTTTCAAAGTCCCATGGCCATGCGCGTATCTCCTGGTACGCGCTGAAGACCAGCTTGAGCGAAAAAGGGTGGGCCGGGGGCAGGGTCTGGGTGGGCCGGGACAGGACCATTAAGCACTGTCCCGCTAAAGCACACGCCGGGATCAGACCGGCACGTGCAACCTGCTGCTGCTGCACGGCAGAGCGGGCAAGTATTAAAACAACAAATGAAAGATAGCCAGAGCAGTTGTAGGGGTCGGGGTGGATAGCGGAAAAGGGAGGCAGGTTAGCTAGGGGGTTTGGGAAGTTCCCTGCCGGTCCGCTCCTTTATTGGAGAGGACCGGGTGGGAACTGGGGGAAGGCCCGATCGCACTGCCGCACGCTTCTTATAAAATGTACCCCCCTCACGAGCGCGAGTCGGCACTCGTGTGCAGATGGGCGTGCCGATATAAAATCGCATCCATGTGCCCAGGGACCGCATGCACATGGATGCCCGCATGCATGTTTTAAAATTCACCTTTTCGTTTTTTAAAAGGAAGTATATTAACAAAGATCTGAAGAAAACACATTCAGCTTATTTTCAGAAGCAAAGAATCATGCTAACTTCTACGTTTTTCCTTTTAATCCTGTCTCTTTCATATCCTGTGTATCATAAACTGTTCATGGCTCCCTTCATTGGGCATATTTCCTGTGAAAGTGAGTTATTCATAGCCTTTTTGATTGGGTACTTAGTCATTTCTTTTATTTACAATGCCACATACTCAAGAACATTTTGTAAAGGAAAAATACTGAATTTTACAATGTATCAATGCGTTATTAGAGAGTGACTCAATGTATTTTTTCATTAAGGGAAATATACATTCTAAGTTTTCAGATACTCACAAGTGTGCACACACTGTACCTTTAGGAGTAATAAAGCAAACTTCATGACTAAAGTGTAAATTTTAAAAATGCCCATGGAACCTAAATTAATCTACGTGGCCACAACTTTTCAATTTGAAATACATGAAAAAAAAACCAGATATCTTTCTATTAAATTATCTGAATTGTAACGGCAGCTTTTTGTTCAGCTGTATTAATTCTGAAAACCAGCGTAACACTCTTTCAAGAATATGCCTTGCCTGTGTAGCTCACATGTTAGATCCTGGATGAATATTACATTGGCCCTGGAAATAGCAACTTCACACACACCACGATGGTTTATTTTATGTCAACTACGTTTTCACCCCATGAATGACTGTAAAGTGATTTTAAAAATAATAGTCATAACTGCTTTGTTGAAAACCTTTATTTAATGTCATTTTGTATATTTTCTTGTTCCTGCTGGGCATCTTTTTTAAACTGTTTAAGTTGTTTGCATGTCACAGGGCCTCTGATCCTATTATAGACTATTCACGCCGCACAGGAAAAGAAAGATCCCAGACAGTGGCATTGATCCTTCTTTGCTAATGTTGTATTCCATTATGCTGTGACTTTTCTACATTTTGCTAAGTACAACAGTAATAATTCAGAGTTTCTTTTGTAACATGAAGCACTATAAATAAACCATTAATAGAAATTTGATGACTGCAATTCTGGACTTGGTTTATTTCTCGCTAGTGAAAGTAACATTGGGGAAAGTACATTTTATTGGGTCAGGGTGGGTTGAAGGCTCAAAGTGAAGGGTTTCACTTACTTGAAAAAAACTAGTAGAAAACAGTGAAAAATCCAACAGCCCTAAATACTTAAAAACCTATATTATTTTGAATGAAAATTCAAAAGAGCAGGGACAATTGAAAGCAAAGCACTTTGCTTACTCTAACAGAAGTGCAATTCTTGATAAGCATACTTGTGTACTGAACAATACTTCAGAAACTCAGGGCTCAGTGTTAGGTTTAGTTCTTTTTAATATCTTTATTTACAGCATTCCAGAAGGACTTGAAGGAAAAAGCTGCACGCTTGCAGATGATGCAAACATTTGTATCAGAGTGGGCACAACTAGGGGAATGAAAAAAAAAACTGGGTCTAGGGTCTGTGATCTGTGCTTCAGTGGAAAAAAAAGTGTTAATTCATGCATCTGGGGGTGCAAAAGCCCTTTATCAATTAGGTGGAAAAGGTAATGGCAACTGCTAAACAGGAAAGAGACCTAGGAATGATGATCTCAGATTAGCTGAAGGTTACCACCAGTTAGGGCAGTGGTCCCCAACCCTGTCCTGGGGACCTCATAGCCAGTTGGGTTTTCAGGATATCCACAATGAATATGCATGAGAGAAAATTTGCATACACTGCATCCATAACATGCACATTTTCTCTCATGCATATTCATTGTGGATATCCTGAAAACCCGACCGGCTGGTGGGCCCCCAGGACAAGGTTGGGGACCATTGAGTTAGGGTAATAAAGTAGCAGGAAAATGGAAATATTGCGAGTCCTGAACACAGTATTTGAGAGCCCATCTCAAGAATTGTGTTTAGGTCCTGAGGCCATAGCTCTGTATGGGCATTGAACAAATGGAAGCAGAATCCTTAGAAAAATGCTAACATACATGTAACTGAAACCCTATAGAGCAGGGATGGACAACTCCAGTCCTCGAGAGCCACAAACAGGGCAGGTTTTCAAGATATCCACCATAAATATGCATGAGAGAGATTTGCATATAGTGGAGGTAGCACATGCAAATCTATCTCATCCATATTGATTGTGGATATTCTGAAAACCAGGCCTGTTTGTGGCTCTCGAGGATCAGAGTTCGTCACACTTGCTATAGAGTCTTAAGAAACTCACAGATCGATACTGTAACGTGCGGTTGAAGATTTCCCGTCTGTAACCCGCTGTGAGCGCACAATTCGGACGCGTAAGGCGATCCTGCGATACAGTCTCCAGTTTCACGTGTCCTTAGCGCTTCTTAAAACAGACCCATAACCCTTTCCGCACCCAGCATGTATATGATATGTAAATGAATGAATTAGCTGTTTAATGAAGGAATTAGCTATTCCCCTCCGATACTATGACGCGCGCTCAGATTATCTCCTTTGTAACCCGCTATTTTGCCGCGTCCTTAACCTGTTAGTTTACCGCCTACCCTCTACTTGGTGTTAGTGTGGTGTTCGAAAATTAAAACGGGAATAAAGTGTAAAAAATGGGAGTAAAACCAAAGGGAGTAAAGTGTAAAAAACCATGGACGACCTCCATATTAACATTGCAGCGTAAGTTGTTTATATATATGTATAAATCCTGTCACTTTCCTGTCACTTTCCGAATCCCCCAGGCGTGCGGTCATCGAGGTCGTCGGCCGACCGTCGGCCAAAATGACATAGTGAGGGCAAAGGTAGCGCCGGCGCCATTTTGACTACTGGCAATATGGCCCGAGTGCAGGAGGTCGCTCCCGGACCCCCGCTGGACCCCCAGGGACTTTTGGCCAGCTTGGGGGGGCCTCCTGACCCCCACAAGACTTGCCAAAAGTCCAGCGGGGGTCCGGGAGCGACCTCCTGCACTCGGGCTGTATTGCCAGTAGTCAAAATGGCGCCGGCGCTACCTTTGCCCTCACTATGTCACAGGGACCGACCGTCGGCCCCGGCGCCATTTTGACTATTGGCAATACGGCCATCCAGTGCTCCTACCATGTGACAGGGGCTGGCCAATGGCACGGATACCCTGTCACATGGTAAGGGCAAAGGGCCATCGGCGCCATCTTTATGAGTGGCAGCCGATGGCCCGAGAGCGGGAGATCGCTCCCCGCACCCCCCCCCCGGACCACCAGGTGATTTTAAAAGGTTTTGGGGGGGGGGGTCGGGAGGGTGGGAGAGGCTAAGGGGGTCGGTTTAAAGGGTTGGGTGGGTTTTTTTTTTATTGGGCCATCGGCGCCATTTATATTAGTGGCAGCCAAAATGGCACCGATGGCCCGAGAGCGGGAGATTGTGCCGGGACCCCCCCCCCCCCCCCCCCACTGGACCACCAGGTATTTTAATATTTTGGGGGGTTCGGGACGGTGGGGGAGGGTAAAGGATTGGTTTTAAAGGGTCGGGGTGGGTTTAGGGGTTGTTTTGGTGTGCCGGTTTTCCCACCCTCCCCCCAAATAATTCCCGTGCCCGATTTAACGATTTTTGACGATAAATCGGGGGAATTTTTATTGTATCGCGACTCTAACGATTTTTGACGATTTAAAAAATATCTGACGATTTTTTTAAATCGTCAAAAAACTATTCACATCCCTAGTCCTTTTTACTTTAGAAGTTATTTAATTTCATCACCTCTGGAAAATATCTCCTTAACCTTGGAATATGACTTCTTGTTTTGTTTGCTGCTCTTTAGGTCCAGTAATACATTGGAAAGGTGCAATCAAATTGTTCCTTTTTTATAAGTTTAAGTTTGAACAATATTTCAGACTGCTATACACTGTATATATATATACACTGCATGCATACTGTTCAATTGTATTTAAACCTTCTCCTCTGCATTTTTCTTACCTTCTCCTCTGAATGGAGACATGCGGAGAAGTGAAGAGATTCTGGGGAGTGTGAGGGAAGGTGAGAAAGAGGTCTACTTATGGTCTGCCCTTAAAAACCTGACAATGGGAAGAAGAGGAATTATATTGAGTTAGGGAGGATTTTTATGAGAGGTGCATTGCATTTAAGTTTATTTACTTTGAGTTATTGGTAGGAAGATGTAGTAGAATTTTCTAATGGAGGTTAACAATTTACAAATTGTTTGCAGATCAAAAGATGGTAAAATTATTTATCACATGAAGTTAGGTTTTATAATCTATAGTATGATGGACTACTCCCTTTCCATGTAAGAAAAGCGTTTACCTCTCTCTTTTCCACTTTATTTCTAGGCATATTGCATTCCATTGTCATAAACATTATGAGGCCAATATTTAAAAAAACAGAATATGAATAAAGTTATCCAGCTAGAATGGTATGGAAGCAGCCCAGAGCACCACTTAGCTCCAGGCTGGTCAATGCCATATTCCAAAATGGTGCCAACTGGCCTTTGTCTTTATCATGTGAAAGGGGCAAAGGTCAGTTGGTGCCATTTTGGAATATGGTGTCAACCAGCCTGGAGCTAGCGGGCACTTGGGCCAGCCCTATACCATCAAGTCTTTTTTTAGACAGGGGAGGCTGGGGTTCAGGAATCAGGGGCCATCCTAGACCACCTGGATTTGTTTGAAGGGGAGGGGAAGAGAGAGGGGAACACCTTAAGCTACCAAGGCCTAATTTTTTTGTAAGAAAGATCGGGAGGGGAGGAGGGGGGGGGGGCTAGGGCACTGAGTCAACCTACTACCTGGGGTTCTATGGTTAGGGTGGGGGATTTTTTCAACAAATGGGAGGGGTTAGTGAAGGGTGGAGCATCATCATGCAATTCAAAATCTTTTTTTTTTAACTTTTTGACATGGCACAGCTTCCTGGATGTGGGGGTGGGCAGGGGTCTGCACAGACTCAGGAGGGGGGGGGGGAATTGGCCTTTTGGGGAAGTGTAGTTATTTTGGGGCCACAGGGCCCTTTCAGAGGCCTCCTGGAGACATCGGGATGCACATTAGAATCCTGATGCCCCCTCGAAACAATAACTACACTTCCTTGAAATGTGATAAAATAACATGGCTGATTTTTTCTAGATCAACCAAGTTATTTTATTTGCATTAATTTGCCGCCTATATATTAGATGATTTGCATGCATTATGCAATTTTCTGCATGCAAATGCATGCAAAGTAGTTAATTATAATGAGGTGAATATTTGTTTAAAAAACACACAATATAGCATGAATATCACAATATCGCCACAAAATGGCTGTATCATGCAATATCGACACAGTATGGCTGTATCATACAATGAATGCTGTTTAAAGCACATTATAGTCTTATTGCAGCTTAGTAATTCTAGGCCTTAGATTGTAAACCCTCTGGGTGCAGGGAAAATATATTCTGTACCTGGTGTAACTCACCTTCAGCTAGCAATGAAAAGATATGAGCCAAATATAAATAAATGTTGAAGATGCTCCTGAAGTCAGAAATGCCATTTTGGAAGTGGGTCGGAATGGGGCATGAGTGAGTGGGCATCCCTCCTGTCCCCAGAAGACCACCCTTTCACTATGGTAAGTTTCTGGGATTGGGAAGGAGTATGGGGGAGGGTGTTTGACTCCCAAATTGGGATGTCATTTTATTTGGGCAATGCGATGGAGCTTTGAAAAGGATTGTTTTAAGTATTGTTGTATTTACTTTCTTGTGTAATAGTTGATTGTATATGTATTTATTATGGATGTTAACTATAATTTGCTTTGAACTAAGAATGAAAGATGTGGAATATCATCTGAAATCACTGTATTAAATAAATGTTTGACCTGTATTCCAATATCCAATTATGATTCTTTTTCTACACGAATGGAATTGTTTTGTTTTTTTCAGGTGGTTAAAAATAGCTTTTTTTTTTTTTTTTTTATCATTCTTCAACATTTAAAGACTGTTCTTCTTTAATTCATAGGTCCAAATGGATGCCACCAGGTCCTATTGATCTTCATGTAAAGGTTTTTGAAAACTTGTTTTATGTGACCTAGCTAACCCCCTCGTTTATCAAAATGCGCTAAGGCGTTTTCGCATGCGTTAACGGCTTATCGCATGCGAAAACGCCTTTAATGCATGCAATAGCACCATATCGTATGGTGCGATGCAAATCTGAAAAAGAGGAGGAACACTTTCAGTAAAGTTTGAAACTCCTGGAGCAGGGGAGAGGGGGAGAGAGAGAGAGAGAGAGAGAAACTAGTGATAATGTCCGCTCCCTAGATAGGTATTTATATTCCTATGGAAGGCCCACATGGAAACTCAAGGTGAGGTTTAGGTATTAATGTAAGGGGTTAGGGGCCACTTTGCCATTCAAAGTGAGATGTACGAACACAACAGTGGTCTCTTGTGAAGATTTGATGACCTTCGGAGTGAGGAAATTCACTCAAATGAGATTTGTGCAGGTCGGCCTCTTGCCTCCCTCCCTTGTATATAGTACTTATTCTTCTTCATTCACCCTCTTTATTTCCTACTCCCAGTTAAGGCTTCCTTGTTATAATGTAACTTTATGCTCTCTAAATTGTCTCTTGTTGATTGGTTATGTATAGTTATGTATAGTTATTGCTTATTTCGATGTAAACCAAGTTGATTTGATTTGTATCAAGAAAGTCGGTATATAAAAGCCTTCAATAAATAAATCAATAAATAAATAAATAAATAAATAAATACATGTTTTCTCAACCTAGCTTAATGGACTCTCTACCCCCCCAGGGGTTGTATGTAGGAAATACAACAAGGTCTGGCACTTATTGCAAAATGTGGAAACATTATCACAAATTGCAATAAACTGTCTATTAGCATAAAACACACCTCTTTTGCTATCACATGCGATACTTATCGCATTTTGATAAATCCAGGCCAAAGTTGGAGAACGCTAAAACATTGTAGAAATGCAACCAAACAAAGGTTGAGCATCAGGCTATTGCTTCATTGTGCAATGATCAATCTATTGTAATAAAACCAGCTGACATAAGAGGTGGAGTGGTTGTCTTAGACAACAATATATAGAAGAAGCTCATCGTCAGCTCAATGACATCTTTTATTCACTATTACAGGAATATCTGACACAGGATGTGTAGAAGCAGATATATAACATCTGTCAAGCAGGTATGCATATCAAAGTCATCAATGCAAAATTCTTTAATTTTCTGTGTAAGCCATAACCCACTATACCAGCTTTATATTTGATAGTTAAAATTCATAAATTCCTTAAAGCGCCCCCTGGGCATACTATAGTGTCCAGTATAGGATCTGTTTTTGAACCAGTAGCGAAATATGTAGATTCTTTTCTTCAACACGCTGTTGTCAGGGCTTCTTCATACATTAAGTATTCAATGCATTTCATCAATTTATTGGATAGACTGCCCTCCATTCCGAGCTCTGTCCTTATGGTTACTGCTGATATAAGTTCATTATATACTAATATCCTGCAAGCAGCAGCACTGAAAATAGTTGAATCTCCCTTATCTCAAAGCAATATGAGGAGAACTCACGTACAATTAGTAAAGGGAGTAGCTATGGGATCTGCAATGGCCCCTTCATTTGCAGGATTATACGTAGTTGATTTTGAAGAGTGGTTTGTGTATGCCTCACCATTTTGGCAACACATTTTAATTTGGAATGTTTGTAAACAAATAAATAATGGGTTTCTTTGCTTGCATTTGCATATAAACCAGCTCATTTAAATACCTGCATTGTGCCAGGATTTTTAAGAGGGGGCAGATAATGTACAGTATTTCAAATACTGCAAGTTATCTCTGAGTTAGGCTAATTGGACTGCAGAAAAGCCCTAAAACAGCAGAGTAAATCACCCCCAAAGAGCTGATGCAATACAGTGCGCTCAAAAAGGGGATCAGTGCCTCCACAACACACGTCCAATGCACATTGAAACTAATAGCGTTCATCACATGCAAATGCATGTTGATGAGGCTATTAGTTAATTACCTGAAATACAAAAAAAAAAAAAATGTGCGTCTAAAAACGCACAGTTTTGCGTTAATTTCTGAGCACTTCCAAAAGTTGTACAGAAAAGCAGAAAATACTGCTTTTCTGTACATCTTCCTACTTAATATCGCAAACTTTAAAGTTTAAAAAAATGTAAAACTTTAAAAAAGTTTAAAAAAAAGGTTTTAAAAAAGTGCCGGTGGTCAAGTTCGGGAAACGGATGCTCAGTTAACAAGTGTCCATTTCCCGAACCTGTGGCTGTGCGCCTATTAGGAAAATGGACGCCAATAATTTCAACGTCCATTTTCTAAACTGGCGGACAGCCAATCGCTCTTGGGCTCCCACTGTCAAGGAGGTGCTAGGGGCACGCCATAAACCCTAGCACCTCCTTGTCTATGCAACCCCTAATTTAAATATTGCATGGTGCCCCCAGTAGACGTCCTGGGGGCACATTAGGAAAGTGGGCGCTGAACACTCAGTGCCCGCTTTCAGCACCTTTTTTTCATTGGCCCCATAGTTAGCAGCTGCCTAAAACTTGAAGTTGCTCTACCAATTATTAGTTGTCTTCCTGCTGGAGATGCTGTGAGAAGCAGGAGGAAGAGCTGCAACATGAGGATAACTCACAGATGTCCTTTGAAGACTCACATCTTTTCACAGAACAGGAGCTAGATGCCAACAACCCATAGAGTGCTGAACAGCCATTACTGCCTCCTGTAATGGGGCCAGAAATGCCAGTAGTATAATGGGTACACGATCAATCAAACTGATTGACAGGTGAGATAAGGATGACAGCAGCCAATCAGTGTTCACTTCCGGTCTAAGCCCCGCCCACGCCCCGCCCACTCCCCATAGAAGTGAATGGGGGTGTAGCCACGCCCCCTCCCGCCCCCTCCCACCCTCGACCACGCCCCCAGTCAAACCCCTTCCGCCACAGGCCCCACCCCTTCCGCAGCCAATCAGCGTCCACTTCCGGTCTAAGCCCCGCCCACTCCCCATAGAAGTGAATGGGGGTGTAGCCACGCCCCTCCCACCTCATCCCACCCTCGACCACACCCCCAGGCCCCACCCCTTCCGCCGCAGGCCCCACCCCTTCTGCCCCGGCCCCACCCCTTCCGCCCCTGGCCCCCGCCCCTGGCCCCGCCCAGACCCCATCGATGCTCCTCCCCTCCCAATAGAAGTGAATGGGGAGCCCCTCCCACACCCCACCCCCAAACCGCCCCCCCATGATGTCACGGATGACCCCGCCCACACCCCCAACCCCAAGCCACACCCCCCTGTGACGTAGCGGGTATGACATCACCGGAAGTCCACCCCACACCGCCCCCCAAAAACACACCCCCTAAAACGTCATCAGAAAGGGTCCTGTCGCTTTTTTAATGATGTCAGTATTAATGGACTCTGGCTGTTTTTGATGATTTCACCGGAAGTACAATACAAAAGTCCCGAAATATGCGCTCCTAGAACCTCCTGATGCCTTTTTAATGATGTCAGAGCCGGTAGTATGCTTTTAGGAGGCAGGAAAACTGCAGGAAATATGCTTTTTTTCTAGCCACTCTCTTTTTAAAAAAACAAACATAATACAAGCTGTTAGGAGGCAGAAAAACTGTGGCTCGTTCTGTTGACAAGGATTTGGTTTTTTAAAACAAGTGATTGAAGCTACCGGTGGTGAATTGCATGAACTGCAGGATCAAACTTTGCAAAAGACAGGTTTTTTTTTTTTCCAAAAGACTAGGGACCGGGTAGTATAAAGGGTACGCTGTCACTGAAACCCCCAAGCTAAACCCCCCAGTGATGTCACCAGAAGCCCAAGCCCACCCCTCCAAGCCCTTGCTGTAGATAGGCATGCCCCAATAAAAAAAGTTACCAGAGAGCAGGCAGGAAACTGTGACTCATTCTATACACAGAGACAGGGAGAATCCAACAACACCCCTTCCCTCCGCCCCTCTCTGCCTCAATCCGCCCTTCCCCCAGACCTAAATCTGAGCAGAGGATAATTGAAAGCAGTGGGGGGTGTAGGTTTGCAATGGTGAAACACAAGGCTTTAGTTTTGTTTTAAAAAAAACAGACTTCTGTATTCTCCCCCACAACCCTTCCCTCCTCCCCTCTCTGTTAGACACGCCCAAACTTGCAAGACCGGATATAGAAGTAAGCATGTGATAGTGATCACGTGAGAACAATCTTCAAGCAGAGTTGTTGTAATTGTTCCTGAAAATGGCCGTATATGAAACACCTAAGCGTCTTGAAATGAAAATCGTTCAACAGCCAAAACTAAAGAGGAGCCATAAACGAAAGCGGAGGGCAGAAGAAGAAGGAGGAAGCACTGACCCAGATTTTGATGAACTTCCGTTGGGACAAAAGCTTTTTGATTCACAGGATCCAAACTTGATCAATGAAAATGACTCTGAAGATTTAGAGCTGCACAAAGCTGCTCTGGATGCCGAAGCAGATTATTTGTTGGAAAAGCTTGAGTGTAAGGTAAGAAAAAATCTCTTTCCTTCTAATGATGCATTTTAGGGGTGGCGTGTTTGGGAGCTATCTATAATAGAGAGTTTGTTTAGAAGAGGTTTTAATTTAATGTTTACATTATGTTTTATAGGAAAATGAAGGATCTTTACAAACAGAAGAATATGGAGACACACCAGGTATCAAAATGAACTGTATTTGCTGCTTCTGTCCAAGTATCAAAGAACCAGATACATGTGATCAAAAAAAACCCAACAACAATCCTGAAGATGTGCACGATTTCAGCTGGTGGAGCTATATAGGATTCCCAAAACCACCGCCGGTGCATGGAGTTTTTCGAAAAACAACATTTAGATCAATCGTAAGGGTGGCTGTCTATAGTATTCTTAAAAAATGTCTGTCTGGCATACGGTATGAAAATTGCGAAGGCTGTGTTCTCGACGATCCGAGTCAGGATGATCATAGTTGTGTTTATTGGACTGCCTCTGACATACAGGAACAATTAAGGACCGCTTGTAACAGGTTGTGCCTAGAACGTGTTTTGAATCTTGTGGTATTAGCTGCATATAAACGAGGTGTATTAAGCCTAAACAATGACGATATGAATCTGATCATATATCTTATACACAGCGTGAAAACTGCTGAAAATCCTGTTCAAAAACTAAACAGTTTGCTTAAACCTACAGATGAGATTTTAATGATAAAATATATAAATGCCATCATCTATGGGAGAAAACACCAGTCCTTTTTTAAAAATGTATAATAAAGCAGTCTTTGTTTTTTCTTGTCTGTATTTCAGAAGTATGTATTGACAATGAAATACTTTGTAATATTTTAACAAATTTTGCCATGTGTATAAATTAGTTAATAAAAACAACTAATAAATATATCAGAATTAACAAAATGTGTCAATTGTGCTTTAAGGTGATATGGAAGTTTTTAGGGGGGGATATCTTATGGTTTTATTAAGTCTCTTTGATATCAATGCACAGGCTGTAAAATGTTTGATACAGCATCTATTTCATTAACTAAGGAATGTATACTGCTATGAGCTATGTGTGGGGGAGGGGGGGGGGGGAAGTTGTCTGGATCCAAGATCTGTAAACGGTTAATCTAATCAGAATGAGACAATGTTTGGAAGGGAAAAAAAAAGACCAGAATGACAAGACATTCAAGAGAGGCCAATTTTTTTTTTTTTGTAAAGTGTCCCAAGACCTAAGAGGGCGCTGGTAACACACTACCTTTCATGAACAAAAGGGGGGATGTATATTGTAATGAGGTAGGTGCGGATAGCTGTCTGGGACACATAATCTAATTAGGGAGAAACAATGATCAGCAAACATTAAATCACAAAAAAAAAAAAAAAAAAAAAGGTTCAACATACTATAGTTTTGTGAATGGGCTTCAGATCTAAAGAGATATTGATAATACATACAAAAAGCCCTGTAAATGATAACCCAAGCAAGAGAACAATCTTATTCTATAAGATGTCCATCACATGACAGAGAGGCCAGGTAGCTTTTTTTTTTTTTTTGTTTCAATACACAGGTTTTGAGGTTTGTTGGTGGTTACGCCCCACCTAATGCTGGTGATAAAAGGGTATAGCCGGTGACCAGAAAAGATTCAGCAGTCTGGAGTTTGAAACAGAAATGGATTCTTCAAACAAAGAAAGGCAGAAGCCTGTGTTTATTAATAAAATGTCACTTACTAAATGAAGAAAACAAAGAAAATTAAAAGGTGAGTTAATAGTTTTAATGTATATTTTTAGATATGATTTTTAAAAAACAGTAGTAAAAACAGTGTTTGTCTGTTTTATCATTAGAACAGGAAAATATTGCAAAATCAGACACACATTTGAACATAGAAGAAGAACAGCCTGGATGCAGTAATGCCTTAGAGAAAAAAGACCAACAAGGCATTTCTGACAGCAATACAAATAATGGTGAGAAATAGGTTTTCCTTAATGTCTATGACCCCCCCAAATGTCTCTCTTTTTTTCCTTCATAACAGTCAACGAAGCAGAGATCTATTTACAAAGACATCAAAAGTGTGTGTGACCCTGTGTTTTTTATTTTATTTTGTAATTTTTAGAATGTGAAAATGGTGCAAACAAAACTATTTCCAAAAGAAAGAGAAAAGAGTCTGAAGATGCAGTTGAAGGTAAGAAGTATTTTTTTATATCTGTACGGGTAAAACAACAATTAGTTCACAGCTGTGTAAAAGAAAAGGTATTACCATTTTTTGGTTTTTTTTACATATCAGACCATGAGCAGCATATGCCAAAGAAATCTGACAAAAGACCATACAAAAAACCGAGAGATAAACAAAAAAGTAAGAATCTATACGGTTATAGTTTAAGAAAAATTCTTCTTAAAATATTGCAAAAAAAAAAAAAAAAAACACAGGGTCACACACACTTTTGATGTCTTTGTAAATAGATCTCTGCTTCGTTGACTGTTATGAAGGAAAAAAAGAGAGACATTTGGGGGGGTCATAGACATTAAGGAAAACCTATTTCTCACCATTATTTGTATTGCTGTCAGAAATGCCTTGTTGGTCTTTTTTCTCTAAGGCATTACTGCATCCAGGCTGTTCTTCTTCTATGTTCAAATGTGTGTCTGATTTTGCAATATTTTCCTGTTCTAATGATAAAACAGACAAACACTGTTTTTACTACTGTTTTTTAAAAATCATATCTAAAAATATACATTAAAACTATTAACTCACCTTTTAATTTTCTTTGTTTTCTTCATTTAGTAAGTGACATTTTATTAATAAACACAGGCTTCTGCCTTTCTTTGTTTGAAGAATCCATTTCTGTTTCAAACTCCAGACTGCTGAATCTTTTCTGGTCACCGGCTATACCCTTTTATCACCAGCATTAGGTGGGGCGTAACCACCAACAAACCTCAAAACCTGTGTATTGAAACAAAAAAAAAAAAAAAGCTACCTGGCCTCTCTGTCATGTGATGGACATCTTATAGAATAAGATTGTTCTCTTGCTTGGGTTATCATTTACAGGGCTTTTTGTATGTATTATCAATATCTCTTTAGATCTGAAGCCCATTCACAAAACTATAGTATGTTGAACCTTTTTTTTTTTTTTTTTTGTGATTTAATGTTTGCTGATCATTGTTTCTCCCTAATTAGATTATGTGTCCCAGACAGCTATCCGCACCTACCTCATTACAATATACATCCCCCCTTTTGTTCATGAAAGGTAGTGTGTTACCAGCGCCCTCTTAGGTCTTGGGACACTTTACAAAAAAAAAAAATTGGCCTCTCTTGAATGTCTTGTCATTCTGGTCTTTTTTTTCCCCTTCCAAACATTGTCTCATTCTGATTAGATTAACCGTTTACAGATCTTGGATCAAGACAACTTCCCCCCCCCCCTCCCCCACACATAGCTCATAGCAGTATACATTCCTTAGTTAATGAAATAGATGCTGTATCAAACATTTTACAGCCTGTGCATTGATATCAAAGAGACTTAATAAAACCATAAGATATCCCCCCCTAAAAACTTCCATATCACCTTAAAGCACAATTGACACATTTTGTTAATTCTGATATATTTATTAGTTGTTTTTATTAACTAATTTATACACATGGCAAAATTTGTTAAAATATTACAAAGTATTTCATTGTCAATACATACTTCTGAAATACAGTCAAGAAAAAACAAAGACTGCTTTATTATACATTTTTAAAAAAGGACTGGTGTTTTCTCCCATAGATGATGGCATTTATATATTTTATCATTAAAATCTCATCTGTAGGTTTAAGCAAACTGTTTAGTTTTTAAACAGGATTTTCAGCAGTTTTCACGCTGTGTATAAGATATATGATCAGATTCATATCGTCATTGTTTAGGCTTAATACACCTCGTTTATATGCAGCTAATACCACAAGATTCAAAACACGTTCTAGGCACAACCTGTTACAAGCGGTCCTTAATTGTTCCTGTGTGTCAGAGGCAGTCCAATAAACGCAACTATGATCATCCTGACTCGGATCGTCGAGAACACAGCCTTCGCAATTTTCATACCGTATGCCAGACAGACATTTTTTAAGAATACTATAGACAGCCACCCTTACGATTGATCTAAATGTTGTTTTTCGAAAAACTCCATGCACCGGCGGTGGTTTTGGGAATCCTATATAGCTCCACCAGCTGAAATCGTGCACATCTTCAGGATTGTTGTTGTTTTTTTTTTTATCACATGTATTTGGTTCTTTGATATTTGGACAGAAGCAGCAAATACAGTTCATTTTGATACCTGGTGTGTCTCCATATTCTTCTGTTTGTAAAGATCCTTCATTTTCCTATAAAACATAATGTAAACATTAAATTAAAACCTCTTCTAAACAAACTCTCTATTATAGATAGCTCCCAAACACGCCACCCCTAAAATGCATCATTAGAAGGAAAGAGATTTTTTCTTACCTTACACTCAAGCTTTTCCAACAAATAATCTGCTTCGGCATCCAGAGCAGCTTTGTGCAGCTCTAAATCTTCAGAGTCATTTTCATTGATCAAGTTTGGATCCTGTGAATCAAAAAGCTTTTGTCCCAACGGAAGTTCATCAAAATCTGGGTCAGTGCTTCCTCCTTCTTCTTCTGCCCTCCGCTTTCGTTTATGGCTCCTCTTTAGTTTTGGCTGTTGAACGATTTTCATTTCAAGACGCTTAGGTGTTTCATATACGGCCATTTTCAGGAACAATTACAACAACTCTGCTTGAAGATTGTTCTCACGTGATCACTATCACATGCTTACTTCTATATCCGGTCTTGCAAGTTTGGGCGTGTCTAACAGAGAGGGGAGGAGGGAAGGGTTGTGGGGGAGAATACAGAAGTCTGTTTTTTTTAAAACAAAACTAAAGCCTTGTGTTTCACCATTGCAAACCTACACCCCCCACTGCTTTCAATTATCCTCTGCTCAGATTTAGGTCTGGGGGAAGGGCGGATTGAGGCAGAGAGGGGCGGAGGGAAGGGGTGTTGTTGGATTCTCCCTGTCTCTGTGTATAGAATGAGTCACAGTTTCCTGCCTGCTCTCTGGTAAATTTTTTTATTGGGGCATGCCTATCTACAGCAAGGGCTTGGAGGGGTGGGCTTGGGCTTCTGGTGACATCACTGGGGGGTTTGGCTTGGGGGTTTCAGTGACAGCGTACCCTTTATACTACCCGGTCCCTAGTCTTTTGGAAAAAAAAACAAACCTGTCTTTTGCAAAGTTTAATCCTGCAGTTCATGCAATTCACCACCGGTAGCTTCAATCACTTGTTTTAAAAAAACCAAATCCTTGTCAACAGAACGAGCCACAGTTTTTCTGCCTCCTAACAGCTTGTATTATGTTTGTTTTTTTAAAAACAGAGTGGCTAGAAAAAAAGCATATTTCCTGCAGTTTTCCTGCCTCCTAAAAGCATACTACCGGCTCCGACATCATTAAAAAGGCATCAGGAGGTTCTAGGAGCGCATATTTCGGGACTTTTGTATTGTACTTCCGGTGAAATCATCAAAAACAGCCAGAGTCCATTAATACTGACATCATTAAAAAAGCGACAGGACCCTTTCTGATGACGTTTTAGGGGGTGTGTTTTTGGGGGGCGGTGTGGGGTGGACTTCCGGTGATGTCATACCCGCTACGTCACAGGGGGGTGTGGCTTGGGGTTGGGGGTGTGGGCGGGGTCATCCGTGACATCATGGGGGGGCGGTTTGGGGGTGGGGTGTGGGAGGGGCTCCCCATTCACTTCTATTGGGAGGGGAGGAGCATCGATGGGGTCTGGGCGGGGCCAGGGGCGGGGGCCAGGGGCGGAAGGGGTGGGGCCTGTGGCGGAAGGGGTGGGGCCTGGGGGTGTGGTCGAGGGCGGGATGAGGCGGGAGTGGCGTGGCTACACCCCCATTCACTTCTATGGGGAGTGGGCGGGGCTTAGACCGGAAGTGGACTCTGATTGGCTGCGGAAGGGGTGGGGCCTGTGGCGGAAGGGGTTTGACTGGGGGCGTGGTCGAGGGCGGGATGAGGCGGGAGGGGGCGTTGCTACGCCCCCATTCACTTCTATGGGGAGTGGGCGTGGCGTGGGCGGGGCTTAGACCGGAAGTGGACGCTGATTGGCTGCTGTCATCCTTATCTCACCTGTCAATCAGTTTGATTGATCGTGTACCCATTATACTACTAATGCCTTTAAATGCCCATGAGGAGAGGATGGTGGCACAAAATGAAAGGATTACCAACCTATTCAAGGTTATACAGAGAAAACTCCACAGTACTGGGGAATATGCTGGACTGCATACTGTAGAGCATAGATTCTGGGCCTACTCTTGGCTCTCTTCCACCTCCCCCTGCTAGGCTTGCTTATGACTCATTCCCTTCATCCTCCCTCTCCCTTCCCTGTGCTACTGGCTTGCAGGTAGCCTTGTCTATCATGGTTCCTTCTTCAAGCCCTCCTCCTTACCAATGCTTGAGCTGGTAGCTCTCTCAAAAGGCAAAGTCAGCTCAAACAGCACCCTCCTACAGTGTGGTTGTTATGTGCTGACCTAAGAAAGCCAGAGGCAACCGGGAAAAGCACTGGCAGACTTTATATGTAAGCATATGTATGAAAAGATGTTTATGTGTGTATATCTATCTAAATATATATCCATCAATTTAGTGAGCACTTATTACATTCATTTTAAATAAATAATTATTCACTGTATACATTTCTCTATCAAAGTACTCCTTAGATCAGTGTTCCCAAACCCGTCCTGTGGGACCTCTAGCCAGGTAGGTTTTCATGATATAAACAGTGAATATGTATGAGATAAATCTGAATGCACTGCCTCCATTGCATGCAAATTTATCTCACACATATAACATTGTGGATATCCTGGAAACTTGACTGGCTGGGGGCTCTCTGGGACAGGTTTGAGAACCGTTGCTTTAGACAGACAATCTGGTCATGAGCATGACGCTGTTTCAGTTCCTCTTCTTTTTCTGCTGCTTCCTCCTTCGTTTCTTCAGTGTCAGTGGGCTGTGGGTTCTCACCCTCATGAGGTAACACTGCAGGTTTTGGCAAGATTATAGAGCACGCAGAGGACTAAGAAAATGTCACAAACCTTTGTGGACCTGTATAAGAGACATTTCACTGATTTGTCCGGGCACCTAAAACAGCTTTTGGGTGGGCCAAAAAGTCCTCTCGGCTTCGAGAATTTTATAGGAAGGTAGCTTATAAAAAAAAGTTAACAAATAAAGCAGAAAGCAAACTTACAGCTTATAATTTTAAACACAACTTTAATTATATTTCACTTCAATTTATGTGTTTAATTAGCAACTGGGAACAAGTGGCAACAGTAGAACTTTTTATTTTTTATTATTATAATTTGCTTTCATATAGAGGACTAAGTATCAAAAGGCATTATGTTAAATTCATATTAACGCTGTTATAAGCTAACACCCATGTACAACCAAGTGCTCATTTGAGCATTAGCATTCCCCAATGATAATGCAAACATACATACAAATAACTTACAAACAATAAAAATATGCAAATGACTTCATTAGATACTAACACTTAAATGTATCACCCGGCATTAATACCATTGAGGTTTAACATGGGCCATCTAATGCTGAAAAATGAACTACACCTCAGAAGGTATAGTTAACTTTAGCATTCTTTATAGATCATATTACTTGAGGCACCAGGGCCAAAACCTCTTCACTTGAGAAACAGAATGCAAGGCCTCCAAGTCTTCTTCCCGGCCACAAAATGCTTCACATCTCTGAGAGTCTGCACCCCAAAGTAGCCCCACTCCCCAGACACAGATCACTAAGTCTTTGCAGGAAGAAGGCAGTAGATTTCCCTCCAACCGGCCTTGGTGCCAAAATAAAAGTGCACCACTGACACTTGGAATCAAATGGCAAAGAACTTAACGTTTTGCTTTTAGCACAGTTGCCAGCCGGAGGTAAACCAGCTCCTTCCAGCTGAGGAAGATTCAGAAACTGTTTTAGCCTGTGGAGATCTGGGTTGGGGGCATGATTCAGATAAGGGCCAGGAGGCTAAATCTGTTGAAAAAAAGGATGGAGAGAGGTTCACAGCAGTGCCCAGAGGCTTGTAGTGGTTCCAGGGGTGGGGGGGTTCAGAATGTTTGTGCTATTTTGAGTTGGTGGTGCTTCTGTATTGATTTTGGGGGGAAGTGTGTGTGTGGGAGGGGGGAAGGAGAGGGGCTCTCCATGTTCACTGGCTCTTCCAGTTTGGACTAGCTAGTGTAGGACAGCTTGCAGAATACTGCACACATTGCCATGGCCTTGCTGTCTTCAATACAGCCATGGTTACTTTTTCATGTTCTGCCTCTTATTTAACTGGTGAACTAGGTGTTAACGGCCAACATAATGCTGGTGTTAAAACTGGAAGGTAACTTGTGTTGCCATAGAAATTTAATGCAGCTTAGTAGAGGCCCCTTAGAGCATAGACTTTAGTGGTGTTTGCCAGAAATATTACATTGAATAATTATGTCACTGAATTGAAAACTACTGTAAAACTAATTTAAATGCAGTTAAGACTGTGTGAAAGTGTAAGCGCTCCCAGGGAAGTGGTGCCTATGAACCACAAAATCAAGCCTCTGCTAGAGAAAATAAGCAGGCGGGGAGGGAGCGAGCAGGGAAGTGGTGCCGAGTTGCGCAGCCGCACACCGCTTGCTCAAAAAGCTCTCCCTGGCTGAAAGAATGGAGGGAGTGAAAGTCTTTCAGGGTTTTACTTCCTAAAGAGCAAGGTAAGGGAAATGTTTGCTCTCAAGGAAAAGAGGGATCCCTTCCCCATTACAGGGTTTAGTTAACCTTTCTTGAAGAAGTACCTTGAAGAAACCATAGCTGGACTCTCTTTTCGGGTAGGAGGTGATTCTGTGGAACTCTTACACTGGACATAAGAAGTGTTTTTTTTAATACTTGAATAAAGAGCCACATCAATTTGTTTAACAGATAAATGCTATTCATTTTGTTTAAAGCTAAGGGATTTCCTGTTCTTAAAAATCAAGGGCTTCCACCCCCCCCCCCCCCCCTTTTCTGGTTAAAGCCAAGGTCTGTCTACTTTGTGTAAGCTTAAGTGCTTGCCTAATGTTTGGGCCAGCAGCTTTATTTCTACTAAGGCAACTATTTGCTTGGTATTGGAAACCCTGAGTGCTAATATAACTATTTGCGAGTCGCGCTACTACAGGGTAAGGCATCTTTAGCTAGAAAGCCAGAACATATCCTGTTTATGCCTGGGAGCCTGACTGAGTATACCCAATCTGAGTTTTGTTATTCAAAGAGACAATGTCTTGCTTGCCCTGTCCTCATCTCTGTCTTTGTCAGTTCCTAGGCTCCCTCAAAGACTGGCACAGCAGAATTTTTGGACCTCTATATGAAGGCATTGATGGCTGTTTATTAATGGCTCTATAAAATTATTTCCTATTCATATTTTCTTTTATAAGGTACTATTGTATTTTTATTTATTTATTTATAAGCTTTTATATACCGATGCTCATGAAAAATCATATCGCGTCGGTTTACATATAACTACAGTTGGAAGTATAATAAACAGGGAGACTTTAACCAGGAAAGACAACTCTAGGGTGAGTCAAAAACAAGGGCAGAGGTAGAGAATGAGTAGTAACAAATTAAGGTAACAGCAAAAACGATAACTGTGTTAAATAAGGTTGTGAGGTGTAAAGAGTCTGATGGCGTGCTTCAGTTCTTCAGGGAAACGCTTGGCTGAATAGCCAAGCGTTTTCTTGAACGTCTTTTGGCAAGTTTCTTGGCGCAGGTCAGGTGGTAGAGCATCCATTGTGTGGGCCCTGCTGTGGAGAGGGTGCGTTTTCTAAGTGAGGTCTTGGCGGGGGGTGCATAGAGTGAGCCTTTGTATGCTGATCTTATAGGTTTGGCGGACATGTGAAGTCGAAGAGGGAAGCTTAAATCAAGTGGGTTTTGCATGTGGATAGACTTGTGGATCAGCATTAGAGCTTTGTGAATGATTCTGAATTTGACGGGGAGTCAGTGTACATTTTTTAGAACGGGTGAAATATGTTCACCTCTTTTGGTATTCGTCAGAATCCTTGCGGTAGAGTTCTGTAGCATCTGTAAGGGTTTTGTGGTGGAAGCCAGAAGGCCGAGTAGGAGAGAGTTGCAGTAATCAATTTTAGAGAATATGATGGCTTGAAGAACCGAGCGGAAGTCATGGGTGTGCAGGAGGGGTTTAAGCTTTTTTAGAATTTGCAGTTTGTAGAAACCTTCCTTTGTTGTATTGTTGATAAATGTAATTGTAATATGGGTGATGAAACATCATAAATAACTTGCTAAATAAATGATTATCTTTTGGAAATATTTCTGGTTGCAATGTACCTTTCTGTTGCATGAATACACAAAAGCATTATAGAGTAGAGATGTGAATCGGAACCGGAATCGGTTCGGATTCTGGTTCCGATTCACATGTGGGTTTTTTTGCATTGGGCCCGATTGCGGTTTTGTTTATCGGCTGTGCTCGAGCCGATAAACAAAAAACCCACCCCAACCCTTTAAAACTAACCCCTTAGCTTCCCCCACCCTCCCGACGCCCCCAAAAACTTTTTACAGTTATCTGGTGGTCCAGTGGGGGTCCAGGGAGCGATCTCCCACTCTGGGCCGTCCTCCCGCTCCCGGGCCATCGGCTGCCACTAATCAAAATGGCGCCAATGGCCCTTTGCCCTTACCATGTGACAGGATATCCGTGCCATTGGCCGGACCCTGTCCCATGGTAGGAGCACTGGATGGCCGGCGCCATCTTCTGCTCCTACCATGTGACAGGGGCTGACCAATGGCACCGGTAGCCCCTGTGACATAGTAAGGGCAAAGGCTATTGGTGCCATTTTGATTACTGGCAGCCGATGGCCTGAGTGCAGGAGGTCGCTCCCGGACCCCCGCTGGACTTTTGGCAAGTCTTGTGAGGGTCAGGAGGATCCCCCAAGACTTGCCAAAAGCCCCTGGTGGTCCAGCGGGGGTCCGGGAGCGATCTCCTGCACTCTACTTCCAAGTCCATATTACTAGCTAGGCACCATGTAGTATATTACTGCTGAACTGAAGCTTCCATAATTCAAGGAACAAATATATGGCCTTGCCACCACTTATAGATATGGGTGTCCCACTGCTAGAAGCACTTCCCTTTGCCTACACTTCTCCCAGAAAAGGAATACCCTCTAACCACTTGGACAATCATGCACATCATACCTTGGAGCACGTGAGAACATGAAATGATATAATATTTTTCTTTTCACAGATGACACCACCTCGTCATCGAAAAGGAGGAAGAGGCAGAAGATAATAAGGGTCTGGCACCTCCTGATGCTCCAACAGTGGAGCCCACTACTAGGGAGAAGCACAAGTAGAACATGCATCCATGGAATCCACTCCACCACTACTAGCAGGGGACCCAGCAGAGGCAATGCAACCACTCTTCACCCCCCTCCACACACACACGGGAGGCCCTGGGCCTACACCAGAGTCATCCTTCTCACCTTCCTTTTAGGGCCTTCTACCCATTTTGGCCCAGGATCTAGGGACACAGATCCTCAGACTGGTCAGCCATTGCTAGCTGACGGGTCGATACAGTAAGGCCGCGGTAGAAACAGTGCGGCAGTGTCAGGCGCACCCTTCCTCCCCGCACGCACAGTTCTCTTCACTAAGTCCCCGATACTCTCTTCTAATTGCATGCAACGCTTTAAAGCGTTAGGGAAGGGTTATGCCCGCGCAACCCATTTTACTGTATAGGCGCTTAATACAGCGCCTATACAGTAACCTGGGTGCGCTGGTACCTGTCATTTCAAATGGCATTTCAAATGGCATTTGGAATGACAGGCACCAGGAAGTGTAAAAAACACGAAAAGTCTTTGTTGCTTCGTCACTGTGTCTCTCCTCCTCCTGGAGCAGGGCGCGAAAGCAGCCTTGCTCCGGGAGGAGGTGAGGCACAGCGGCGAAGACAGACGGGAGAGGAGAAAAGGCAGAGCCGAGCAGAGCCGAGCAAAGCGAAAGCGTGCAGCAAGCCGGCGAAATAGACCTGCGAGCAGAGGCAATAGCAGCGGTTCGGTAAGCCTGGCACCCTCCTTGATGTAGTACGTCCCGGATGCCCCCCCCTCCCTAGCGCGCCCGCCACTACCCCTTTCATCAGCTGCATTCACTGCGACCCGGCAGTCCCGTGAGGCCTACAAAAAAAAAAAAAATCCCCAGCTCCCGCGCCCCCGCACTGGCCCGCCGACTCTACCCCCCTCCTCCTGATCGGGCGGGTAGGCGGCGGCGAAAACCAAAGCAAATTTTTTTTTTTTCAAAAAGCGACATCACACAATGCATAAAATAATTTCTCCAGCCTTAAAGCGACTTACTTTTGGGATCTGTCAAGTAAGTCGCAAAAGTAACTTACTTTTCTGAAGCCATCACGATCGTAGCTCAAGAAGAAGATGGCCGCCTGCACGGGGGAAAGCGTGCAATTGGCCGCTGAAGACGTGACGTCACATCTCGTGACGCCAAACATCGTGACGTCACGTCTTCAGCTGCCAATTGCACGCTTTCCCCGTGCAGGCGGCCATCTTCGTCTTCGTCCGGAGGAGCTAAGATCGTGTTCCTGATGGCTTCAGAAAAGTAAGTTACTTTTGCGACTTACTTTTGGGATCTTGACAGATCCCAAAAGTAAGTCGCTTTTGGAAAAAACCAAAATTGTCGCTTTAAGGCTGGAGAAATTATTTTATGCATTATGTGATGTCGCTTTTTGAAAAAAAAAAAACAATTGATTTTGTTTTTTTTTGCTTTTCGCCGCCGCCTACCCGCCCAATCGGGAGGAGGGGGGTAGAGTCGGCGGGCCAGTGTGGGGGCGCGGGAGCCGGGGATTTTTTTTTTTTTGTAGGCCTCACGGGACTGCCGGGTCGCAGTGGTAGCATGGCGCTGTGAGGGGGGCGAAAGGGTATATACCCATGAACGGATTTGAGTGGGAGCGCTCTGTGAAGCGGGACATGCCCGTGAGGGGCATAATGGGTGGATGCAGCTGACGAAAGGGGTAGTGGCGGGCGCGCTGGGGAGGGGGGGAGGCATCCGGGACGTACTACATCAAGGAGGGTGCCAGGCTTATTGTTTTATTGTTTTTGAGTATCTTAAGCGGTGTCGATGGATTTGTTACTAGACTCACAGTCCTAACTCCTACTAGGGGGAGGCGGTAAACTAGCACGTTAAGGCCGCAGCAAAACAGCGGGTTCCTAAGGAGATAATATCAGCGCCCGTTACAGTATTGGAGGGGAATAGCTAATTCCTTCATTATACAGCTTTTTCGTTCATTTACATGCTGGGTGCGGAAAGGGTTATGTGTCTATTTTACAAAGCGCTAAGGACGCGTGAAACTGGAGACTGTATCGCTGGATGGCCTTACTCGTCTGTATTGTGCGCACCCAGCACGTTACAGACGGGGAATCTTTAACCGCACGTTACTGTATCGACCTGTGAGTGAGGCAAAAATCCATCTCTGCTGAGCTGTCAAGAATGCAGAGCCTGCCTCAGTGGCCAAAGCACGCACTCCAGACCAGGAGCCAGTCTCACAGGAGGCTTTTGGTCAGGGGATACAGCTGATGGTGGTGCAGAAGGTGCGAGGGGTCCGAGCTGACCTCAAGAGGCTGGTCACAGTTGTGGAGTCACTAACTGAGGTTCAAGAGAGCTGTACAGTTACTTTTCAACTGATGGGCACTGCCACTGCTACCACCAGCCTCCTAACCTTTCTGGACTTGGCTTCCCTAGGTCCCAGCACCATTTTTTTAATGTATATAGTTTTTTAACTATTTATACATTTTTCATAAATGTAACTATTGTATAAATTAATTTGGGTGTCTGTCTGGGTTCTTTGCTGCATGCTAGGATTTAATTGCTAAAACAATAAAGTCTCTTTAAGGACATACTATAGCTATAACTCTCTGTCCCACACATAGGCCTGCATGTTGCTTAACATTCAAGTTAGTCCACTAACCTCCTGTATTCTACCATTTAAAATATGCTTTTTTTTCTTTGGTTCTGCAGACTATACCATACACCTCTGAAAGACCAACTAGTAAGGGTGACCACTAATAAAAAGTATAAGTCTACATTTACCACTGCCTTCCCCTAAGGGCTATAGATGTGAGTGCAGCCAAGCCACAAGCAAGGATTTAGTTTATACATGGAAACATCTTTTGTGTCCATTTTTAATAAAAGCACTGCATAGGGAGACAAGGAGCATGAAGTGACCCTTTTCGATTCAGCACATTTAACTAAAAAGAATATGTGTCATATAGATAATCCAGTAGGAACTGGAGTCATCAGTAACTGGCTGCTCCTGCAAGGTTTACTAAGTCACTCATAAGCTCAATGAGGATCTAATATATGTACAGGACCAAGTCTACTTTTCTTTTTACTTGCAGGTAGTGCCCAATTTCTTTCCAGAAGGCTCCCTGATCCCATGTGACAGTCTCTTCAAGGAGTTAACCACACTTTTTTATTTCAAAACATAAGAACATAAGAAATTGCCATGCTGGGTCAGACCAAGGGTCCATCAAGCCCAGCATCCTGTTTCCAACAGAGGCCAAAACCAGGCCACAAGAACCTGGCAAGTACCCAAACACTAAGAAGAACCCATGCTACTGATGCAATTAATAGCAGTGGCCATTCCCTAAGTATAATTGATTAATAGCCATTAATGGACTTCTCCTCCAAGAACTTATCCAAACCTTTTTTGAACCCAGCTACACTAACTGCACTAACCACCTCCTCTGGCAACAAATTCCAGAGCTTTATTGTACGTTGAGTGAAAAAGAATTTTCTCTGATTAGTCTTAAATGTGTTACTTGCTAACTTCATGGAGTGCCCCCTAGTCCTTCTATTATTCGAAAGTGTAAATAACCGAGTCACATCTACTCGTTCAAGACCTCTCATGATCTTAAAGACCTCTATCATATCCCGACTCAGCCGTCTCTTCTCCAAGCTGAACAGCCCTAACCTCTTCAGCCTTTCCTCATAGGGGAGCTGTTCCATCCCCTTTATCATTTTGGTTGCCCTTCTCTGTACCTTCTCCATCACAACTATATCTTTTTTGAGATGTCGGCGACCAGAATTGCACACAGTATTCAAGGTGCGGTCTCACCATGGAGCGATACAGAGGCATTATGACATGTTCCGTTCTATTAACCATTCCCTTCCTAATAATTCCTAACATTCTATTTGCTTTTTTGACTGCTGCAGCACACCTGAGCCGACGGTTTAAAGTATTATCCACTCTGATGCCTAGATCTTTTTCCTGGGTGGTAGCTCCTAATATGGAACCTAACATCGTGTAAACTACAGCAAGGGTTATTTTTCCCTATATGCAACATCTTGCACTTGTCCACATTAAATTTCATCTGCCATTGGATGCCCAATCTCCAGTCTTGCAAGGTCCTCCTGTAAATGTATCACAGTCTGCTTGTGATTTAACTACTCTGAATATTTGTATCATCCGCAAATTTGATAACCTCACTTGTCGTATTCCTTTCCAGATCATTTATATATATATTGAAAAAGCACCGGTCCAAGTACAGATCCCTGAGGCACTCCCACTGTTTACCCCTTTCCACTGAGAAAATTGACCGGTTTGAGGTGGGAGTGTTCCTCCTGCTCCAATGTGGGTAAGTCCTCCTAGATAGGAGGAGACCAAAAGAAGAGTCTATTTGCAGTGTATTGTAGTGGTAAGTGCATTCTTACCCAAAAGCCAATTCCTTGGTGATGTGCCCTTCCTGGAAGCAGTCATGAATTCCTGATTGTGAGAGGATGTAGGCAACATGACTGGATCCCGGAAACCTGGACACGATGTCCAAGATGATGCCCTTGGCATCACAGGCCACCTGCATATTGAGAGAGAGGTAGCCCTTGTCTTTGTGGTAGGAGACTTTGTCTCCTCCTGGTACCCTTATAGGAATGTAAATGCAACTGATAGCCCCTGAGACAGAGGGGACGCAAGCAGTTTTTTTAGAACTCAGTCATTATTTGTTGCTACCTGCTCCTAGAAAAATATATATATTGATGAGTTTTCCTGAGCAAGGCCGCCAGGAACTGTTCAATACATATGAAGGTGGCAGACTGGCTTATTTTAGTTGTGACCCCTAGAGGTGTCTTGAAGGTGCCACTAGCCAAATATGCAAGGGTGTACTGGCATTACATGACCACTGCATGTGGAAGGTAGCAGGTCCTGCTCTAACCGCTGGTATATGTACAGTATGGTTTCCTTATGGAAACTGAATCTGCACAGGATTTGCTCCTCTGAGAGATCCATAAACTGTGCCCTAGTCCTGTATGCTTTCTGTAAGGGGTAACTCCTCCCTCTTACTCCTCCTCCTCTGTTCCACTTTCCTTCCTCAGCTGTTGTAACATGAGTACACATAAGCCCATTAGAGTCATACTGAAACATAATTGTTCACCACTGACTACTCCCCCCCCCCCCCCCATATAAGCCTGTTATCCTCTTGTATGGATTTGTGTGCCCCAGATACACTCACTGCCACCCTCCATTATAACCTGTATGTCCCAGTCATCCCCCAGGTCTGTCCCAGTCAACTCCCAGTATAGCCAGGCCCATTACACCTCCAGCAGGGTCCTGTATGTCCCCAGCTACTTTCACTACTCTCACTAGCCCAGTATAAACCCAGTCCCAGTCATACTGCATTATGGCCCAGTCTGTCCCAGGGACACTCCCTCCTAAACCATAGCCAGATGCTATGTCTACTAACCAAGAGAAACCAGCCCGCCAAACAACAGTTCATCGAAAAGCAAGAAAGATCGCACTTATGTGAGTTATGGAGCATTAGTAAATGTACTCATGATCTTTTGATGACATTCATGTGTAAGTCACCTTTAAAATAGCTCATTATGCATGTACATGTAAACCAAACCTCAACATGCTCCTAACATACAAATATTTGCACAAGCACAGCACAGATAGAGGCAAATGTTGCATGCTTACAAAATACAGATTCTGCATGGATGCTTTTAATTGTGCATATATGCACTTTTTACACATGTATCTCTTTGTAAATTCATCAAAAAATATTTATTACCTTGACCCCCTCCATTTTCCTCATTTGTACTTGCTTTCCATTTTTAAAATATACACTTTGGGGTGAAATCTCAAAAGGTTGTGTACAGAAAATTTAGCATATATGTTGCGATGAGGCCCATGACTGGAGCCTCGAGCGCCTCTTACCTCCTGAGGTCTGGCGGCCGCCGTCATGGCCAGCACAGCAGGAGCCATTGCCAGGGCCCTCTTTGCGGTGGTGCCACTCCCGGACTTCCCTTGCGGCAGGAGGCCGCACTCACCATCTCTTCACCATGGCAGGGAGCTGCGGACTTAGTTGCTCCTCTCGCGGCTCGGAGCCGTGCCATGCTATCCCGACAGGCCTGGAGGCCCTGCTCTGCAGCGGCAGGGACGCTGCCTTGCACTACCTCCCATGTCGGCCCTGCTCCTGCATCTCAGTGGCAGCATGGCTGCTGTCCAGGGTCTTTCTCTTCCTCTTCCTGCTTCCTAGGCGCCGGCGTGCGCCTCTCTTGCTCCTTTAAAGGGCCCATGGCCGGGTCCACCCCGGGCCCCATCAGTAAGCTCCTCCCTGGGCATTCCTGGTCTAGTCCTACTTAAGGGCTCAGGAGCTCATTCAACTTCCCTTGGCAAGGAGCTAGCCTCCTTGTAGCAGTCCTCTCCCTTGGACTTCGTGTTCTGCTCCATTGGACTTCCGTCATCAGTTCCAAGTTCCTGTGATGTCTTCCATCTGCCTTGTCTTCATGTCCTTCGTCTCCTGATGTCTCCCTGGCTGTGCAAATCTCCTGAGGTTCCTGGCTTTTAACCTTCCTTCACTGAGTCCTGCCTCAGTGTTCCATCTCTGGGTACCTGGCTCCGAGTCCTGTCTCTGAGCTCTTCCCTGAACTGTGCCCAGGTCCTTGGAGCTCCTTGCTCTTGCCTTCATTTCTTCAGTGTCCAAGTCCTCATCTTCAGTTCCAAGTGCCTTCGTCTCTTCAGCGTCCAAGTCTTCGTCTTCAGTTCCAAGTGCCAAGCCTTCTCTTCAGAGCTCCTTTCCCAGTCAAGGTTCGTCTCACCGCAGGGCACACAGTCTCCGTCCCGTGCTGGGGAGCGCCCCCTAGCACTCCCTTCCAACACAGCTCAATAATATACATGCATAAATAGTATATATGTGCACACATGTTGCTTTATAAACATCAAACATACATGCATAAATAAGGGTTCATGCGCATAAATACACGTATAAAAAAAGGGAAGGTGTAGGTGCATTCTGGGGTTGGGCCAACATATACGTGTATTTTGAAAGAGACGTGTGTATATTTAGGAACTTACTTGCATAATTTTGCACCTGCTAATTATCTTATGTAAGTGATATCAAACATGTCTATACTGTATTATTGGGTGAACTGGGGGGCAGTTCAGACTGAAGAACCAAGAAGGTCTCAATGACTTGGAGATGGACTGGGTGAACTGGTGGAGGAATCGGAAAATTGGTTAATTTCCTTTACATGCATGTGCTAGAAACTTTGCCCACTTACATGCATAAATAGGGGCTTGTATGGGTAAATCTTCATTTTTGTATGTAAATAATCCAATTGTATAATTTTAAAATATATTGGAACAATATGTGAGATTTTGCATCATATATACATTCAGCGTTTCAGCACCACTTAGTCAAATAAACGCAGTTCTTATTCATGTAAGTAAGTTAGCTGGATAAGTCTCAAAAAGCGCTACTTAACCAGATAAGTAACACTTTTTGAGACTTATTTTGCTAATTTATGCCTAGATTTATCAAAATGCTATAAATATAGCGAAAATAGCACCCGAGATAAAAAAAAAGGGGGGGACATGGTTAGGCTAATTTCCCTGTTCCCACATTGCATAGGTAATTTCCACAAGCTAGCGACTGAAGCTAGGTAGAGAGTGCATCAAGCTAGGTAGAGAGTACATTGTACAAATCATCAACTCCTCTGTTACCTTTCATCACTCCAAATGACATAAAATCTTCAGTGATGTCAACTTTGCTGTTTGTACCTCTGACTGTAGGAGGGGTAGCTTGGAGATCTTATTTTCTGATGTTGAGTATTGGTAGGGAGGGGATCGTTTTATTTTATGTGGGGTTCTGGGGAAGGGCTTGAGGATCATTTTTTAATATTGAGTGGTGGGAGAAAGAATAGGGGGCTTGGAGTATCATTTTTTTAAAAGTATAGAGACTGGTGTTAGTGGTGGTGGGGTGGGGGGGGGGGGGGGGCTACTCTTGCAGTACCTAGATTTGCCCAGCCAAGTTAGGTAGATAGCACTGAAAGTCAGTGCTACATGCTTAGTTACCTTCCCTGACCTAAACCCATCTCTGTGGTAACACATTTTTTTAACTAGTAAAATTTTATACACCTTGCATATTTAGCTGGTTAAAATATCTGGCAAGAAGGGGACAATTTTAAATCTGAAAAGTTTTACCAGCTAATTCCCAAAGTTAGCCACTTAAATTTACTGTAAATCTGTCCCTTGACCATTACAGGCACTCAGTGGTGGATCTGCTAGAAAATCTGGAACAACAGAATAATGTACATTTGGAGAAACCTAAACATTTGCAAGCCATAAAGTCTTCTTCCTTTATGTTTATATTTCAAATGACAAATAAAACCATTAGTATTACAACCTATAACTAAGCTAATTAGTTTTACAGTTACTTTAACCATCAATTCTGTTTTGTTTGAACTTGTAAACAATGTTTTAATGACTAAACATTAAGGTCTCGGTAATTAATGCTTAATCTAAAATGTACAATAAGTGGAATTTCTGTAGAAATACATTTAATTGTAGGAAGTGTGAAAACCTAGAAAAAAAAAAACCCCACGCAGCTGGTACATTTTGCTTGTTTACTTTCTTATTGAAGCATTTAAATGGTACAGTATACTACACTAAGGGCCAGATTTTAGTAGCTACGCGCGGGTGTAGATTTGTGCAAGCAACCCGGCGCGCACAAATCTACGCCTGATTTTATAACATGCGCACGCAGCTGCACGCATGTTATAAAATTCGGGGTCGGCACACGCAAGGGGGTGCAGACTTGTGCACCTTGCGCGCGCGCCGAGCCCTAGGGGAGCCCCGATGGCTTTCCCTGTTCCCTCCGAGGTCGCTCTGAAATCTGAGTGGCCTTGGAGGGAACTTTCCTTCGGCCCCCCCCCCCCCCACCTTTCCCTCCCTTCTCCTATCTAACCTGCCCCCGAGCCCTACCTAAATCCTCCCCCTACCTTGATTTTTTTAAGTTGTGCCTGCCTCCAGGCAGGCGTAGGTTGCGCGCGCCGGCCGATGGCCAGCCTGCTATCTCGGGCACAGCGGCAAATGGCCGCTGCGCCTGGAGGCTCTGGCCACGCCACGCCCCGGACTGCCCCTGCCCCGCCCCTTTTTTAAGCCCCAGGACATACGTGCATCCCGGGGCTTGCGCCCGTCGCCGGGCCTATGCAAAATAGGCTCAGCGCACACAGGAGCGGGTTTTCGCAGTTACGTGCATAATAGACATTCGTAACCCTTTTAAAATCCACCCCTAAGACAAAGAAGCTCCAATAAAAAAATTACACTTCGTGTGAACAAACTTAACATCATTTCATTTCAAGGAATTCAATATTTGGACTCCCAATGCACATAGGAACAGAAATGGCAATGAAACAATGATCCTGGTTACTAAAAAAAATCAAACCATGGAATGTTAAAATAAGCTTAGATTTTTACTGCAATGAGAACCTGAACATGTATAAATTAGATCTGAAACAATTTCAAGTCCTAGAAAGCTATTCACTCTTTTTTGTGTGTGTGTGTGTCCTTGGGGAAATTCAAAGGAATGGCATTCCTACAAATTTTGAAATTTTTAGAAATTAAGGAGGCGTTCTGTAGATTTTCAATCCATCTCCCAAGTACTCCCTAGAGTACTTAAAGTGATCATTTGACTTGGATTTTTTTTTCAGATGAGCAGTGTTTTTGCTAAATAGCAGTCGCCCTAAATACCATCATGTTAAAACTAAGCAATGCCCTGTTTCAATGTGGTTGTGTTGGTGGGAAGCTCTTAAATGTTTTTTCCTATTCCTCTTGAGAAATGGGTTTTCTTGAATTTCAAGAGGAAGAATATGCTGCAGCTCAGGGCTGCTGCATAGACACGGCAGCAAGAAGCAGGAGAGGGGGCCTGATTGTGAGGGATGTGCAGGTTTCAGATGAAAAAGACAATTTTTAGAGCAATTTGACAAATTGGAGACATGCAAGAGGAAAACTATGAAAATATCTGAACATGAGCCATAGAAGTTCAAAAAGGATTTGAGACTTAACTGGGAGCCAGCATAGGCCAATCCATCCCTGCCTGGTGGTGGGCTGATCAGGTCGGTCATGTGATGGAAGGCAGCAGCAGCATTTACCCTGCATATGTCGCTTGCTGTGTTGTTTGCTGGGGTTCAGATGAGCTGCTGGCAGAGCCTATCCCAGCAGTGGCTACAGGAAAGCAGAGGCTGAGGGATGCCAGGAACCCAGGCTGCCACAGGCTGAGGATTGAGCAGAGGCCCCGTGTAAGTGGGAGCATGCTTGTGCATGATTTATCTTTGTCTGAGAGTCAGCATGAGTGCCTGAGTCACTGACTGGGCAGTGTGGTTGTCTCGTTACTTGGCAACTAGTTCAAGATTGAGGAGGAATTGAGGAGGAATCCAGGATATATATATATATGAGAGATGTAACCAAAATTATGAGGGCCTAACCAAGTGCATGGATAAAAGGGAGACTACAGCTCAGTTTGCGCACATCTGGACTAGTTTGTTCTCTACTAAATTATTTAGGGAAAAAACATGAACACTATGATCAAGATTTTTTGGCTCAATTCTGCCAGGCTACAGGTCACATGATGTCAAGGTTCAGCTTGGCATGGTTTGGGGAGCTGTTTGAAGCACATGCTGCACACAAAGCACATGAGCTGCTTTTTAAAAAGTTGTTAGGTTGATATTTTCCTGTTTACAGAGATGAAGAGTGTAGTGGTGATTCTATGGTAGACAAATAACGGGGTAGATTTTAAAAGGATCACGCACATGTATGCTCGACTTTATAACTTGCGTGTGCAGAGATCGGCGCGCACAAGTGGGTGCACAATTGTGCACCTTGTACACACCGAGCCGCGCTGCCTTCCCCCGTTCCCTCCCGAAATCGGAGCGACCTGGAAGGGGACTTCCCTTCCCCCTAACCTAACCTTTCCACTCCTTCCCCTAACCTTCCCCCCCCAGCACTATTCTAACCCCCACCCCCCAAATTGTTATCTTACCTTTTGCGCCTGCCTCCGGGCAGGTGCAAGTTGCAGGAGCTGGCAGCGTGCCGGCACGCGATCCTTCAACACATCGCCAATGGCTGCTGTGTCGGAGGCCTCCAGCAATGCCCCACCCCACCCCTTTAGTAAAGCCTTACACGCGTCCTGGGGCTTTACGCGTGTCACCGGGCCTTTTTAAAATAGGCCTGGCACACGTAGGGTTTTAAAAATCCGGCCCAATGGATCTAAGAGTAGAGAGTCAAATGATTTAGTTGGGGTATAAAGCTGAGTTTTGGAAACCAGCTAGTCTAACTTGGAGAGAACAGTGGACAGCAGAATTATTTGGCACCTCTTGGATGAAAGATTTTTACATATTCAAGATACTAAGTGATTGA
The DNA here is from genome assembly GCF_901001135.1 of Rhinatrema bivittatum. Classification (NCBI taxonomy): domain Eukaryota; kingdom Metazoa; phylum Chordata; class Amphibia; order Gymnophiona; family Rhinatrematidae; genus Rhinatrema; species Rhinatrema bivittatum. Next base: position 147,931,641 of record NC_042615.1, read on the forward strand.
AATCTGAGGTTTCAATTTCTCTTAAGAGAAGACTAAAAGATTAGACTTGTGCTGTTCAGACTTTTGGGATTTGCAGTCTGAAATCTGTGATTCAGGAGACAAGGGATTTGGAATTTATTACTATTCTTTTCTCATTCTAACCCTGTAATCATAAATTAAACTAAGGTTAATAAAGCATTTCATATGGAAGAAATAGACATTTTGGCCATATAAAATGATTACAGCCCCACTTTTCTTCCTTTAACAGGCAAACAAAAGTAAATCAAGGCTGATGGCCTTAAAAAACATATGGACAAAAATAAAAATGTTTATGTGACAACACTGGTACTACAACTGCTCATGACAAAGCAGAAATTTTTGGTGATGCCCTTGCAGCAGAAGAGAACTGGAAGACTCATATGTATATCCTACTCAGCAGCCCTCAGGAGGTGACTGCACGCGAATCCAGGCTTAAGGATTCGCAGCCCCAGCTTCCAGAGGTCCCACATCCCTTGCAGCAGAAAAGGACTAGAAGATTCCTTACTATAAATTTGCTACTGATCTTATATAGAAGGAATTTAATTCAAATTAAAGTGGGTAATTAATATCTTGATTAACCCTAGTATTTTGAGGGTCATTGTTAGATAAATATGAAATAAATTAATAGACTGAAAGTGCTTTTGATTAGCTTTATATCCCTACTCCCTTAGAAATTTTAACTCGATAACAAATCAACTAAATTTAAATGCAGAAAGTAGTCTAGCAGTAAAAGGGAGGCTTTCCAGTCTTTTGCACTGAGTGCCACATGTATGATTATCTACCAGCTGGCGAGAGATTGTATGTGTGCAATAGATGCAAATAGCTCCTAGCCCTTAGAAAATGAGTCCAATCTTTGGAGGCTAGAATGGTAGACATGGAGGAACTAAGGAAGACAGAGAGGTATACAGAGGAGACCTTCAGGGATATAGTAGAGAAGTACCACCTCCAATCTGGCAGCTTCTATACTGCCATGGAGGAAAAAGAGCAGGAAGCAATCCTGTAGCTAGGACCTGCCCTCAAAGTGATGTAGTATCCTCTCACACCAAGGATAGATCTCCAGGGGCATGGGCCCAGAATGGAAGAGTTAGGATGGCCATTGTAGTTGGTGATTCAGTTATTAGGATGGTTGATAGCTGGGTGGTTGGTAGACATGAGGATTGCTTGGTAACTTGCCTGCCTGATGCAAAAGTGGTGGATCTCACACATCACATAGATAGAAATTTAGATAGTGCTGGGGAGGAGCCAGCTGTCTTGGGTACAAATGACACAGGAAAGTATAGAATAGAGGTTCTGGAAGCCAAATTTAGGATTTTAGGTACAAAGTTGAAATCTAGAACCTCCAAGGTTAGCATTCTCAGAAGTGTTCCCTGTTCCATGTTCAGGACCACAGAGGCAGGCAAGCAGACCTCAAGAGGCTCAATGCATGGATTTGAGGATGATACAAGGAAGAAGGTTTTAAGGGTTGTTAGGAACTGGGCATTATTTTTGGGAAGGTGGGGCTTTTCTGAAAGGATGGACTCCATCTTAACCAGAGTAGAACCCAGGCTGTTTGCACTAACCTTTAAAAAGGAGATACTGCAGTTATTAAACTAGATGATGGGGGAAAGCTGACACTCACTCAGAAGCACATGGTTTGGAATGATGTATCTTTGAAGGATACTAAGACAACAGGGAAATTAGGGCATCCCAATAGAGAGGTTGCAACAAATGCCAAAGGGGACCAGATGCATAGAGCAGAAAGATTCTGAATTACCTTTGTCAACTGATGAGCAGTTGTTAATACAAACAAAAAAACATACTTTGAAATATCTATATTCAAATGCTAGAATTCTAAAAAATAAGATGGAGAGTTAGAGTGTATAGCACTGGATGAAGAGGCAGATATAATTGGCATCTCAGAGACCTGTGGGAAGGAGAATAACCAATGGGACACTGTGATACCAAAGTACCAATTATACTGAAATGCTAGGATGGATCAAATTGATAGAGGGGTGGCACTATATGTGAAGGGGGGGGGGGGGGGGTTACAGACACATTCAGAGGTATTCATTGTAAAATTGACATCATTAAAGAATTTTAGACCTTATAAGCGATGACAAGGAATTGATTTGTAGTATGCAGCTAGCACATACTGCAGTATACAAATCAATTCCTCGTTAGAATTTTCAAAGCTTATAAGGTCTAAAATTATTTAATGATGTCAATTTTAAAATGAATGTGTCTGTAATACCACCCCTTCTAACCCAACCCAACTCCCGAAAACTCACCCCGATTCAAAGTGCCCCTACAATGGTCCATATATTGAGTGTCAAGCTGGACCTCATAAAGAGGCTCTCTCTCTCTCTCGCTCTCTCTCTCATGCAGACATATGCATATACTTTATAAAATAGCACATAATGGGGTAGATTTTTAAAAACAGCGCGATCGCGTACTTTTGTTTGCGCAGCAGGCGCAAACAAAAGTACGCTGGATTTTATAAGATACGCGAATAGCCGCGCGTATCCTCTAAAATCCTGGATCGGTGCGCGCAAGGCTGCCGATTTTGAGCAGCAGGCGCGCGCCGAGCCGCACAGCCTGCCTCCGTTCCCTTCCTTCCTCTACCTAACCCACCCCCCCGGCCCTATCTAAACCCCCCCCTTACCTTTGTCCGTAGATTTAAGCCTGCGAGAAGCAGACGTAAATCTATGCGCGCCAGCAGACTGCTGGCGCGCCATCCTCCGACCCAGGGGCTGGTCTGGAGGCCTGGACCATGCCCCCGGGCCGGCGCCATGCCCCCGGTCCCACCCCCGAAACGCAACGCCCCGCCCCCGAAACGCAACGCCCCGCCCCCGAAACACAGGCGGATTTACGTGCGCAAGGCTTTTAAAATCCGCCCGAATCTTTGTGTGCAGTGAGATAATGGGTGCACATGTGACCCTTTTAAAATCTACCCATAAGAGTATAGATCAGGTATAGACATTGTTTAAAAATACCATCTTGGAAGCCCAGGCCAGATGTATTCCCATGCATTAGAAAAGGTAGAAGGAAGTCTAAATGACTACCAGCATGGTTAAAAGGTGAGGTGAGAGAGGCTATAATAGCTAAAAAAAAAAACCAACTGTTTCAAGAAATGGTAAAAGGATCTCAATGAAGAAAACAGGAAACAGCATAAGGACTGGCAAGTTAGATGCAAAGCATTGATAAGGAAGGCAAAGACAGAATTTGAAAAGCAGCTTGCCATGGAAGCAAAAACTCATAATAAAAACGTTTTTCAGCTACATTTGAGGTAAAAAGCTTGTGAGCGAGTCAGCTGGACCATTCGATGATCAAGAGGTAAAAGGGGCACTCAGGGATGACAAAGCCATAGCAGAGAGACTAAATTAATTCTTTGCTTCAGTATTGACTGAGGAAGATGTAAGAGAGATACCCATGCCAGAAATTATAATCAAAGGTGATGATTAAGAGGAAATAATATAAATTTCAGTGAACCTCGAACATGTATTAGGGCAAATTGACAAACTACAGAGTAGCAAATCACCTGGAGCACATGGTATATACCCCAGAGTGCTGAAATAACTGAGAAATGAAATTGTGGACCTGCTATTACAAATTGGTAAACTATCATTAATATTGTCTATGATACTTGAAGACTGGAGGGTTGCCAATATATTTAATGCCAATTTTTAAAAAGGGATCAAGGGGTGATCTAGGAAACTACAGACCAGTGAGTCTGATGTCTGTGCCAGTCAAAATTGTAGAAACTATCATAAAGAGCAAAATTGCTGAAGATATAGATAGGCATAGTTTATTTTAATAGTGCAAAGCTAACATGGATTTAGCCAATGGAAGACTTGCTTCACCAATTTGCTACAATTTTTTGAGGGCGTAAAGAAATATGTGGATGAAGGTGAGCCAATTGAAATAGTGTATCTGGATTTCCAGAAATAATTTGATAAAGTCCCTTATGAGAGACGTTTTAGGAAATTAAAATGTCATGGGATGGGAGCAGTGTCCTACTGTGGATTGCCATCTGTTTAAAAGATAGAAACCAGAGAGTAGGGCTAAAAGGTAAATTTTCCCAATGGAGAAAGTTGACTAGTGGAGTGCTTCAGGGATCTGTTTTGGGACGACTGCTTTTTAATACATTTATAAATGATCTGGAAATTGGAACAACAAAAGTTGAATTTTAAAACCCCGACACTCGCCGAAATGAGGGGATGCACGAATATGTTGGGTTGGCACATGCCGAGCAGATTTTAAAAGCCACATGGATTATATGCATACTTGCTGCTGCGCACACAAATGAAAAGTTCAAAAGGGCGGGTATGGGCGTGGTCTGAGCAGAGCATTGGTGTTCCTGGATTTAAACTTGAAATTAGAGCATAAAGACTTACATGCACTCACGTGCACTGGAGTCCCCTGCTGCACAACTTTTCTTCTGCTATAAATGACATGTAAATAGTAAAACAAAAAAGCATAGGCAGATCAGTGGGGTTTTAAAGATCAGGGCTAACAGGGGGAAGGGAGACTATTAATAAAATAAAATAAAATAAATAAAATACTTGGGTATTTGGCTTCCTAGGGATCTCTCTACTCTTTATTCTATCAATATCTCTAAAATGCATGCGAGAACTGAGAACTCCTTGTTGGCTTGGCGTCATCTGCCTTTGTCCCTGATGGGTTGCATCCACTTACTCAAAATGAGATTTCTTCCACGCTGGTTATATGTTTTAGAGGTTTTGCCTATTTCCCTTTCTGGATCCACTACTAGGAGGCTGCACAGGTCCTTTAGTCATTTTTTAAGGGCCTTGAAATTCTTAATGAAAACCTTTACAGAAAGGGGGCTTTGGGCTACCTGACTTGCAAATGTACAATTACGCCATCAACCTCCAACACATAGGGGATTGGTTATAGAACACAAATTATTATTCCGATATCACCTTGGAGGAGGGTTTAATTGCCCCTATCTTTCTGCGATACATAATCCAGGCCAAATTCTCACTTGTATCTAATTCTGTACAGTCTGCAATTTTTGTATTTCCCCTCCATAAGATGTAGAGATGACTTCTATTTTGCTCATCTTTGTGCTCTTGCTCATTTCCTTTTTTTCTAATTCGGGGCATCGTGGATTTTTCTCCAGGTATGGGCCCCCTCATATTTCCAAACTTGGGCCTTGCAGGGGCTAATATTTTTTCAATTATTTCAAGCAGATAGGATGTTGCTATCTTTTTCAGATCTATGTACTAGGTTTCATCTGACACCGAAGGATCTTTTTTCCTATTATCAAGCTCATCACTGTGCATGTACCCTTGATGTGGTGAGTCTGCACAATCCGATTTGGCAATTCTTATTAGACCTGCTCAAAGTGGAAGAGCCTAGTAGACACTCAATATCATTTTTTGTTTTTATAAAGCTTTGGTCATTATGTTCAACACATGGTCTTTAGATGTCCTATGGGTTAAATGGCACCGGGAATTGCAGATTCAATTTCTACTATCAGCTTTCATTGCTATTTTCTCTGCTGTCCGAACTATTGCATGAATGTTCAAATGAGAGAAACTCAGTATAAAAGTTTGTACAGATTGTATTAGGGATGTGAATCGTTTTTTGACGATTTAAAATATCGTCCGATATATTTTAAATCGTCAAAAATCGTTAGGGCCACGATACAATACCAATTCCCCCGATTTATCATTAAAAAATCATAAATCAGGGGAAGGGGGAGGGCAGGAAAACCGGCACACTAAAACCCCCTAAAACCCACCCCCGACCCTTTAAATTAAATCCCCCACCCTCCCGAACCCCCCCCCAAATGCTTTAAATTACCTGGGGATCCAGCGGTGGTCCAGAACGGCAGCGGTCCGGAACGGCCCCCTCAATTGAATCCTGTTGTCTTCAGCTGGCGCCATTTTGCAAAATGGCCGCCGCAAAATGGCGGCGGCCATAGACCAAAACGATTCGATGCAGGAGGTCGTTCCGGACCCCCGCTGGACTTTTGGCAAGTCTTGTGGGGGTCAGGAAGCCCCCCCAAGCTGGCCAAAAGTTCCTGGGAGTCCAGCGGGGTTCCGGGAGCGATTTCTTGCCGTGAATCGTTTTCCGTACGGAAAATGGCGCCGGCAGGAGATCGACTGCAGGAGGTCGTTCAGCGGGGGTTCCGGACCGCTGCTCAACGACCTCCTTCAGTCGATCTCCTGCCGGTGCCATTTTCCGTACGGAAAACGATTCGCGGCAAGAAATCGCTCCCGGAACCCCGCTGGACTCCCAGGAACTTTTGGCCAGCGTGGGGGGGCCTCCTGACCCCCACAAGACTTGCCAAAAGTCCAGCGGGGGTCCGGAACGACCTCCTGCGTCGAATCGTTTTGGTCTATGGCCGCCGCCATTTTGCGGCGGCCATTTTGCAAAATGGCGCCGGCTGAAGACAACAGGATTCAATTGAGGGGGCCGTTCCGGACCGCCGCCGTTCTGGACCACCGCTGGATCCCCAGGTAATTTAAAGCATTTGGGGGGGGGTTCGGGAGGGTGGGGGATTTAATTTAAAGGGTCGGGGTGGGTTTTAGGGGGTTTTAGTGTGCCGGCTCACGATTTTAACGATTTTCACGATAGTTTACACACCCAAACGGCAACAATACGATTCCCTCCCCCTCCCAGCCGAAATCGATCGTTAAGACGATCGAGGACACGATTCACATCTCTAGATTGTATATCTCACAACACCAGGCCTGTCTAGCTAAATTTACTGACTGCACTGAATGTTTAAAATGCAACCAGGGTATAGCTCATTTGGGACACTCTTTATAGACTCTGGTCATATTCGGATCTTCTGGAAGAAGGTCTTTCACTGTGTTGGCTCCATACTTGATCTCCACATCCTCCATTCCCCTCAGATGGCTTTATTTGGAATATTTCCTGCATCATTCCTAGGAAATGTGAAGCATAAGTTGTGGATAAATAAAGTCTTTATTCTAGCAGCAACAGCTATTCTTCATGTTTGGAGATAACCAGGTGTGCCTTCTACAGTCCAGTGGCATACCAATATTCACACTTTGATGACCATGGAACTGCTCACGTGCAAGCTTTCTCCCTGCTTTTGGATTAAAAAAGTGAACCCTAGATGCCTGGATGCCCTTCATAATGACCTTACCACACAGAGCACAGAGTCACATTTTGAATGATCTTGATTATTAAAATTTGGATGGGTATTGCTATTTGTCTTCTTAGCAGAAGGGAAGGTAGTGGGTAGAGGAAGACTTTGGGGAAGGGTAGGATAAGTTTTGCTAATTTCAAGTGTTGTCATTTTGTTATGAATTTGTGGTATGTCTCAGAACAAAATATGTACCATGTGCTTTGAGTCTCTATTGTTTCTGTCAAGTATTCTTAATAAACAGATTTCAACATAAATTTAATGAAAACAGACATCTTGGTATTACTTACAACATACTTCTGGCTCTGACATTCCTGCTACACTGTTATGCAATAAAGTGCCCTTGACTGTTTCACATCATGTTAAAAGCCTTGGTGTCTGGTTAGATACTAGACTTTCTTTCCAACAACAAATTAAGGTGACAATTAGATCTGGCTTCTTTACATTTCATCTGTTTCATGGCCTAAACCCTTGCTTAATGCTATGATTTCTGTTCAGTCATTCAAGCTAATTTTACCATCTCTATACTACTGCAATGTAGTATACTGGGTCTCCTGGCTGTGGCCTTAAAAGCACTTCAATTGTTACAAAATGCAACTGCAAGGCTTATTTCGGGCACATACATTCGGGAGCATATTTTGCCTGTACTTTATAAATTGCACTGGCTTCCGATTCAGTGGCGTATAAAGTATACAATTTCTGTTATGGTTCACCACCTGCTTCAGATTAACTCTTTTCCTTGGGCAAACACTCTTCTTAGGATTTATACTCCTCATATTCTGCGTTCACAGAATAGAGGATTGTTGAAGGTACTCTCACATAAAATGGCTTGGCTTCACGAGACAAGAGGGAGAACATTCTCTTTTGAAATGCCACAGTTCTGGAATTCACTACCCATTTAGCTGTGGCAAGAGACAAACACTAAAAAATTCAAACATGAACTGAAGACCTACTGGTTCAACTTGGCTTTCGCATGACCATTGTGATCTGGTTGCTAATACCTGAGCCAGTATGAAGAACAGTTATTATGTGAATATGTTTTTATTATTTTTTGAATTGTAGTATATCTAAATGATTATGTATGTTCTTATTGTAAATTGCCCAGAGTCTCTCGTATCTGGCAATTCATAAATTTTAATAACGTGTAAAGTGTAAAATGGATGCCTCCACATATAACTCAGGGTTATTAAGCACATTTTATAATTATAATGAACATACAATATATGTAGATAATTTTATAAAATGGGTAGAAGGTATGTATTTGCATTTATTGGAAATATATGTGCATACCTAAACATATGTGCGTATTTTTGGGGTGGCAATACACAGTAGGAGCCATCTTGTGCTCCTACCTTGTGACAGGGGCCGACCAATGGCACGGTAGCCCCTGTGACATAGTAAGAGCAAAGGCTATCGGCACCATTTTGATTACCGGCAGCTGACTGCATGAGTGCAGGAGCGCTCCCGGATCCTCGCTGGACCACCAGGGAGTTTTGGCAAGTAGGGGGGGTCAGGAGAGTGGGGGGTTTTGTTTAAATTCGCTCCTTTAGATGGTCGAATAATTTGGTGAAGATTCGTTGTATTCGTGGGAATCAGGATACGTTTTGCGATGCAACAAATACAACGAATATGGCCCTGTACGTTGCGGATTGCCAATACATTGCAAACAAATGCACACCCCTAGAGACAGGTGCAAGGAGCTTCGAAGACCCGGACAGAATTCAGGATAAGGAGAAGGACACGGAATCCAATGACTCAGAGCAAGGGACTCGGTGCGAGAGCAGGAGCAGAACTCCGAGATGGGACTTGGAGCAAGGAGCACGGAGGCGGGACTCGGTGCAAGGGACTCTGAGTATGGAACCTGAGATTAGGAGATTAAAAGCTGGGATCTTCTGGAGGGCTGCACTGCTGAGGAGAAGGATATCTGGATAAAAGGTCATCTGAACGTGAAGACATCAGGAGAATAGGACATCAGGACTTCAGGAGATCTGAAGGACGAAACATCAAGAACATCAGGAGATCTGAAGAGAAGGACGCCGGAATATCAGGAACTGGACGGACGAAGACACAGGATCCGACAAGACCTTGATGAAGATGAAGATGACGACATGGAATTCCAACATGGAACAGAGTGCCTAGGAGAAGCTGAATGCAGAGAAGTCCTAAGGAGGACTGGCTCCTTGCGAAGGCAATGAAGCAATGAAGACAGGCCCTTTATATAGGGCTGAGAAGAAACTCCCACGATGACATCATCAGGAGGACCACTCCCATGCTGGCCCTTTAAGAAGCGAAGCGAGACATGGCCTCGCGCCTAAGGCAGGACCCTGGAGAGTGGCGTCCCTGCTGCAACACGGATCAGGAACAAGACTGGGCTTCAGAGCAGGCTCTGATGCTGGAGCAGCGGCGCCCAGGTTGCAAGAAGGGGCTGAGAGTGGATCCCTGCCACAGGAAAGAAGCTGCCGGTGGAGGCCCCCCCCAGAGGGGAGAAGATGTCGGCGGCCTCCAGGCCTCGTGGGAACATCATCGGTGGCCTCCTGACCACAAGAGCAGCACCCGGGCAGCATCAGCCACATGGAAAGGTCGTCGGCGGACTCTGGGCCGCAAATGCTGCACCAGGGCAGCTCCAGCCATGCATTAGGGACGTCGGTGGTCTCCAGACCATGGAAGCAGCTGAGAAAAGATGGTGAAAAGCTGCCCATGGTGCTAGCCAGGCCAGAATCGTAACAGATTATTAGCAGTTAATGGACTTCTCCTCCAAGAACTTATCCAAACCTTGTTTAAACCCTGCTACACTAAATGCACTAACCACATCCTCTGGCAACAAATTCCAGAGCTTAACTGTGCACTGAGTGAAAAAGAATTTTCTCCAATTCATTTTAAAAGTACTGCTTCCTAACATCATAGAGTGCCCCCTAATCCTTTATCCGAAAGAGTAAATAACTGATTCACATCTACCCGTTCTAGACCTCTTATGATTTTAAAGACCTCTATCATAACCCCCCTCAGCTATATCTTCTCCAAGCTGAACAGGCCTAACTTCTTTAGCCTTTCCTTATAGAGGAGCTACTCCATTCCATTTATCATTTTGGTCACCCTTCTCTATACATTCTCCATCACAACTATACATTTTGTAAGAGGCGGCAATCAGAACTGTACACAGTACTCAAGGTACAGTCATAAGAACATAAGAACATAAGAAATTGCCATGCTGGATCAGACCAAGGGTCCATCAAGCCCAGCATCCTGTTTCCAACAGAGGCCAAACCAGGCCACAAGAACCTGGCAATTACCCAAACACTAAGAAGTTCCCATGCCACTGATGCAATTAATAGCAGTGGCTATTCCCTAAGTAAATTTGATTAATAGCTGTTAATGGACTTCCCCTCCAAGAACTTATCCAAACCTTTTTTGAACCCAGCTACACTAACTGCACTAAGCACATCCTCTGGCAACAAATTCCAGAGGTTTATTGTGCATTGAGTGAAAAAGAATTTTCTCCGATTAGTCGTAAATGTGCTACTTGCTAACTTCATAAAATGCCCCCTAGTCCTTCTATTATTTGAAAGTGTAAATAACTGATTCACATCTACTCGTTCAAGACCTCTCATGATCTTAAAGATCTCTATCATATCCCCCCTCAGCTGTCTCTTCTCCAAGCTGAACAGCCCTAACCTCTTCAGCCTTTCCTCATAGGGGAGCTGTTCCATCCCCTTTATCATTTTGGTTGCCCTTTTCTGTACCTTCTCCATTGCAACTATATCTTTTTTGAGTTGCGGCGACCAGAATTGTACACATTATTCCAGGTACGGTCTCACCATGGAGCGATGCAGAGGCATTATGACATTTTCCGTTTTATTAACCATTCCCTTCCTAATAATTTCTAACTTTCTGTTTGCTTTTTTGACTACTGTAGCACACTGAGCTGATGATTTTAAAGTATTATCCACTATGATGCCTAGATCTTTTTCCTGGGTGGTAGCTCCTAATATGGAACCTAACCATGTAACTACAGCAAGGGTTATTTTTCCCTATAGGCATCACCTTGAACTTGGCCACATTAAATTTCATCTGTCATTTGGTTGCCCAATCTTCCAGTCTCGCAAGGTCCTCCTGCAATTTATCATAATCCACTTGTGATTTAACTACTCTAAATAATTTTGTATCATCTGCAAATTTGATTTCCTCACTTGTCGTATTCCTTTCCAGATCATTTATAAATATATTGAAAAGCACCGGTCCAAGTACAAATCCTTGAGGCAGATGATAGTGCAATGCTTCTCTGACTACTGAAATTATGACCCTAACAGCAGTAGTATGACTGCAACGTGCTTAAAGAAAGCATTAAGATAACTTGCCCAGAGTAGCAATTATGATCTTAACAATGTTGTAAAGATGCATCAGGAGAAAGCACTGGGATAACTTGCTTGGAATGACCATAGTAAAAAATCAAAAGATTTTTATCACAAATGTCAGGAAAGGGAGAGAGAGGAGAACCTCTATAGGGAACAACCTGCAGTAGATTACTCTGTGTACGATGTGAAAAATAGCACAGGGTGTGATAAGTGTATTATGTGTTGCGGAAATTACATATGAGATGAGGTAGCAGGAAAATTAGCGTAACCACACCCCCTTTTTTTATTGTGGGTGCTATGTACTTTATATTTATAGCATTTTGATGAATCTAGGGCTAAATTGGCCCACCTAGTCTGCCCAATTCTGATTCTTTCACTTCGGGTGGATGGGCACATAAATTCCCTTACTCAACATCATTTCCCCACCCCCAATACCCTCCATATCTGTCCTAAGCATGCTCAGAAATTCTTAAAGTGATTGCCTCCACTACCTCTATTGGAAGGGCACTTTAAGGCCTTGTCATTTTTCACTAATATTATTACATGACAAACATGAAATCCATCACCCAGGTTCCCTTCCTTGTCTTACTACCAAGCTTCCCAATAATCCATGCAAGCCACCAAAACTAGCAGGGCCACTGTCCAAATCATACAACCTTACCATCCTCTTAAAGTTTGATTTTTAACCATGGTCATTCCAAGCAAGTTATCCCAATGCTTTCTCCTGATGCAGCTTTACAGCAATGTTAGGATCATAACTGCTTCTCTGGGCAGGTTATCTTAATGCTTTGTTGGAAGCCCACTGGAGTCATACCATTGCTGTTAGGGTCATAATTTCAGCAGTCAAAGAAGCATTGTACTATCATCTGTATATATGAAAAACAGATGTATGGCATGGTATACTGATGTATGTGGCAGGGCTTGCATGACCATAATGAGACAGTGTCCTAGTCTCAGAGTGAATAATATATATTTTTTCAATTTATATTTCAGTGGAAAGGTGCTGATGTGTAGTGTCAAGACAAGAAGACCGCCACAGAAATTAGTGCAGAGAGTACTATTAGGCAATGATGCCCCTGCAATGTGCTAACAAGGACAATGAACCTAAGCACACAACAATTATTATTTTCTCTCTGGTTTTATTGTAGGTGAGGAACAGAAAGTGTCCTCAAGCACAAAGGAAGGCACATTTCGTCACAACAGTGGTAACATTTCCATAGAAACCACCCTGTTCCCAAGAATATTAATAACATTTTTACAATAATGCAAACAAAAATCTATGTTTTGGTATAAACAAAAAAGCAGTGCTTCTAGCTCTGGATGCAATAATTAGAAGAAAACAGTGTCAAGGTGTTTTTTTTTATTCCTGTTCAGCTCCACAATGGGAAAGAGAGTTCCCAATCAGAACCATTGAAAGAGACGGGCAAAATAGGCGATTTCCCAGGGTACCAGGCCAGGGGCTGCCATGCTACTGGCACCATTGCCATTGCTACTTTCATTCCTGCTGTTGCAGAACTCGGCACCTGTGTGGCAAATTCTAAGAAGCCCGAAGGGGACCCCCAACAACTATATCATCAGTGGGGAACTCTCACCCCCTCCCTACTGTGACCCCAGGCCACTGTGGTCACTAGGGATGTGAATCGTTTTAGGACGATTAAAATTATCGTCCGATAATTTTAATATCGTCTTAAACCGTTATGGAACACAATACAATACAGATTCTAACGATTTATCGTTATAAATCGTTAGAATCGTGAGCCGGCACACTAAAACCCCCTAAAACCCACCCCCGACCCTTTAAATTAAATCCCCCACCCTCCCGAACCCCCCCCAAATAACTTAAATAACCTGCGGGTCCAGCGGCGGTCCGGAACGGCAGCAGTCCGGAACGGGCTCCTGCTCCTGCATCTTGTCGTCTTCGGCCGGCGCCATTTTCCAAAATGGCGCCGAAAAATGGCGGCGGCCATAGACGAAAAAGATTGGACGGCAGGAGGTCCTTCCGGACCCCCGCTGGACTTTTGGCAAGTCTCGTGGGGGTCAGGAGGCCCCCCACAAGCTGGCCAAAAGTTCCTGGAGGTCCAGCGGGGGTCAGGGAGCGATTTCCCGCCGCGAATCGTTTTCGTACGGAAAATGGCGCCGGCAGGAGATCGACTGAAGGAGGTCGTTCAGCGAGGGTTCCGGCGCCTCGCTGAACGACCTCCTGCAGTCGATCTCCTGCCGGCGCCATTTTCCATACGGAAAATGGCGCCGGCCATACGCGTATGGCTGGCGCCATTTTCCGTACGAAAACGATTCGCGGCGGGAAATCGCTCCCTGACCCCCGCTGGACCTCCAGGAACTTTTGGCCAGCTTGTGGGGGGCCTCCTGACCCCCACGAGACTTGCCAAAAGTCCAGCGGGGGTCCGGAAGGACCTCCTGCCATCCAATCTTTTTCGTCTATGGCCGCCGCCATTTTTCGGCGCCATTTTGGAAAATGGCGCCGGCCGAAGACGACAAGATGCAGGAGCAGGAGCCCGTTCCGGACCGCTGCCGTTCCGGACAGCCGCTGGACCCGCAGGTTATTTAAGTTATTTGGGGGTGGGGGATTTAATTTAAAGGGTCGGGGGTGGGTTTTAGGGGGTTTTAATGTGCCGGTTTTTTCGATTTTTCGATTTTTTAACGATTTTTCACGATTTTTCACGATATTTTACCCCCCCAAACGGCAACAATACGATTCCCTCCCCCTCCCAGCCGAAATCGATCGTTAAGACGATCGAGGACACGATTCACATCCCTAGTGGTCACAGTAGCACACCTATTACATTCTTCAGGAAGCTGATCCTCTACTTCCTCATTTACTTATTTTCCTAAGAAGTCTAGGGATGGGAAGAGGGCCATCAGCAAACTTGAAAGTGAATAAGTATGTGTTCAAATTTCCCTTTAAAATGGGAGGCTGCACAAAAGTCCTACTGCATATCTTTTCACTTTATTCTCTGACAGAAGAGGTATCTTCTACTTAGCTACATTTTTAAATGAAACACATTGAAAGTTGTCTTACATTGTTTTTTTTAAATTCAAGTACCAAAACAGAAGTTGTGATTTTGATGTGCAAATGAACCATAACAAACCATGGTAATTTTTGTACTCAAAATAGGATGCATGTTATCAAGGCATTTTGGTCACACACCTAGCCAGCATGTTTAATCTGAGTTTAAAGACGATTAGAAGAGACCGGCTTTTTCCCTGTTGAGCATTCCTCTCTTTATGCACCCAAGCATCCTTCTGTTTTTGTGATCGCCGTACCCACCTGTTTGGCCACCTTAAGATCCTCAGATATGATCATCCCCAGATCCTGCTCTTTTTTTTGTGTTTGTTATTGCTTACTGATGCCTGTTAAGAATGTGTTCTATAGCTGGAAGTGTTTACTTTGGCAATGACAGATTTTTTATTCTTCACAGATTGATCAGGTCCCATGCTACCATCATCATCCTGAAGTGAGCCTCAGCTGTTGAGCCACCAGTTCCACAGCTATTTCCTCATTTTCTCTGAAAACAGCTGTTGCAGCATTTACTTCCATCTGGAAAGGATTTGGAAGGAAATGTTCTGAGAAATAATACCATAGCTACTCTGTTTCTTCAATCTGAAGATACTAAATAACATAAAGCATACAATTTAATAGGCCAACATTTGTCATGAATTTTCTCACTTGAAGATTCTGAGTACAAGTTTGTTAGTCTAGTGGGTATATTAGCGATTATAGTTGGCATAAAAACCATGCAACCTAATTATTGCTGTGTTGACTCTATTGGGAATGCTGACAAATAGAATAATTTGCCCAATAAACTGTGTATGTGTAGAACCACTACAAGTCCTTGGATAGTGTCTAAATGGCATCAAAATAAAATACATATGTTTGGATAACATAGAACATAGTTTGCAGAGCTTTATATGGGGTAAATAGATGAAGGCAGGTACAGTATGCATGTAGGCAACTTTCAAGTCTAAGCATTCTTCCCTTCACAATTAGTGGATGGATAAACTGAATAATAGCTGGGTATATTAGCATGACACAGATGATTTGGTTAATAGGGGTGAGCAGACCAAAATATTTCATGTCATATTGTTTTGTGACATTTTTATTTATTTATTTGTAGGTTTCAGAACATAGTGTGCACTATTCAGAAAAAATGCACACAATGTTCCAAATAGAATGGAAAAAAATCCAATCAGGTTCTAACACCACCACTCACCACTATTTCAAGGATGCTGGGAGTGTCTGGAGACCCTCTGTCCCACCCACTCCGTTGCTCCTGCAGGCAGCTGAAGTTCCCCCAAATAAAGGTTACAGCTATGACAGGGACAGATCCCACCCCCAACACCCCAACTCCTCTCCTTTATTGAAAAATAGCTTTCCGGGAGTCAGCCCATCCTTCTGACTTCCCTAGAATTAGCAAATCATCTCTGGTGGTCTAAGGAGGGCCTTGAGTGAACCCTGTGTTCTGTTCCCAGCAGCTGCTATTTTCCAAAATGGCGCTTTCCGGGCCTTTGCTCCTATCACACAACAGGGGCTGCTGGCACCATTTTGGAAAATGGCAGCCATTGGCTCTGATGCATAGGGGTCATTCTGTGCCCTTACTAGACCACCAGGACGGATTTGATAAGTCTAAGGTGGATCAGGAAGGTGGGCTAGGATAGAGGTTGGTAGGTAGTGGTGGAGGGCTAGATTATCAACAAAGGGGAGGGGTTGGAGGTAGGCAGCAGGATCTGTACCCCTCATAACTTGAAACATTTTTTTTTAGGGAAACTGGCACACTATTTCTGAAAAGTGTGCACTACAAATGATAGAAAACAAAACACAAAATTTGAGGGGGCTGGTTCTATCATTTTATTTTGAAAATAAACTGAAATGATGTAGACAATGTTGTTTCAAACACATGCATATACTTATTGGATAATATGCCATTACTGTTTAATGAAAGTATTGTTAACCAAGATACATTTGTCATTAGTAGGGTATATCTAGGCTTATCCAATAGTCTTCTTATAATAAAATAAGAAGTTGCTTTATTGGGTCAGACAGAGGGTCAATCAAGCCCAGCATCCTGTTTCCATCAGTGGCCAACCCAGGTTACAAGTACCTGGCAAATACGCAAACATTCAGGCCGATGCAATACCGTGCGCTCAGGCTAGCACACAGGTTAACCTGTGGTTGGACATGCATTTTGGATGCACATCCATAACCGCTTATGCAATAAGGGGATTAGCACGTCCAAATGTGCGTCCAAACCAGCACATAACTAATAGCTCTCATCATATGTAAATGCCATGTTGATGAGGCTATTAGCTCGTACCCCCTTATATACAAAATAAATGGGGCCCAACGCGCACATTTTTACCCTCAAAAATTAATGCCAGCCCTGGAGCTGGTGTTGTCTTGAGGAACCCCAAAAGGGGCGATATTAAGTTGGAAGAACCACAGAAAGCAGCAACGTGAAAAAAAAAAAAGTCTTGCCAGCAGTTAGGTTAGGAAAACGGACGCTCAATTTAAGAGCATCTGTTTTCCTAACCCGTGGCTATACACAGGGTAGAAAAACGGATGCTAGTAAAATTGAGCATTCGTTTTCCTAACCCATGCACAGCCACTTCTCCTGGGTGCCCAATGCCATGGACACACTAGGGATGCACAATTTATCCGTAGTGCATCCTTTTAAATACTGTGGCTCATTTGCCTATTGCATCAAGCGCCCAGGAGAGGTGTTGTATGCACACTAAGAAAACAGTGTGTCCGGTGTGTTTTTGAATAGTTTTATTTCAATACTTTATGTGTATAAATATTTTATTTGTGTAAAATCATATTTACATGCATAAAACCACATTTACTCGCATAAATAATGAAACAAATTTAGAAAATGCAACAAAAAATCTGAAATAAACAAAACAAATATAATTTTTCCTGTGCACATCTCTTCTTAGGGGTATATTTTTAGATACCTTAGAGTGCCCAAGCTCACTGGCTAAAAGTAAACTGGTGATTTTATGTATATAAAAAGAAGAAAATTCAGCTGCCTAAAATTATCTGACAATTTTTTGCTAAATGTAAGAATTGGAAAACTGAGATTTAGGGCTTTTTATTTCAGTGAACAGAAAATCAGTGCCAGTTAGCTAAATCCTATCCCTACCCCTGGAATGCCTATTGGGCCATCCACATATAGGGGTCTATTTATTAAAATACACACAGGCGATGCAATATGGATGCGCTAAAAACGGGCATCCAAACTGGATGCCTGTGTCCCTAACGTGCACTCATCCACCTCTGTTGGGTACACAATGCGATAAGCAAATGAACAGCCACGTTAAAAAGGCCGTGCTGGGGGAAAATTGTGCATCCCTTGAATGTCCTTGGCAGTGGATGTCTGGGAGACGTGGCTGTGTGCACATCCACAGGGTAGGAAAATAAATGCTCAATTAACAAGTTTCCGTTTTCTGAACCTGCACACAGACATGGGTTAGGAAAATAGACGCTGGTAAATTTTCCTAACCTGACCACTATCATGCTCTTTCTTTCTGTTTGCATGTTGCTGCTTTCTGGGGCTCCTCCTACTTAGTATGGGGATGATATTAGGTCGGAAGAACCACAGAAAAACCATATTTTCTGCTTTTCTGTTGATGGCTTGGGGCACCTCAAGACTTAACGCTTGCTCCAGGGCTGGAGTTAATCTTTGAGGGTTAAAAAGTGCATGTTGAGCGCTCGGTGATTTTTTACATTGGGGGTACTAGCTAATAGCCTCATCAACATGGCATGTACATGTGATGAGCACTATAAGCTACATGCAGGTTTGGACTCATGTTTTGGATATGCTAATCCCATTACTTCATCGGGAGTTATTCTAGTGTGTACAAAACGTGTGTAAACCATGTTTCAAGCTGTGTGCTAGGTTGAGCGCACTATATTGCATCATCCCCATAGGGAGGGTAATTTTCAGAGTTGGGTAAAGTGGTTTTTGCCTACCAAAATTGCTCTTTAGGCAAGCAACTGTGTGACTGATGATCAAGTAAAACTATGTGCATAAGGGAAAGAGGCATTACACGGCATGGAGTCTGGATGGAGTTGAGACTTACATGTGTATTTGATTTTAAAAAGCAAGTATGTAAATTAAGTTGGCTAAACTACATGCACCAAATAGCAAGTATAATTGTGTGGGCATAGTTTTGCCAGGAGTTTTAAAGCAGAATTATGTGCTTAAGTCCATTTATAAAATTTCAACAGCAATTTTTTGGATAATGCGTACAACAATCTGCTTATTAGGGACGTGCAGAAGGAAAAAATTAGTTTTGATTCGTTTTTCATTTCATAGGGACACAAATTTGTTGCATTAGTTTCATAGGGGAAAAACCAATTCGTTGATTAGTTTTATTTGTTTTCTGTTTTCCCATTAAAGTCAATGGGGGAAGAATTTGCAGCCTATATTTGGCTGCAGAATTGGGGTTTTCTTATCAATTCTGATGAAACATCTGGGGAGCAATCATCAGAACGAAAAAAGAGCTCCAACATACTTAGACTGTGGCAAACTGGCACCAAAGTGGCATGAATAGCCTAAGGCACTGTAAAGGGGCAAAGGGGTACTAGGTGTGGCAAGAGTGCTTTAACAGAGGTGCAAAGCAGCAGCGTGAGTGTCAAAAATACAGCACAGCTTCAAAAGAGAGCACCAATAACAGTTGCATGAACCCTCGAAGGCAGCATGACAGGTAAAGTGGCAAGACAAGTGGCATCAACATCCTACAGCACAATGAAGGGGGAACATAGCAAGCAGAAAGAGGGTCAGAAAAAAACCACAAGGTGCCGATAAAGGGACAAAGCAGCAGAAAGACTAGCACCAACACACTGAGGAACTATGATAGTGGCAAGAACACCACAAGGAGTAGAGTGAGTCGTCTGGTGTATGGCAGTAAGGCAGAGTGGCAGAAAGTTGATAGGGGCAATTCAGGCTGGCAGAACAGAGGTAGTCAGGTCCCTGTTGTTTTGATAGGGGAAATACAGGCTGGCCCCGGGGAGAGTTCCCTTTTCTTTGCGCAGGAAAGGGCTCATTAGAATGGTTTGTTGGCCCCAAGAGTGGAGCACGAGCCTTCAAGCGTGGCAAGTCAATGTGGAGGAGGTTTCCATGTAAACAGCGGTTCAACATGGGTCAATGGGTGTTAAGAGATAGGCTGGCTACACCCGGGGAGGGTTTCCTTTCCTTTGCGCAGGAAAAGGCTCCCTAGAATGGGTTGGCCCCTAGAGAGGAGCACAAGCCTTCAAGCAAGGCAAGTCAACGTGGAGGAGGTTTCCATGTGAACAGCGGTTCAACATGGGTCAACGGATGCTAAGAGAAATGGGTGGCTACACGCGGGGAGAGTTCCCTTTCCTTTGCGCAGTAAAGGGCTACCTAGAATGGGTTGGCCCCTAGAGTGTGGTGGTTCCGTTGGCATCTAGTGAATACCCAGAAGCTATTAACTGTACTTATGCACTTCAGCTGATGACAAAGGAACTTGAAGAGCTCTGAGAAATAAGAAAACTGCTACTCAAGTCCAAATCTACAATATTAACCTATGTTGACTTTGTACCCTACAGTGCCTTTTTGAACTATGGGAACACAGAGGATGAACTAGAGTGCAACTACCACCAGTTTTCTATAGTACTAGAAACATTAATGTTGGCACCTAAGAAAGATTTAGGGAAAATGGCCCGTATTATGAAGGTCATGAAAACTATTGAGCATATGAAATATTCAAGCTCCAAGCTGGACAGACAGGCACAGCGTTAGAGGTCAGGCCTTTGTAGGGAAGTAGGTCGAGACAATGGATGGACAGGCACAGCTTTAGAGGTCAAGCTCTTTTAGGGACATAAGGCCTAGACAGTGGATGGACAGGCACAGCATTAGAGGTCAAGCCTTGTAGGGACATAAGGCCTGGACAGTGGACAGATAGGCCACAGCATTAGAGGTCAGTCCCTTGAAGGGACATAAGGCCTGGATAGTGGACAGGCACAGCATTAGAGGTCAGGCCTTTGTAGGGACATAAGTCCTGGACAGTGGATAGACAGGCACAGTGTTTGAGGTCAAGCCCTTGTAGGGACATACGGCCTGGACAGTAGACGGACAGGCACAGCATTTGAGGTCAAGCCTTTGTAGGGACATAAGGCCTGGGCAGTGGATGGACAGGCACAGTGTTAGAGGTCAAGCCCTTGTAGGGACGTAAGGCCTGGATGGACAGGCACAGCATTTGAGCTCAAGCCCTTGTAAATACCCAGACGCTATTAACTGTACTTATGCACTTCAGCTCATGAAAAAGGAACTTGAGCTCTCAGAAATAAGAAAAACGCTACTCAAGTCCAAATCTACAATATCAACTTATGTTGACTCATGTAGTTTACAAGGTGCCTCTGTAAATTTTGGGAACACAGAGAATGAACTAGAGTGCAAATACCACCAGTTTTCTATAGTACTAGAAACATTAATGTTGGCACCTAAGAAAGATTTAGGGAAAATGGCCCATATTATGAAGGTCATGAAAACTATTGAGCATATGAAATATGCAAGCTCCAAACATTTTAAGTCAGCTTTTTATGTTCTTACATTCCAAATGTTGCAAAACAGGAAAAGAATTTTCTGGAAAGAAGTGATGCACAAATACATGAAACTGAAATTAGAAATATTAGAACTAAACTCAGACAGGCACAGCATTTGAGGTCAGGCCCTTGTAGTGACGTAAATGCTGGACAGTGGACAGACAGGCACAGCGTTTGAGGTCAGGCCCTTGTAGGGATGTACGGCCTGGACAGTGGACAGACTGGCACAGCGTTTTAGGTCAGGTACATATGCTGATATTATCTGGAGCAAAGGAGGCAGTTGGAGATGCTGCAAGGCTTTCAATTACTTTTAATTATCTTGCCATTCACAGGGAAAATTTGGAAACCCAAGCAAAGGTATGTTTATTTTCAAAAACACTAGCATTTCCAACAACTCTGGTGCAAGCCTTGAGCGGTGAGGGCTCATGAAAATGTCATTGAAAATACACGTTCACTGGGCACACTGGTTGGTGGACATCACAGATATTGCTGAGCCACTAGGTATGGCCAGACAGTGGACTTGTGTGCCCAATATGCCAGCGGATCTGTCTGCATGTCCTCTGTGGGCTCTGAGAGATACCATGTCACTGACATTTGTGCTGGTGTCTCCTTTGCTTAGGTGGGCTGAGTCACTCTGTGCCAGCTGCTTTCCTCTCTAGCCTGTTCCAGAACAGATGATTTTTTATGGGCAACATGGCTTTGGCATACTGAAGTGGAGGAGGAAGTACTAGCTGTCGCTGACAGAGTGCTGCTCATGCTTGGGCTAGCACTACTCTCTGAAGTGCCCCCTATTTCCTCCTCTGCTTCATGCCTAATCTGTCTCTGCCTATGGCGCTCCTGTTCACGGACTTTTACTAACAGTAGAGATGTGCTTCGTTGTTCGCCCGAAGTAGGAAATTGCCCGAAATTTCCTACTTCGGGTTTTTTTCGGAGGCCCGAAACCCGAAAAGAATTTTCCCCGACTTTCGGGGAAATTTCGGTTTTCGGGTTGCCTGGGGGAGGGGCACACATTTTTTTTTTTTAATTAAAACCCACCCCAAACATTTACCTTAACTATAGTTCACCACCCCCCCCCATCCCGATCCCTCCCCAAGACTTACAAAGTAGATCCCTGGTGGTCCAGCGGGGTCCCGGGATCCATTTGTCCTCCTCCGTGCCCATGTTTCTGCAGCCGTGCTCTTTAAAATGGTGACGCGCAGCCTCTGAACACCATGTCACAGGGGCTACCGGCGCCATTGGTCAGCCCCTGTCACATGGCCATCGGCGCCCATCTTGTGCTCCTGTCATGTGACTTGAGCTGACCAATGGCGCCGAAAAACCTCTGTGACATAATATGGGCAAGGGCTATCAGCGCCATTTTGATTACTGGCAGCCGACACGAAATGGCTCCTGGACCCCCCGCTGGACCCCAGAGATTATTGGCAAGCCTTGGGGGGGTCAGGAGCCCCCTTATGACCCCCCCAAGGCTTGCCAATAATCTCTGGGGGTCCAGCGGGGGTCCGGGAGCCATTTCGTTGTCGGCTGCCAGTAATCAAAATGGCGCCGATAGCCTTTGCCCATATTATGTCACAGAGGCTTTTGGCGGGCCATTGGTCAGCTCCAGTCACATGAACAGGAGCACAAGATGGCGCCGATGGCCATGTGACAGGGGCTGACCAATGGCGCCGGTAGCCCCTGTGACATGGTGTTCAGAGGCTGCGCGTCACCATTTTAAAGAGCACGGCTGCAGAAACATGGGCACGGAGGAGGGCAAATGGATCCCGGGACCCCGCTGGACCACCAGGGATCTACTTTGTAAGTCTTGGGGAGGGATCGGGATTGGGGGGGGGGGGGGTGGTAGTGATAGATATGTAAAAAAAGAATTTTAAATGCTTGGGGTGGATTTTTTTAAAGATTCCTTTGCCGTTTCGTTTTTTGGCCCGGTTTCGGGTTTCCTCATTTCGTTTTTTCGAAAAACGAGACGAGGAAACCCGAAATTTACCACGAAGTATCCGAGTCAAAAAACGACCCGGCAGGAAAAAACGAAGCACATCTCTAACTAACAGCAGGTCCTTCACCAATAGGAGACAATTGTACTGTAGGGTGAGTTTCCCTTTCACATGGGGATCACAGACTGTGGCGAGCATGTATGTGTAGTCTTCTGTTAAAGGCCTTAATCTCTCTTGCACCTGCTTCTGAAAAAAGTTCAGACAATGCAGCACCTCTGCTGTCATTCCCTCTTCCTGTTTAAAGCCCTCCAAATTTTCCTCCAGAAAATTAACTATAGGGATGATGTCAGCCAAGGTGGCATTCTGGAACTCAGCTCCTCCATGGCATCCTTGAAGGACTGCAGGATTTTTACTAGCTGACTCATGACTAACCAATCATGTTGCCCTAGGGCAGCGCTTCTCAACCGGTGTGTCGCGACACACTAGTGTGTCACCAAACACCGGCAGGTGTTTGGTGACACATCTCCTGGTGTCCCACTGCCCGTTGCACTTCCCTTCTCCCTTTTTTCCAGCCCCCACGGGCCAATTGGAAGCCTCCTTTCTTCCTCCCCCCATTGCCCAATGGGAAGCCTCCTTCATTCTGCCTGCCCCTGCGCAGGCCAATCGGAAACCTCCTCCCTTCTACCTACCCGTGGGAGTAGGAAGAAGGGAGGAAGCCTTTGATTAGCTGGTGAGGCAGGCATCACCTAGCCCAGGGGTGGGATGGAAGAAATAGCCGTTTTGGACGCCGATGAAGCATGTCCGCCACAGCCTGTGGCGGCGAATAGGAAACCCAACTTCGACCGAGGCTACCATGGGAGCCCATCCCCGTGATGGCACAAAAAGAAGGTCCGCCAGAGTAAAGCCGCAGCGGAACTGGAGCCCATCCCTGCAGTGAAGAAAGAATACATTTTTTGGTGAGAGCGGGTGTGTCTGTGTGTGCATGAGTGCCTGGGTGAGAGCTGGTGTGTCTTTGTATGTGCATGAGTGCCTGGTGAGAGCTGGTGTGTCTGTGCATGAGTGCCTGGGTGAGAGCTGGTGTGTCTGTGAGTGTGCATGAGTGCCTGGGGAGAGCTGGTGTGTCTGTGTGTGTGCATGAGTGCCTGGGTGAGAGCTGGTGTGTCTGTGGGTGTGCATGAGTACCTGGGTGAGAGCTGGTGTATCTGTGGGTGTGCATGAGTGCCTGGGTGAGAGCTGGTGTGTCTGTGTGTGAATGAGTGCCTGGGTGAGAGCTGGTGTGTGTGGGTGTGAATGGAAACCTGGGTGAGAGCTGTGTGTGTGGATGCCTAGGTGAGAGCTTGTGTGTGTGTGTGTGTGTGTGGGTATGAATGGGTGCTTGGGTGAGAGCTTGTGTGTGGATATGAATGGATGCCTGGGTGAGAGCTTGTGTCTGTGAGTGTGAATGAATTCCTGGGTGAGAGCTTGTGTCTGTGCGTGTGAATGAATGCCTGGGTGAGAGCTTGTGTCTGTCTGTGTGAATGAATACCTGGGTGAGATCTGGTGTGAATGGGTGTGAGAGCATTTGTGTGTCATCGAGAGCTTGTATATAAGAGACCATGAGTGTGATTGAGAGAGAGACTGGTTAGGAAGATGACTAGTGTGCATATGTGAGAGAGAGACTGGTCAGGAAGATGACTGGTGTGAGAGAGACCGAGACTGGTCGTGGGGTCTAATTGGAGGTGTGTGTGTGAGTGACTGGTTCTGGGTGCTAAGGAAGAGGAATGTGAGGACAGAGCTTCAGCAGCCCTTGCTGCTTCTGGTGAGTGCTATTGGCCTGGAAGGGAAAGGAGTAGGAGAGTTGCTGGAGAGGATAAGTAAAGGTGGCTTTTTAAATTTATTTTTCTTGATTGACTGCCATTTTAATTATTGGGTATTATGTGATGTCTGCTGTTTTGAAATATTTATTGATATTTGGACATGTTTTAATAATTTCTTATGAGTTTTTAATTGTTGGATATCATTCTGTTCAGCAGTTGTTTTGTAACATTTTTAGTATAGCTTTACAATTATTTCTGTGTGGGTCTCTATAGCAGCTTGGCTTATTCTGTTTTCCCAATAGGAAATGTATTAAGTGTTTAGGACCTGATTTAATAGTTGTATTTCTTAGATAGGGTTGTTACTGTATGAGTGTGTTCCATAATACAGGTGTAACTTTGTGCGGGTTAGTTTGTGTGCATTATTGCAAATCTTGAGAGTCTGTTAGGAGCTATATTTCTCTTTCCATTTCTCCAGGCTCGCACTGCATGCAGAGTGGCTTTTTTTGGTTTTCCATTCCAGTTTCTGTCTCCATATTTATAATTTGTGGTTTTTCTGTACTTGGTGAAGGTCAGTTCTGGGTGTGTGACCGAGGTGAGGTAATTTACTAGCATGTAGGCATTTGTATCAATCTTATTTGTTGTGTTTTCTCAATAGGATATGCATTAGTGGTAAATTACTGTCTTTTCATAAGGAAGACTATGTTGCCTGGTAATAAAAGGAATTTGTTTTGCTTTTACTGGGATGTCATCAGAACCAGAATATCTTTTTTGTATGGTGAGTTGTACAGGGTAATGCCCTAGATCTGCTCTGCACTCATTGCTGGGGACTGAGGGGATTCCTGTGGATGCAGAGTGCATGTTTACATTTAGCCCTGTGATGGTCACATGTTCAGTGTGTCACACATGTGAGAACCATCTGTCATGTGTGTCCCGGCCAAAAAAAGGTTGAGAACCACTGCCCTAGGGGACTATGCACACCTATCTCCATTTCCAGAGAAAGGTCACAAAGGAGTGTCTGCTGCTCCACTAACCTCTGCAGCATCATATAGGTGGAATTCCACCGGGTGGCAATGTCTTGAATGAGATACTTGTGAGGCATCTCCAAATCAGTCTGCTTTTGTCGAGAACCTGCCCCGCCTTCACACTTCTGTGGAAGTATGCTGCTATGTTCCTGCACTTGTGTATTAAGTCCTGCAGGTATTTATTCTCTTGGTGCGTGGACTCCAACCCCAGAGCTGACTTCACTACCAGGTGCAGAGTGTGTGCAAAACTTCGGATGTTCTGAAAGCCCCTGTCGCATATTGCCTTTACCATGTTTGCACCATTGTCTGTGACAAAGAACCCTGCCTGAAGATTCCTGTCTCACTGGAGTAGCTGCCAGCCTGTCAGCATCTGTCTGATGCATGCTAGAATATTGGCTGAGGTATGGGCGTTGTCCGTCAGGTGGGTGTGCAGTAAAGCCCACCTCCACCCTGACACTTGTACACTAATAGAGATGCTGCCTGCCCCTGCCTTAGCCAGGTCCCACTAGTGTGCTGTCAGAGAGAGGTAAGAGTGTGCAGCATTCAGTGTGGTCCAGATATTGCAGGTGAAATACACACTCCCTTCTGCCTTACGGGCCGATACAGTAAGGACGCGTAAGAAAGAGTGCTGCAGTGCCGGGCGCACCCTCATTTGTCGCGCGCATATTTTGGTTCACATACCACTCAATTCAGTATTCAAATTAGACACAAATCCAAGTGGCGTCCAAAGCGCGTCAATGAAGCGGTAAGCATGCGCAATCCATCTTACTGTATACAGCGGGATACAGCACCTATACAGTATCCAGTGTGCGCTGGTACCTGTCATTTCAAATCCCATTTGAAATGTCATTTGAAATGTCATTCCACCAGGTAAGTGATTGGTTCTTTCCTACAGACCCCGCTGCCTTGAGCGCACGGCTGGACGTCCAAGCCGGACATCTGAGGTCTTGAGCGTTCAGCTGGGCGCTCAAGGCAGCGGGAAGGTCTATGAACGCTTGTCCGCAGTGAAGCAAGTACCCCAACACTAGTTACTCACCAAAATTCTCTTTCTTCATGTGCAGCTCCAGCTCCTTCTCCAGTTCCAGGGTCAAGGCTTCCAACCTCCTCTCCCCTGGCTGGGTCCGCTTTCCCTGCATGGAGTCACCTGGTAGGGGAGCTGGAACTTGTGCAGCGTGGCTGATCCTCGGTCAGGATGGGGGGCGGTTGCGGCTGCACCGGCCGGGGTGGCGACTTGTGCCAGCATGCGTCCCCAAAGTCGGGTGGGACGGGCTCCGGGTTGCCGGAGGAGCCCATTCCAGAAAATCCCCATGGACAGGCTGGGGGAGGGGGTCCTTAATCCAGGCGCCAGCAGGAAGCACAGCAGAGGGGCTCCATTCTCAAGCAAAGTTAGTTCAGAGCCGCGATCCTCCGCCCGCCGTGGCCCCCTTCCCTCCCCCTGCCAGAAGCGATTGCACTGCGGCTCTCTCTCTCCCGCCAGGGGCTCTTCTCCCGCTGGGCTGGCACAGCACAGCAGCATGGTCAGGCCGAGGGGCCGGCGGGCCAGCCTGCTCCCCGGCCCCTCAGAATGCACATCGCACCTCCAAAAAAAAAAAGCCTGAGATTGTATTTCTTTTTTACAGTCCAGGTCCCGGGCCTCCCCCTCCTGCCACCAACTCAGATCCACCAGCGACCTCGGACGTCCAGCTGGGTGCTCAGGTCACGGCGTCCGTTCATGGACCTTCCCGCTGCCTTGAGCACCCGGCTGGACGTCCAAGCTGTGACCTCGGACATCTAGCTTGGACGTCCAGCCGGGCACTCAAAGCAGCGGGAAGGTCCATGAACGGATGCCCAGCCGGGCACTCAACCCCTACCCCCCGCACCCCCTCTCCCCTTCTCCCACTTTGTTTCCGGTGCTGACAGCCGCCGTTCGCTTCTGCTCATTTATTGTTTGCTGCCTTCCTGCCTTCCTACTCGGTTCTTCCCCCTCCTCCGCTTTTCCTTCACCATGTCGGTGAATATGGAGGAGCTGCAGCACCAAGTCATGATCAACCAGTTCGTGCTGGCAACAGGGTGTGCGGCGGATGAAGCCAAGCAGCTGTTGCAGGCGGCACACTGGCAGTTCGAGGTTGGTGTCCCGAAGTCCGGTTCCGATTGGGGGAGGGAACACGATCCGTCCATTGCTCCTTGCCTGTTACCCCTCCCCGCTGAGAAATCCAGGATCTGAAGCCCTAAATAACAACAAAAGAGGAGCATGGCCCGGCGGCCTCTGCTGCTGAATGGGGAACATAAACAGTAATTACCATACTAACGCCAGGCGGTAAATATGCAGGTTAAAGACACGGCAAATAAGCTGGTTAAAAAGGCGATAATCTGGGCGCACGTTACTGTATTGGAGGGAATAGCTAAATCGATCATTAACATATCATATACATGCGGTGGGCGGAGACGGATATGAGTCCATTTCGGCAAGCGGTAAGGACGCATAAAACCGGATGCTGAATCGCGGGTTTGCCTTATGCATCCAAATTGTGCATCCAAAGCGGGTTAGAAACAGGGTAACCGTGGCCGCGCTTTACTGTATTGGCCTGTTAGATACCAGCGCTTGGATGCAACTATGATACTGGTTGTACAGGTTGGGGATGACCTTTCTGCTAAATGTGTTTCTGGAGGGGACTTTGTAATTTGGAACTAAGACCTTCAGCAAATGCTTGAAACTCACATTCTTCACTATCTGCAAGGGCTGGTTATCAAGGGAAATCATTTCCCCCAATGCTCCTGGTTACAATTTTTGAGGCTGCCTGCCTCCTTCCCCGGGATAGCATTACCGAACACCACCCCATTTCCTCCATGGTGGGTTGTCGCTTCTGACACATGGCAGGGGGCTGCTGGCCTGCCACCTGACTGCTAGAATGGGCTGAGGGCGTGGGGTAACTCTGCTCCTTTTCAACCACTTTACACTGCCTGGAAAAAGGGATTCCCTGACTGGTACTGCCACCATCCCCAGATGGCAGTACTGTTGGGTGTTGCTTCTGCATATGATGTATCATGCCAAAATTAGTTAGATGTCCCATTTGCTTGCCTCTGCTAATAGCCCTGGCACAGTAATTACACTGAGCAAAGCGCGGGTCCTCCCTCACTTTAAAGTGGCTCCAGATCACAGATTTCTTTCATGATTCCTTCTCTATAGCCTTCGGGGTGGATGCTGGCATTGGAGCTGAAGTAGTGGGTGCACCCTGAGAAGCAATGCCAGGGACGTCAGTCACTCTCTGGGTCTGCGCTGACTGCTCTTCCTCCTCCTCCTCATCAGTTTCATCTCTCCCCTGCAGCACTGAAGTGGAGGCTAAGACAGAACTAACTAATCCTCCTAAACCTTCTTCAGCTATTACTTCTTCCTTTTCTGATGACGAGAATCTCACACAAGATGGTTTTTCATCGAATCAGAAGCAAACATTGCCTGCACTACATTTTCAGCACTAACTAGAGTCTGCTGTCGCACTGCTGCTTTTGGGTCTCATTCTTTTGTCTTGCATGACTCAGCCTCCCCTTCCCTCACCTCCAAAACTACAGGGTCAGAAACAGGTGGTGGCGATGCATCATCTTTAAATTTCAGTTTTTTCCAGAAGGCACTGCCTGCTCCTCCAGAGATTTTAGATTGTAACAGGTCCCTTTTTAACTTTAATGGGGGACTGGCACTGCCTTTTGAAGTGCCTCCTCTACCAGTGCCTCCTCTGCCAGTCCCAATCACTTTACCATGTCTAGCTTTCCCTGACATCATGGATTTAATGTCACTGCCTACTAGGGATTTCAATTGAAAGAATTATTTCCAAGAGAGGCCTACTGGGATTTGGCTTCAAAGAGCACCGCTGTCCCAATATATATCAGTCTGCAAAACTGCCCACAGGCCCACAATGCAGTGCCTAGATGTACACTACAACTGAGACCGCTGTATGTGCATACACCAAACTTGTAACTACAGAAGAGGCCTACTGGGGATTTGGCTTCAAAGAGCACCGCTGTTCTAATATATGTGAGTCTGCAAAACTGCCCACTGATGCCCAGTGCACTGCCTTGTTGGCTTAAAAGAGCACAAAGAGACAGTCTGAGTTCAATTAAAAAAACTGCAGTTAAAAAAAAGCCTGTCTTGCATAGCAGCAAAAACGAAGAAATATATTTTTCAATGGAAAATTCTATCAAACTAGCTAGAAATTGAATATATCTCACACCCACAACACCCAAATATTGCTTGCAACCTACCCCAGGCAGGTTAAATAAGCAGCAAAATGCCACTGCTAGCAGGTTGTCTCAGTGGGAGAGACAGTCTGAGTTCAATAAAAAAAAAAGTGCAGTTAAAAAAAAGCCTGGCTGACACAGCAGCACAAACGAAGAAATATCTTTTTCAATGGAAAATTCTATCAAAGTAGCTAAGAACTGAATACAGATTTAAGACAGACTAGCTCTGAGTAAAGCCACCTCCCTGGACCACCCCCACAAAGAAAGAGCATGGCATGCCGCATGCTTAAGGTATAAATAGTATAGTGTCATCAGGAACAGCATCACAGAGCACTGAGTGAGAGCGGAGATTGGCTGCATTAGAAAAATGCTTAGCTCTGATAGGTTGCATTTTCGTCTTCTTGCCAACCTGTCTGACCCACTCTATGACAGGGCTGTGAGGTCACTTATGACTCACAGGAAAGGGCTGGTTTTTGCTATAGATACTCCCACACAGCCTTCCCCTATTTCAAATGGCCACTAAGAAATCACTGCGAACCAAAAGAATGAATCTATTATGATATGTTTTATTCATGGGGGATTGCCAATCATTTCACGAACCCAGGAATACAACGAATAGGGACTTATGCATTGCGGATTGCACATTCGTTGAAAACGAATGCACATCCCTACTGCTTATATTTACTTTATTTGGACATTATCCAATGGTTGGTTTGTAGTTCTAGAGATAGATTATTTTTTTAACTTTGTATTTATTGATTTCAAATTTATAAGAAGAAATACACCTTATTTATAGTAAAAGGTAAGTGGTTAATCAATCCATAAAAGAAATAAATATAAGGAAACACAAATATATATGAAAAACATATTATAAACCATTCATCATCTGAAGTAATATTAGAAGGGGGAGAGATAATATAGGAGAAACAAAGGAAAAATAATGAGGAAACTGACTTAACATGACTCAGGCAGAGATACATTCAAATGGATCTCCATCTAGACCTAATTATTCCCAAAAGAGGGGAATTGATAAAAGATTTAAGTTGTTCAGACAGAAAGAACACAAAACAATCATTAAGATATCTTATAACATATTTACAGGGATATCTGAGAACAAAAGAAAACCCCAAAGAAGAAACCTGAGACCTAAGAACAAGAAGTTCTCTTCTTTTCTCTTGTGTAGAGCAAGCAAAATCAGGAAAAATACAAATTGTATGTCTATTAAATAAGGAAACAATATTCCTAAAATATCTTTTCATCACATCGCTCATATTCTGTTCAGAAGTGAATTAAACAAGTAACGTGGAACACTCAGTAATTTCAGCACAAGAATCTTCCAGGAAAGCAGTCAAACTTTCAAGAACATTAGGTAAACATTTACTCTGAAATTGCTGAGGGTTCCTTTTCCTGGATGGCAGAATAAAATGCATCTTGTTTATAGGAGGAACCTTTTTAGAGTCAAACTGAAGATTCTCTAGGAAATATTTCTGCAAGGTCTGGTAGGGATTTTTGCCCACTACCTTGGGGAAGTTCAAAAAATGTAGGTTTAAAGCTGTGTATGATACTCCAGATTCTCAATGTTATGAGAATTGGCTGCAGAGACCTGCGGCTGGCTCCCTTCATTCACCAGCGCAAACCTCAGCTGACCGGACCCAGATGCCTCGCGGAGGCTGGGAACTGCCGCCGGCGCACGCTGCCACATGCTCTCCTCTCCGGCTCTCCCACGCTGCCGTCACAACCTGGCAGCGCCCTGGCTGCTGCCAGGGCGCTGCGCGCCGACCAGGCTGCAGTCAGGCCCCGCGCTGGCCTCTCAGCTAACCCCCGGGCTCCCAGGCGTGCATGCCACGTGACCCCTTTTCAGCGTCACCCGTGGGAGGGGCCCGGACCCCTTCTCCTAGGTCTCAGGCTATTTAAGACAAGGCCTGCTCCTCAGGCCTTGCCATGGCTACTTCTGGCTCCTGTTTGTTACTGGAAGCTTTGTCTCTTGTTCCTGAGTTCCTGTTCTACCTGACGCCGCCTGCCAAGACCCTTGCCTGCCTGACTACAAGATACACCACCTACCAAGAACCTAGCAGAACCTAGCCTGCCAGACCACGAGTTTTGTTGCCTTCCTGGACTCTTGCCTGTTCACTCGAATTACTCTGTCCACCAAGGCTCCTGCCTGCCTGACCTCGACCAGTTCCCTGAGATCCCACATAAGTCCAGCCAGCCCCGGTACCCGAGGGCTCAACCTGAGGGGAACAAGGGCTGGTATTGGTGAAGCCCCTGCGGGGTCTCAGGCATCACTGGCCTCGCCTGCTGACGTTGGACACCCATGGGGCTTCCCCCATGGGTAGAATCATCTCCCCGTCGGTCCAAGGATCCACACTGCTAACAGATAGCCAAGGTCATGGATCCGGCAGAGGCTTCAGCTTTACAGGTGATTCTGGGACTTGCACAGAAAATTCTGGAGCAGCAGAAAGTCCTGGAATCCTTGGCAGCATCTATGGAGCGTCTCAACACCTGTTTGGACTCAGTGGTCTCCACTTCTGTGCAGAGATCTTCTGCACCTGGTCCTGCAGCAGCTGCCCTGGCACCTCGCCCAGTGATTCCATTACCAGCTCCTCCTTGCTATGCGGGTGACCCTCAGCAGTGCTGTGGGTTCCTCAACCAGTGTAATATGCATTTCTGTTTACAATCCACCCTCTTTCCAGATGACTTGACTAAGACAACATATATTCTGTCACTGCTTGAAGGGAAAGCCCTGGCCTGGGCTTTTTCCTTATGGGAGTGCTCAGACTCCCTTCTGCTGAACCTCGCGGGGTTTCTGGAACGTTTCTGGGCTGTGTTTGAGACCACTGGTCAGCAGCCCCAAGCCAGTACAAATCTATTGCACATCCGGCAGGACGGACGCCCCCTGTTGGATTACACTTTGTAATTTTGTATGTTGTTCACCGAGCTCCATTGGAAGGAGCCTTGTCTCTGCGTCATCTTCCTAGATGGTATCTCATCCAAAATTAAGTATGAATTAGCGGCATGGGATCTCTCCGTTTCCCTGGATGCACTGATTGACTTAGCAGGCAGAATCGACCACCGACTCCAGGAGAGATCCCTTGAAATCGTTGGAGCCAAGCGACGCTCCAGTGGGCCCACTTGTCCATGCCCAGCTTTGCTTGGTTCTCGTTCCCCAGCCTCATTGGAAACATCCGTAGAGGAACTTATGCAGCTGGGCTGGGGCCATTATCCTTGGAGGAACGTCAACAATGTCGGCGGGCCGGACTTTGCCTTTACTGTGGAGCCTCCGGGCACTTTCTGCTCCAATGTCCTGTGCAGCCATCAAACTCCATGGCCTAGTGTTCACTGGGGGTGTGTCCCTAGGCCTAACTTCTCTGGTTCCCCCACTGAACTTGTCTGTGATTCCCGCTTTACAAGGATGTGACTTATCAACTCTGGCACTAGTTGACTCCGGGTCCAGAGGAAACTTCCTTATGCAAGAAATCGTGGACCAGCTTTTGATTCCCACTCGGCCTTGCCCTGCACCACTTACAATCGCCTCGATCCACGGAGACCCTCTTCCTGGGAAGATCACACACATGACCATTCCCCTGGAGTGTCATATCGAATCAGGCCACTGGGAACAAATCTCCTTTTATGTCATACGGAAGGCCATTCATCCAGTGGTCCTGGGTATCCCGTGGCTCCAGCTACACAACCCACATTTTGATTGGGTCTCCCTGCAACTCGACCAATGGGGACCCTCCTGTCAGTAGACTTTCATCCTAGCACCCACAAAAATCTCCAGTGATCAGAGCCCTGACCTACCTGCAGAACTTCCTCCACAGTACACGCAGTATGTGTTTTCCAAAAAAGCAGCCAACAACTTGCCGCCTCACTGGGAGTTTGACTGCGTGATTAATTTGACTCCAGGTACTACCCCTCCACGTGGGAGGGTGTACCCCTTATCTGCACCTGAAATGCAGGCAATGTCAGACTACATCAAAGAAAACCTGCAGAAGGGCTTCATCTACTGCTTCAACTCTCCGGCTGGAGCCAGATTTTTCTTCATGGGAAAGAAGGACATGGGAAAGATGGATAGCTCTCTTCACCTTATATAAGCTACCGGGGCCTCAATGCCATCACGGTGAAAGATCAGTATCGTCTGCCTCTGATAACCGAGTTATTCGACTGTCTACATGGAGCCCGTGTCTTTACAAAATTAGATCTCCTTGGGGCATACAACCTTGTTTGGATTAAAGAAGGTAATGAGTGGAAGACGGCTTTCAACACCAGAGACGGCCATTATGAATACCTATCATGCTGTTTGGCCTCTGTAATGCTCCCGCCATCTTTCAAAATATTATAAATGAGATTTTACGGGACCTTCTGTATGCCTGTGTGGTCGTGTATCTAGACAACATCCTGATTTACTCCAAGATCCTGCAAACCCATCGTCAGGATGTCTGCAGGGTACTACAACGTCTGTGAGACAATAATTTATATGCTAAACTTGAGAAATGCCTCTTTGAAAAAATTTCATTGCCTTTCTTGGGATTCATTGTATCCAATCGTGGCTTCAGTATGGATCCCGCTAAACTCGACATATATTATCTAAGACCTAGCTTTACCATGCCTCAATATGGTTACAAGACACATTAACCAGCATTTAACATGCAATAAACGCTGTATCATGGCGATATGTGATATTTGGGTCTGAAACACACCCATAATACAATGAGCTGCTTTGCATGGCATCTGCATGTATGAATTTTGCAGATCATGCATACTCAAATCCTATGCTAATTAGGAAAAATCTGTTTATTGAGCAGAAGATTTTACAAAAATTAACCAGGACTTACAAATACAACTCTCCAATTATAAGCATAACTATCATAATGCAAAGTGAGAGTTATAACAATTGATGCCTCAAAAAGAACATCTCAGGTCACCCTTAGCCCCTTTCCCCCCTCTTTTCCTTCCTACATTTATACTAAACTAATTTAATATTGTGTCTGACTTAGAAAAATATCGGCCCTGTTATTTTATCACATTTGAGG
Source organism: Rhinatrema bivittatum (assembly GCF_901001135.1). Lineage (NCBI taxonomy): Eukaryota > Metazoa > Chordata > Amphibia > Gymnophiona > Rhinatrematidae > Rhinatrema > Rhinatrema bivittatum. Next base: position 147,966,702 of record NC_042615.1, read on the forward strand.
GATGTGTAGCTATTTTCCTGTGGGAGCATCGGGACACCAGCATGGGCCCCTGATGGTCCCATGGGAAAATTTAAAGGGCTAAGCAGTCAGAAAACCACCCACCAAGCCTGAGAAAAAGGCCTTGGGGGTCTTTTGAGACACATGCCTGCCTCCCCACTGCCTTCTGAGGTGATACCGACCCCCCCAAAATACCATGAGCTTTCAAACCATGAAGCAACAGCCCATCCCTTCCTGCCCCTTTTTGATAAACATTGCTCCAACACAAGGAAAACCTCACTCCGTTCTAAAATCCTCCCTACCAGCAGCAGCCGCCGCCAACCCCTCCCCCATTCCCTCCATGTTAAAAATCCGAGAAAAACCCTGGGGCCTACTGGCCCCCCAATTCAGATTGATGCCATTTTGGAAAATGGTGTCAACTGGGACTGGGGTTATGGGGTGCTCTGGGCCCCCACTATACATAAAAGATACTACTTACAGGTAGGGTGTGGGGGGTTCAGTACGGGTCTTTAACCTAGACCACCAGGGTTCTTTTCTTCTGATTGGGGATGGAGGAAGAGGCTGGGAGGTCCACTAGACCCCAAGGATTTTCTCAGATTTGAACCAAGGGGAAGGGGGAATGGGTAGGGGTCTCTGCAGCACAGCCATCCATGGAAATTCCTTAGAGGTTTCTATTTCTTCTTCTCAGATTTGAACCAAGGGGAAGGGGGAATGGGTAGGGGTCTCTGCAGCACAGCCATCCATGGAAATTCCTTAGAGGTTTCTATTTCTTGCATTCCCCTTTCCAGCCCCAGAAGCCTGCCTTTTCCCCTCCAGCCCCAGCATAGCTTGCCATGAGCCTGCAGCCCCAGTACAGAATTTCCCCAGCACAGCCTGCATTACCTCAACCCCAGTACAACCACCCCCCCCCCCCAGTTCAAGTCCCTCTCCCATCCACAGCACAGCCTGCCCCTCCCTCACCAGCCCAAGCTCCAGACACTCTAGCCTCCAGATATCAGACTTATTCTCTGAGGGCTAGAAGGTTCTTGCACAAATACAACTTCTGTGCTCACTGACTGGTAGATAATCATACATGTAGCACTCAGTACAAAAGACTGGATAGCCCCCTCTCACTAATGGACTACTGTCTGCTCCTTAATTTTGTTTAGCTGTTTGCAATTTAACATTTCTAAGGGAGTAGGGATGTTCAAACTAAAGTACTTTAAATCCATTTTATATTTGTCAGTGATCCTCCAGAGACTACAAATAATCTACTTATAACTATCCAGTTACACACCTTATTGACCTTTGTTTTGAACTAATTTCCTGTTATTCTATCAAATAAATTACATCTGTTGAAAATTTATAGGAGGAAGGTGGGCTGTGGGAGTTGAAGTCTACAATCCTCTGCTGGAGCTGCTGGGAAAAGTGTACAGATGAATCTTCTGTTCCTTTGCTCTAGAAAGAGTGCAGGGGCTGTGAAAACTGAAACCTAGATGTCTTGCAGTTCCTTTACTGGGTCTACTGGGAAAAGTATGCAAACAAGTCTTCCACTTATCTGCTGCTTGAAACAGTATGGAAGCTGAAGTCTAGGTAGTCCATAGTATCCTTTGCTGGGGCTACTGGGAAAAATTTACAAATGAGCCTAAAGGTCCTCTGTTGTCAGAGTGCATGGGCTGTGAAATCTGAAACCTAGATGGTAACAGTGTACTCTGCTGGGGATGCTAGGAAAAGTGTGCAAATGTGCCTTCTAGTTATTTGCTCCTGGGGCTTTGAAAGATGAAATCTAGATAGCTCATAATGTCCTCTAGAGTCCTCTGCTAGGGCTGCTAGCTGAAGTATGCAGATAAGCCTTCCAGTCCTCTGCTACAGGCAAACATCATGTCCTCCTAAGTGTTTTTAATATAAAGATGACAATTTTGAACCTATCCAATACCTAACATATTTTAGAGTAGGATTAATCAGTTCATTATATGACCACGCTGCTACACTGCATCAGCAAAAGTTAATGTGATTGGGAATCTTTATAATAGCTTTTGCATTGATATCTGCTTCAATATCTAAGTTGAGTTTTGCCATAATGAGAGAAATGGTATTATGCCTTGTCATTGGACAATTAAATAATTAGAATGCATAAACTATGCAGGACAAGGAATTGTGTTCTGAAATTCTCCCTGCTGTGGTACAAATAGAAATACAGTAGACTAAGGATGAGAGAGTCAGTTCAATTAAATCTTGCTCATTTCCTTCTCTACTGGTCAGGTTCATTGGTTTCCTTCCAAGTCTCTTTTGCTGCACAACTCATTTTGCAGTTTTAATTAATGCTGATAATATTTCAGTGAACAATGTCACCACTTGGGACATCAGAAACCCACAGGCTAAACACTTCTTAATATTACTTACTGTTCTCGAAGTGCATGAGTTGTATGTTTAGTTTAGGAGTGAAATGACTCACCTTGATCTACATCCTAGGTTTGTCCCTGAGGAGATTTCAATTTAAAGCTGTTTCATGAAGTCTGATACAAAGGGTCTGATTTTCAAAGTCATTTATGCACATAAAACATGCTATAAAATAGGCCAGGGCTCAGCATGTAAAAGTGTGGGCATAAACCCCGTTTCACACATACGTAGTGGAAACCAGTGTTCTTGAAATCTGAACACAACTGAAAGATCTTTTTAGCTTGACTCGCTTTTAGATTTTCATGACTGAGTTCTCCTTGATCACGTCAGCTGCTTCCTTTCTTTTTTGACTCATTGCCATCTGGCAGATTTTTAATTAGTAATACTGATTTTATTACTGTAAATGGAAGCTGCTTTTCAGGAATAGTTTTTCAGTTTTCACAAACTGGCTATTGCCTTGTTCTGCATCTGCTGCTGAGGAAGGGTGTCATGATATTTTGCACTCTGATGATTCAGTGCATCCAAATTCTTCAAATGACAGAAGGTACCACTTCTGGTGGTATCTATTTAACACAGCAGGAGAGACGCTTATGGAAGTGGTAGAACATCCTGATGATAGCTTTTAAACCTATAAATAGTAGAGAACATTAGTGGAATGCATGGAATTTTATTTGCTTTTTGCAAAAAAAAAAAAAAAAGTTTAGTTTTTGCACATAAACCAGATCTCATATATACAAAGTTAATGTATTCTTTTAACTTTTCTATGAAATATTATGTTTTTTTAAAGAGAAGTTCATAGATGGAAGGTTGATTTAGCAAATGTTTGCAACCTGTGAACAGTAACATCATAAATATTTGAACTTGTTAAACAAGAGTTAAAGCCCTAATGTAGGTGTCACTGACTGCAAATTCCAAGTTTCTGTTAATTCTCCCACTTTTCTATGGGTATAGACTTTTTGGAAAAAGGGGATTGGGTAAAAGATGATCACCATTCATTAAGGGGTCGATTTTCAAAGGAGCACACGCCCATCAGTACATGTTATAAAATACGATATCCGTGCGCACATGTGTGGCGGATTTTAACATCCGTGGGCACATACGTGGAGGACTTTAACATCCGCGTGCGCATGTGTGGGCGGGTGACCTCCTCCGCATGCAGGGGAGGAAATTATAAAAGGCCACGCACAGCGACGCAATCGGGCTTTTCCTATGCCTAACCCTACCCTTCCTACCTCTTCCCCACTCCACCCGGACTCCTATCACCTACCGAACTCTTAAATTTGTTTTTATTTTTTATCATGCTCCTCTGGAGCAGCAGTAGATTCTGGCCGGCGCAAGTTCCCTGGGACAGTGTCGAATGGCGCTGTCCTAGCCTGTCCCCTGCCCTGCCCCTTCCCGCCTAGACCCCACCACCAGCCCGGCACTTGTGTGCATACCGGTAGTTACGCGCATGACTGGGCCCTTTAGAAAATGTGCGCAGTGTGCTCAGGGCCCGGCCACACACATAAACTCTGGTATTTGTGCACAAGGGCTTTTGAAAATTTACTTGTGAATTTCTTTACCTATACATACCATGCCATCTGCATTATATTCCATACAATCTAAGGAGGTCAGAATGTACATACAGACTGTTTATGTACAATAAACATTTTCTCAAATTTATATGAAATAACTGTTTGTCTTCACAAAATTAATTGGACAAAAAAAGGACAGTCGAGTTTTGGCAGGGCCAACTGACCTATTTAGCTGATTAACATAATATTCAGTATTACCAACCAGCTAATTATGGCTGGACAAATTGAGGAACTGCAATAACAGGCCTAAATCAGTCCAGCCAAATGTCCCTGTGATCTTAAAAACAAAAAAACAAAACCAAAAATAAAAATTCACAGACCCCCCCCCCCCACCCATCCCAGCTCCAATTTTAAAATAAAAGTGCCCGCCACAGGGCAGTGGTGGCCCTTTGCCCTCCCTCTCAGCTCTGATTTTAAAATTGGCATGCCTCTGATAGTGCAATCCCTCCAACTGCTGGACTTCTGTTTTTAAATACAAGGCATGCTCCATGGTGCCCGATCTCCTCCTTCCCCTCAGCTCAAAACTACCCCTTCCTGAGATGCAGGCTCAGCAACCCCCAGGATGCCCATAGTGTGATGGCCAGAAGATGGCAAGGGGTTGATAAAACAATGAGGTAGGCGATCTAAGAAAGCCGTGAGGGAAACACACACAATAGATGTCTAAAAATGTCCGTTGAAAAGCTTTATTCAGGAGACTTACAAATCCAAAGTGCAATATGCCCGACTCGGGCCGAGTTTCGCCCCACTCATTGGGGCTGCCTCAGGGGCTGTAGAAAATAGTCTTTGAAATATGAATTATAACATTGGATTGCCTTCAAAAGTATTAAGACTGTGAATTAAAATATGAGAATAAATACAGACTACCCCACAAAGTGTGATAGGGCAGATAATATCACTGTGCTTAACCAGAGCTTTCACTCTGTTGAGAAAGAGACTGAAGCGCTATTTGGTATATTGTTTAAACCTGTTCATTTGCGGATGTGATCGCCATTCATCTTGGAAATTTGGTTAAGTACAGTGATATTATCTGCCCTATCTTTAATATATAAAAAGGTTAATTTTAAACAGCTAAGCCTTCTGCATGCTTTATCTCTTATTCATTAATAATGCTTGAATTAAGACCCACCTTGCCATTGAAAACTTACTTGTGTGTAGCTTCTTTCTGTCTCACGGGCGACGCCTATTGTGCTTGTCTGGGCGTCGGAACTGTTCTGACTCTTTATATATACCTGCCTGGGAGACCTACCTCCTACTCTTTTTCAGACCGAGGCTATCTTGGACGTGTGCAATTCTGCTAATTATGTTGTAGCGGACCTGACAGGGAACTATATCTGCTGAGGGATGAGCTTCTGCTTCATGAGGCGGACTTGGTGGGGAACTGGTGCTCACCACGTCCGCTAATGCTATGTTCGGTTTTTTCTTTTTTTCTTTTGAAGGGCGGCATAAATTAGACTGAGGGCGTTTTCCGGGCGGGGCTAACTATTTGTGATAGTTGCTAATTTGGTGAAGGGCGTTTCTCGGGCGGGGCTGACAGCCGCGCCTGTCTGAAAAATAACTTTCCCATATCTCTTAATGATCTGCCTCTTTTGAAAGATTAGTCTTACGAGTTATTCAACTCGTGAAGCTATTTTAACACTTCTGACGGCCCGCTATGCAAGTCATGAAGGTACTACTCAATTTTTTCGATGTCTCACTTACCGGCGCCAGCAGTCCCGCCCATTTGACTGCTTATAGTGCATCATGTGTTCCTTTGTGGGAGGCAGACCTGATTGTAAACTAGTTCTTGCCACGTCTGCTGGAACTGCTGAGGCTTTTTATCTTTTATTTACAGGGGGCTACTTCAATCGGACTGGGAGGCGCCGTTCTATAAACTAACTGCTTTCCTAGTGTATGATCTTCAATTTTTACATGCTTGTCAAGTGACTTTGATGTTTGTAATGCTATTTTGCAAAAGGCTATCTATCATACTGTCTGTATGACTTATGATGATTTATCAACCTAAGATCAACTGCCATGGTGCCTGGGTGGCTACTGTAATATCTGTGTGGCTACTACTCCATTTGTTTGTGTTTTAGCTAAACTGTTAGGGAACTACTGATCCTACATGATTTAATGCATAAGTTCAATGTGGAAAATCCACAGCTGCTGTCCTTTTCTGAATTGTGATCCTTGTGGTTGAATCTTTAGCGTCCCTATTCATTGATCATGAAATCCGAATGATTTCACCAAAATACTGTCCAGTCGATTTCTCGATTGAGCCCCTTCGGAGCCACTGTGCCCCAGGTGTATATGTACTTCTGTTCCATCTGTATTAGCTTTGTGTTCAGGTCGCCTCCCCTCGGGTGTTCCTGTAATTGAAAGAGGACTGCCGCTTTGAACTCTTCCGGTGGATGACCCATTTGTTGCCAGTGATCTGTTAAAGGAGCCCCTTCAATTTTGTGTCTCAGTCGACTGGCATGTTCTTGAAGCCTGTTCTTAACCTTGCGCATTGTCTTGCCAATGTATACCTTGTGGCAGGTGCACCAGAGTGCGTAGATCACTCTTGTTGAGTCGCAGGTATAGAAACCTCTATAGGTATATTTCCTCCGTCCCGGGATGGTTAACTCTGTGCCCTCATGCATAAACTGGCATGCACTGCATTTCCCGCATATTTTTTGACCTCTTTGTGTATCTTGACTTTGAGTTTGTTCAGGTAGTAGATTGGAATGTACTATCAAATCCTTCAGATTTTGTGCTTTAGTAAGAGCGAATGTGGGTTTTTCTTTCAGATTCGGGTGGACTTGCAAAAGAGACCAGTATTTTAGTATACTTTTTTTTAACATGAACGTTTGTGGTGTGTGTGGTAACACGCAAATTAATTTCTCACTATCAGTGCTGGTTTTGGGTTGAAGGAGCAGTTCTCTATTGGCCCATCTTGCTCGTTTGTACGCCTTTTTTACTGTTGCTACTGGATAGCCTCTCTGCAAAAATCTACTGGTCATGTCCGCCGCTTGTATCTGCTCCCCAGGTTGGTGATGCTGTGGATAGCAAGGGGAAGAGAGTGTCATGGTCATTACGTACCCTATATTATTCCCCTGATGCAGTCACAGGCAAAACACACATCATGTCAGGGGTTTGTTGGTGAAGGGTGAAAGATTCAAGTGCCATGAGCCAAGCTAAGTGGATTTTTTATTTCTTAAAACATTATTAAAAATGAGCACAAAGAAATGCACTGCCTTACCTTGATTAATAAGAAGGCTATATTTGGCAGGTAGTGCCTATTATGAGTGGTCATTTAAAGCAGTATAAAATGTATCAACGGGGATTGAGATTCTATTGTTAAGTGTTGTGGATCTTCTATACATTGATACAGTTATTTGCATTTGTGGGTTACCTTATAGTATATACATAACTTAACAATCTGAGGGGGTCATTTTCGTAGCGTATTGTACACGAAAATGGACTTTTCATGTGTGATAGCTAGCTTGGGGCTAGTCGGGACGGAGTCGGCCCCGGAAGAGGAGGCGTCGTCGGGGAGGACGCGGCGGAAAGATCGCTGGCTGCGAAAAGGTAAGAACCCTTTTCACTGCCAGTAGCGCACCCAATAGCACCACCTTTTACAATGGCGCTATTGGGTGCGAAAGCCGGCTGCGATCGCACTGTGGAGGTGCGATCGTGGCCGGCTTTCGCAGGCCTGCTCCCCCCACTTCGCCCCCGCCCCCCGTTACCGCCAGATTCTCTAAGGTCGCAGACCTTAGAGAATCCAGGCCTAAGGGGGTCATTTTCTAAAGGGATTGCACGCGAAAAGGGATTTTTCGTGTGCGATAGCTAAATTGGGGCGGAGTCCACACCAGAAGGGGAGGAGTTGGGGCGGCGTTGGGGCAGACTCCGCAATGACTTCGCTGACGGCGAAAAGGCAGGCACCTTATCACTGCCAGTAATGCGCCCAATAGCACCACCTTTCACGGTGGTGCTATTGGCCCCTTCCCCCCGCTTCGCCCCCCCGTTACCGCCAAATTCATACAGTTCTGCGGTGTTAGAAAATCTAGGCCTAAAAGTTGTACGGATAGACAGTACCTGATGATTGTCGCATGAAACCAAGTCTAACCCTGCAGATCACCGAATAAGATTCAGGAAGAGAAGGCCAAGGAAAAGAAATGAACTTTAAGGATCCTTCAAAAACATTAAAGTCCTTCTCAACCCTGATTTCTTCCAGCTAGTTATTCCACAGAGACAGACTAGCAACCCTGAACATACGATTTCTTGATTCTAATAACTGCATCTCCTTTAGTGAAGGAATTTTTAGGAGGCATTGGGATGATGAGCGGAGTAACTGACTAGGCAGATAAGAATGAACAGCTAGTGTGATACACAGTGGAACCAAATTATGTTGAACTTTAAAGACTAAAGTGAGAGCTTCGAATTTGATCCGCCATGATATTGGTAGGCAGTGCAAGGTGGCCAGAGCAGGGGAGATATGCTCACGCATCGCTGAACCATGGATCATATTAAATGACTTATGCTATTTTGATATGCTTCACTGATTTCCTATGTCAAGATGGAAAGTTGCAAAAACAACATTTTTAAAAAGCTCAGCATAGTAAGATTGCTATCAATAGGTTATGTAGAGGACTGTGGTTTGATCCTTTCTCCAATATCTTACTCAATTATTTTGGTGGGTGGTGGGTGGGGGTTGGGGCTTGAGGAAAGGGGATCCTCTATTCCTCCTTCAGCTCATGCTGAAGGAGGAAACTATTGCCAGGGAAGGGAAAAGCTATAATGTATAACTGCAGTCACGTTATAAACAATCTAACTCCAAAAGTCTAGTTCTGTGACAAGTAATTCAAATAATGCAACAAAGTGGCAATCACCTGCAAAAACACATGACCATCACAACAAATTTCTACTACTCACAACAGATGCAGAAGGAAAGTATTTTATGGATGTTCCTCAAACAACCACCAAATGTGGGAAGACACATGACATTATGATGGACAATTACTAGTAAAAATGAGAAAACGGTTACTCTGACCCTCAATAACTGACTGTTCCCAACAGTCGCACTGCCACAGTGCTAATCCTTCCATACAGACAGCAAAGGATTTCACACAGCATGCAATCGCTTAGTGCAACAGAACTGCCTATACTCACAAAGTGGCTTTAGAAGGATCTCCATTGCTGACCTCTAGTGAGAGATATAAACAGGATGCCCAGCCATCTGGCCCACTATCCCTGAAGTAAGGTGCCCTCCACACATGGAAAAGTCCGAAAAAAATATAAATAAATATAAAATAAAAAAAACTATTCTAAACACATGTCATCTTATTATGTTTGAACCAATAACCTATCTAATCATAGGTTGCATAGAGGTCAGTCTTGGAGCAGGTTGCTGGTAGGCTGCACTCTGGTAGCGCACCGCTCAAGTATACGCTGTCATCCGTTTATGGACTGATCACATTACAACTATTTTAATGTGCATCGACTATATGTCATTTCCTGGAGCTCCCTGAAGAAGGAGTATTGCACTCCTTCTTCAGACAGAGGAAGATCTTCAGACAGAGGAAGACCTTCAGGACTGCACATGCCACTAAATCTATATGTGGACTGAGATAAGTGCACGCATTAGTTTCATCCTTACATACAATGCCTGCTCTTGTGATATAGCTTCGGAGAGAGAATATCTCAACATCTACGCAACCTATGATTGGATGGGCCCGGTGCTACACGGGCTTCACCACATGGGCCAGGAAGCATTTTGAGGCAGTTTGTGACGGTTGCTAGATATTCTTTTAGGAAGAGTTCTCATATATAGCTGAATTGATTTACTCGTGGTTATTCCTATTTTCAAGCTATTTTTTAGGGTCACTTACAGTGCTGTTTTCCACTCCGGCTCTGTAAATAATTAACTATGATGTTAACCTATTCATGCCTTTCTCTCTCTTCTCCTAGTTCCATTACCCTTGTTCATTGTAACTTCATATCCTATGCACGAGTTTTCAGTTTTATGTTATCCTGCACTCCTTGTTCAAATGTAAACCGGCATGATGTGATCTTATCATGAATGCCGGTATATAAAAAACCTAAATAAATAAATAAATAAAAATAAAATAAATAATGATAGGTCATGACCATTCCTGTGAACAGATAGGACACATCAACTAAAGACATGCACTCAACCATTAAGCTAATCTGTCTGAACTCAGTTCTTCAAACAGAGAAGAGTGTACTTATAGGGGTAGGCAGCAGGTATATCTGGTGTGTTCTAGTACTGGTCATCTAGCACCTGCTGAAGAAAGGGGGAAGATCTGACCTGCAGACGATAAACCAGGCTAATCTTTCAGCTGCCATTTTTCATTTCAGTCAGGCAATGAGTGAAATTGCGTAAGATACATGGCATGAAAGCCACAACCATTACAGAAAGGGTAATGAAAAATATGTTTAAAGAATCTGTAATCATTTGAATATAACCAAAACACATAATGGAATGTCTTTTTTTTTTTTTTAATTATGAAAACTGATGTGCAATGTGACTTCCTAACCATTTTGGCCTATGAGAGATGAATGTGTGCCCCATATAAGAAAGTGTGTGAGAGATTGCAAACCTCTTTTTGTATTTCCTTGATAAAGTGATAAGAGAATGGATATGTGAAGGAATGAACTTACTACCCCTCTTTAACCTGTGCAGGACCAGGCTAGATGCCAGGTCTACCTTAAATCCTATAGAGGGAGAGAGAGAGCTCTGTGGGTGGAATCCTGCTTGGCAGGAAGAGCTTTGGGAGAAGGACCCAGCTGGGCAGCTAAAGAGCAAGAGCCCAGTTGGTATTAGGATGCTCAGCCCATGTCTCCAGGAGAAGGAAGATCCTGAATACATCCCTGTCCTAATTAAAGCTGAGTGTAGTTATAGGAGGAGGCAACTCCTGAAAACATTGCTGTTCTAATGGAAGCTGTGAGTAATACTGCTGGACGTGAATAGTCTTTCTGTTGTATGCTGATAAGAGTAAATACAGTATATTTCTTAAGAAGAAAGGCTAGAGTCAGCGTGGTTCCTGCCTCCAGCCTAAGAAAGTTGTCAGTTCAGGAATTTCTCTCTATGCTGAGCACAGAGAGAAACTCAAGTCTCCAGGGGCGGAACAGATAGAGTGTTTGTTGTGTGTGTGTGGTCTGCCAAAGAATCAATTTTTGGAGGACCAGCAGTGCTGCTAAGCTTGTTTTCAGAGCAATGTGAAGAGTTTTAAGAGTGTGGCTCAAGGAGAACACAAAGAAGTAAATCGGTGGCAAATCTTTCTGTTGGAACATAGAGAATTGAGCAAGTGGACTTGCAGATCTAAACAGGGTGCAGAACATAGGAGTGCACAGAAAACTTAGGACTTTGAAAGCCTGTGGCTCAAGGGCGTAAAGAAGCCAAATGTTGAAGAACAGAATGTTTCATGCCTGAAGAAACTGTTTGGGACAGAAGCAGTGCTATTAGCCACATGTAGAGCACTGAACAGTTTTTAAATGATTGAGGCTCAGGGGAGCACAGAATTTAAATGCTGAAAAGTTATGTTTTAAGGCATAGAAGAGTAACCTGGGGGTCTGAAAGCAAAAGTAGGTTTAAATGTACCACTGAAAGTAGGGAAGGAAAGATGCAGGAATTTCAAGCTAAATTTCAGGAGAGTGAAAAAGCTCAGAGTTGACGGAAAGTGTCAGTCAACTTACTGAAGAGCTCAAAGTGATGAAGGCTAGGAGAGATGAAGAAACTCTATAGAAGAACGGTGCAAGTCCAGATGGCAGAACTACAAGAAAATTTGGAAGTAGAGAAGGGTTACCGCAACAGAGCTGAGAAGTCGGGGAAAACCCTGAATCAGCAGGTGGAGACACTGAAGCTAGAAATAAAGGAGAGTGAGGAAACTAAGACTGAGTTTTCAAAAGAGGCTGCTCAATTAAAGGGAGAGGTAGGGTAGCCAGAAAAGCAATCCAAACTTGTGGATCCAACAAATCCACTCCCAGACGTCCAGTCTGTACAGAGACGTGAATGGTTACAAACGATGGCTGATATAGATGCGATTATGGCAGAGATGGACCTAGTGCTGAGTGAGTTGTGGCAATGCACTAGAAGGGAAATTGTAGACAGTGTTACAGAGGAACATGGCAGGGAAGCAGTGGACATACTACTGGAACAAGGGTCAGAAGGAAAGTCGGAATTAAAAAAACAAATGCAGCTGCGTGCCATAAAAGAGAATGAGAATCAGGCAATTGAATCTGTAGTGATCGTGACTGCTATGTAAGAAAGCTCATGGTGGAGCTTTGAAGAATCAACTGAAGGAAGCAGTATGGAGGGACCTGCTGATAGTCTAGACAGAGGTGCTGCAAAGAACCCGAAGAGGGGGCCAGAAGAGCCACTTAGAGGTGCTGCAGAGTGGCACATGAGAGGCATTGCAGAGGAGCCAGTGAGTGGTACTGCAAAGAGGCCAGAGAAAGGCAATAGAGGAAACCTAAATCCTTGTTCTTCCTCTGGATTTTCCACCCCACCCCAGTGCCTGAATCCTGCTCTTCCCCTGCTCTCCCATCACTTACTGCTTGAATCCCTGCTCTTCTCTTGCTCTCTCACCCCCTGTGGCTGAATCCCTGCTCTCCCACCCCGTGATTGAGTTCCCGTTATTCCCCTGCTCTCCTACCCCCATTCCTTCTTCCCTTGCTTTCACACCCCCTAGTCACCTATTCTTCCATCCCCAGCCCTTCCCCTGCTCTCCTATCCTCAGTCCCCTTTTTTCCACTGGTTTTCCCCTAACTCCATTCTTCCCCTGTTCTCCCCCTAGTCCCCATTCACTTTTTTTCACATCTCCCCCTTCCTCAAATATCCTCGTCCTTACTATCTTGCGGGCTCCTTCTACTGCAGGCACAACACCTCTTTCCAATTCTGGCTTATGGTTGAAACTTCAGCCCTGCTACTTGAACCATGGGGCTCTGCTCTACGGGGTCCCATGCGGTTCAAACAGCAGCTGTTTGATCTGCACAATCAAACTATTGAATTTTGAACCTTGTGGGGATCCATATAGTCAAAGCCCTGCAGTTCAAGGTGGGGACTGAGGTTCCAACCATGGAGCTGGAAGGGGCTCCACTGAATTCAGTCAGAGGTTCTGGCTAGTGACCAAGGATGGGGTAGGAAAGGGGAAGTGCATGTTCCTCTCCCACTGCTGGCCCCCATGGTGGATATATTATTCATTCAGTGGGCTGGTGATGCCCTTGAGCAGTGGCGCTTATTGCTGTGGCTATATTGCCCATAGGCTTGCTATAGCTGTTCTCCAGATAGTGATAATATTAGCAAAGTGACTTTGGATGTTTGAAAGGGGATAATGAAGCTGATAGCTATTGTAAGGAACCTGATAATAAATGATGGAGTGTAGGGGCTCACTAACAGCCCTAAATAAAGAGACATATTTGAGGTTTATGAGATGTTTGATGCTTCTGTTCTAAAACACAGCATAGAAATAAATATATTTGGCCAAAACAGTAAATAGCCTTTTGTCATTAATTTTCCTAGGTTTTATGCAGGAATGACCTCAGCAATTTATACATAGTAATGCTTTTTCACAAGTTAAAAAATTCTTTACAAGAAGTAGATGCAGATGAGTTTTCTCAATAATATGGACAATGTGCTCCAGTAAACATGTAGTACTGTAGCTTGTATAATACATCTTTATAATCACACAAAGATTTTTATTATAATTTGTACTTCAATGTTCATAATGGCAGCATTTATTTTTCATATTTTCAAAAAGCTAAGTGTTCATAAATAGAACATAGTATAAGACATTTTATTTGTTTATCATTCCCATGCAGCAAACATTTAAAATCTAAACTTGAGCCAATAATGTAAATAACATTCATAGAGAACAACAATATTGCCGTGTGGAGATCTACGATCGTATTTTATAACCCATGTGAATCAGATATGTGCTTTTTAATAAAATATGCATATATCTACCCCCCCCCCAAAAAAAAAAAAATAGGTGCGTAGGTATGTTTACACGTGAACACATGCAATGCATTGAAAGCAAGTATTTCAATGTATTGAACGCACATACATTTCCTACCATTTAAAAAAATACACACACATATATTTTACATGCAAATAAAAGGGGAGGACTTGCTCACATAAACGCATGGAAGTCAGTAGATTATAAAACATGCACATGCATTTGAAATTACCAGTTTTCCATTTCCTCCACCCGTTCACCCAGTCCTTCTCCAGGTCATCAAGACCCTACTGGTTCTTCAGCCTGAATTCCCCCCCCCCCAGTTCACCCAGACTTCCCACCCAGCCAATAGTACAAAATTAACAAGTCTTATATCAATTACACAAGATAATTAGCAGATGCGAGTAAGTTTGCCAAATGTACATGTGTAAGTTTCTTACAAAATAGTAATTCTTGCACATAACTATTCGCCCATTCCCATAACACTTATTTATTTGTGCACACAAAACGCAAATCAGACATGCATTTTTTGAGGTTTTTAAAATAGCAAATACACCATAACAAGCTACCTATGAGCTAATTTATATGCTAACTATATGCTAATGTTTACACATGCAACTGTTTAAAAATTCTCCCCTTGGTGTCCATGAAAGCTGCCACTTGCAGAAGTAGGACAGCTGCTGTACATTTAGCATGTCAGGCAGGCACCCTTCAGTGAAAATATCACTAGAAAAGGGATGCAGGGGAGGGGGAATGTGGAGTCAAGGCAACGAGATGATACTCGGGGAACTTTAAGCAGTATAGCCAGTGTCTTGCTAACTGCCAGCTAAGCATTAGGGAACAATGCAGACACCATTAGAAAGCAATTGCTGTCCAAAGTTCAGACATAGTGCCAGATAAGGGGAAATTAGAGCAGAACACAGAGAATGCTTGTAGCTGTTTTGTTATATAAGTCTAAGACATTTCAGCCCAGACATAGGGCCAGATTTACTAGGTCATTTTTTTTCCCTTTCTATAGAAAAAAAAAAAGCTTAGTGCATCAGGCCTATAGACGAATCTCAGCTTGTTCTTTGTATGCACATGTCCACATTTCTTTAGCTGTCACTTACCTTGCCTTTACTTTGTTATTACTTTGTCTTTACTGTTGTTATCACTCTGCCTTTTGCTAATTAAAACAAAGTAAGTTACCTATAAACCAGTGTTCAAGTCCTGATCCAATGGAGAAGATCCTCTTTATATCTACATGGATGGTAATAGGTGGCTAGATTTGCATGTT
This sequence comes from Rhinatrema bivittatum, assembly GCF_901001135.1. NCBI lineage: Eukaryota > Metazoa > Chordata > Amphibia > Gymnophiona > Rhinatrematidae > Rhinatrema > Rhinatrema bivittatum. Next base: position 147,981,866 of record NC_042615.1, read on the forward strand.
CACAGCTTTGCACTGCTAGTAATGTGACTGGACACCCTTACTATAATTAAAGTTCCATCTAGAATGGACATCCATCTATTTTTTCTGTAACATAATTTCCTAATAATAAAATAGGACATTTTCTAATACCAAATGAGATTTAGTATCATAGTAACTACACAATGATTATTGCCTTCAAATTCTTTTGTTATTAATTGGGATACTAATGATATTATCCATGGTATCTTGTCTAGATAGTAACCTGTATGATTAACACACAGTGCAAGCTCTATGCAATCATAAAAAATACTCAGTTTTCATATTGTACATCTAATCAGATTGTTATTACTTTTCCTTTAACATGTCTAGTTAATAGGATAGAATTCCTTCTATTCAACTCCCTATTGCTCTCAATTTCTTTCCTGCTGTGATACAGTAATTAAATATTCCCATATATGTTCACTTTGCAAAAATAGCCATTGTGGCACCTGTGCATAGGGACGCAAAGACAATTTCATATTAAGTTGTACATAGAAGTACTGAAATTGACTTTGTAAAAATATGGCATACATCAAGTTAATGTACAAATAGGGTCATTTATCAAAATGCTATAAGGCATTTTTGCATGCGATAACGCCTTTAATGCATGCAATAGCACCATAACATATGGTGTGATGCAAATCTGAAAAAGGAGAGGAGTTGAGGGTTTACCATTTTGTGAAGTCTTATTGAACAGCTTTGAGGGGGGAGAGAGAGAAAGAAAGAGAGCAAACCTAGCTATAATGCCCTCACCCCAGATAGGTATTTATATCTCTATGGGAGGCCCACCTAGTAACTCGAGGTGAGGTTTAGGTATTAGTGTAGGGGTTAGGGGCCACTTGGACATTCAAAGTGAGATGTACGCTTATTTATCTGTGCCGGGAGCGAAGGGACCCTCTGCTCCGTTCCTGGTGCTTCTAGAAGCTGCTTTGACAGTGGCAGCGCTGGAAACATAAATTTCAACGTAAGCTTAAGCTTCCAGCACTGCCACTGTCAGAGCAGGGCTGGAAGTGGCTGGAGCAGGGCAGAGGGTCCCCTCGCTCCCAGCACAGATAAATATGGTATTGGATGGGATGGGGAGGGGGCAGGCACCATGAATGTTCACTGTGGGTGGGGGAGGGGGGGAGGTGGGGAGACAACTGAATGTGTATTTAATGATCAGGACTGGGGACTAGGGCCCGACATACAATGCCAAGCAAGCACTTTCTCAAGATTTAAAAAGGTTTGGGGAGGGGGGTGGGGTAGGATACTATGGCCTGGCAAGTCTTTAGCAGCAGCTTTTGGAAGGGGGAGGATTGGCCTTTAGTCCTAACCTTTGTTTTATAGAGAAATGACAGCGTTACTTAGCTGGATATTTTTTTTAAAGATATCCGATTAAGTAGCATATTATCCTGCCACACAAGGGCGGTTAACTTTAGACCTGCTTAGAAGCATATCCATCTAACATAGTCATATGTCCCCGATATTTGCCTAGGTTAGCCAGTAATCTCTGCCCTTCCCTGGAACGCCCCCAAAACGTTGCTTTTTTATCCTTCCAAATTATAGCTGGATAACAACCTTTCTGGCTATAATTTAGACTGATAAGTGGATGAATGTGCCACATTTGCTATTTTGATGGATAGCTTTTGAGTTATCCATCTACATGTCTTTGGATTATGAACCTCAAGGGGACTAAGCACTAAACCAGAGGTAGGCAACTCTGGTCCTCAAGTGCTGCAAGCCAGTCAGGTTTTTAAGATATCCACACTGAATATGCATGAGATGTATTTGCATGCCCTGCCTTCACTGCATGCAAATACATCTCATGCATATTTGGTGTGGATATCCTGAAAACTTAACTGGCTTACCCCTGCACTAAACCTTAACATACTTGCTAAGGCCGTTTATTGTGCACCCAGAATATCATGCTGTGCACGAAAGGCCTAGTATGCCCACTAAACAGGTCTGAAAAGACATACACCCAAATTTTCGAAGCCCGGTGCGAATAAAATCCAGGAGATATTCGTGTGGCCAAGCCAAGTACGCACTGAGCGCATTTTAAAAATGGCCCAGCCACACACCTATCTGCCAGTACGTGGAGAATTGCCGGCAGATCAAAAAGGGGCGGGGCAGGGGTTAGGCGGGGACCAGCCAGGACAGCGCCATTTGATGCTGTCCCGGGAAAAGGTAGGAAGGGTAGTTAGGGTGATAGGGAAGTTCCATCCTTGTCTGCTCCTTAATTGGATCGGACTGGAAGGGAACTGGGATAAGCCTATTCGCGTCGCCACACGTTTTTAAAATCTCCCTTGCGCGCATTAGATGACACCCGCCCGCATATGCGCGCACTGATATTAAAATCATGCATGCATGTGGATGTGGGCATCGGATTTTATAACATGCCCGCGGCGGTGCGCACATGTTATAAAATCGGTACATTCATGTCCGCGTGCCGGGAACCGCGTGCACCTGGACGCCCACGTGTTTATTTTAAAATCTATCTTCTAATGTGTACATATTAAAATTAGTGCATTGGAGATCCCTAAGACCTACTGGCTCTGTGAACTTAACAGTACACTTGCATGGATATTTTAAATTAAAATATCCACCTTTATCTATTACTTCTTTCCTATAAGATAGAAATTTCTTTCTGCGTAATTGAGTCGTCTTAACTAGATCTGGAAAGATCCATACTCTTTCCCCATAGAAAGTACTTGATCGATTTCGAAAAAAGGATTTCAAAACGTTTTCCTTATCAGTTGCAAAAGCAAACTGGATTAATAATGTTCCTCGTTCTTTAACAACCAAGTCTTGTTGAGACTTTTGCAGTAAATCAGATAAGTTTATAGAACTATTTTGAACTACCTCTAATTCTAATTTTTCCTTTTCTTTAGTGCTCTCTACAAGTTGTTCTTCTCTTAACACTTTCTTCATGATCCCCAAATAAAAAGCTTTCACTATAACTGGTAAACATTTCTCTGGTATTTTTAATATCTGCAACATATATTCCCTAAATAATTCCACCGAGTCTATTTTATTTAAAATTGGAAAGTTATTTACCCTTAAATTTAGGGATCTTATAGAGTTTTCAAGAATTTCTAATCTCTTATTTATATTTCCTTCTGCTGTAACCTGATAGCTCTGAACTTTTTCAATCTGAGAAACACGTGTAGTCAGTGTGCTAATTTCTTTATTTTGTTTCTCCAGTTCGAGGGTATTTTGTACTGCCGAATTAGTTGTTTTCAAAACTGCACCAGTTAATTTATTAATTGAGTCATCTAATTTCACTAAATAGTTCCACAAACTTTCTAACGTTATATTTACTGGTTTTTTAATTTGAGAATCCGTTTTTATTAATGATCGGCTTATATGATTAGTAGAGTATTGACAATGCATTTTTCCTTGACTAATGTTTTTTCTATATCCGTTCAAATATCTTGAGACTCACTTGAATTTCCTTAAGTATAATAATGACTGAATTGTATGCTAAATGTTAGGTTGAAAACAATATTTTTCCTGTTTCTTATTAAGGACTCAGTCATTATGAGATTTCTTAAATGTTTTGTTTATTGTAAACATTTTGAAAAAGTAATAAATAAAGAATTTAAAATAAAAAAAAAAATTAGTGCATTAATGTATATCAATTAAGGAATATCAGATGCAAATGAGGATCTAAGCTAAATAGAATAGAATGTTCTCCTCTATGTGCGATTTAGCACATGTCTTCTAAGACCTAAAATGTAACAATGTCCTTGAATCAAGTATTAACATTTAGCATGATGCTATTTTAATATGTCATCTAACATAATGTTTTGGGGTTTTAGATGGATGAAATGGGACTGTTAGAACAGGAGATATTGTAGGATGGAGAAGGCAACTCTTTGAGTGCCACAAACTGGTCTGGTTTACAGGATATACACAATGAATATGCATGAGATAGATTTGCATGCACTGCCACCATTGTATGCAAATATATGTCATGAATATTCATTGTAAATATTCTGAAAAGCAGACCAATTAGTGGCACCAGAGGATCAGAGTGGCCTACCCCTGTTGTAGATGATAGGGAAAAGACAGACGAAACAGAAAGAGTGACAGGCTGATGCAATATGGGCACGTGAAAAATGGACTCTCATGATTGAGCGCCTGCTGTCCTAATGCATGCCCATCCACCTCTCTCAGGCACGCAATGCAGTATGCTAATGAGCTACTGCGTTAAAAAGGAGAAGCTAGGGGAAATTGTGGATCCCTAGTGCCTCCTTGGCATGGGGTGCCCAGGAGAAGTGGCAGTGCACGGGTTAGGAAAATGGATGTTCAATTTTACGGGCATTTTTTGTCAGGGTGTGATCCCTGGACCTTACCCCAGTTACACAGGTAGTGCAGGGTCAGGTTAGCGCCATTTTGGAAAATGGTGCCTACTGGGCCGGGTGCGAGGGTGCACCCATCCCTGAAACAGGATCCATTTGAAGGTTCAGCGGGTGTGGGAGGCGGGTTGGGGAGTGAGGTGGAGAGTGAAGGGTGGGGGCCTGCACCATAAGTTTTGTATTTTCTGACTTCTGGAGGGGGAAAGGGGTGGGAAAGGGTAAGTGGGGCCAGGACACAATATTTTACTTGGGAGGGTGGAAGGGGGGGGGGGGGCCAGGGTACTCTTGGGGTGGGATGTCTGGGACCCAAAGAAGATTTTTTTGGAATGGATGGGGGGACCGGGGGTCATCACTGCGTGGGCTTTTTTTTATCTATTTTTTTGCTTTTTGGGGGTGGTTGGTACCACCTCAATTGGTGGCCCGGGTTAAGACAGGGGCCAGCACTGACCTTTGTTCAACCTCTCCGTTTTGCCATTATTAGGTTTTGGGCTTAGTGGCCCTTTAAGACGATGGCAATCCTGTTAGGTTGGAGCAGCCATCACGTTAAAGGGCTGCTCTCCGTGTTCTTTTGTGCCGCACTGTTTGGTCGCAAGACAAAAGAACCCACCATGCAGCCACGATGCTTTTTCAGGGGAGTAACCCCACTATCACAGCAACACCCCCTGCGATAGTGGGACCCCCTCTTGTGATAAAACATTGCGGCTTAGTGCATCCAAGGGATAGTTTTGTTACACATTTTTTTCATAAAAACTAACTACACCTTATACAAGTGTTGTTAAAGTTCATGCAAAATTGCATTTGAAAAGATATTTTTGCACATTGTTTTACTATGCCTCATAATTAATGAGCTGCTCTGCATACCAGTGGCTCATTAGCTATGAATTTACATAACATTTTGCATGCATTAAACTAAGCACAAAATATACTGTAGCTAGTTGTGAAGCTATAATATAGCTATTTTTTTGTAATATAGCTATTTGTAAATCAAAACATAGCTAGATTTCACACTCTAAAAGGTTATTTAGTGCTCACTATTATAAATAACATGCATTATTAGCTCTTTTGGTATGCAGAGCAGCCTTAGTGTGATTTTCTGCTGTTTAGTATATCGGCATCCTTATTAGGTTGTAATTTGTAATCTTTTGCAAATAAATATGATAACAGCGTTGGTGATGCTTTGTAAATGCTTTTTTTTTTTTTGCACCAGCTCAAAGGGGGTTGACTCATGAGTAAAATTGCAAAATATTTCTTCACAGAAAGAGTGTGGAAAGGTTTCCCAGGGGAAGTGGGGGAGACAAAAACTGCGACAGATTTCAGGAAAGCAGGGGATAAGCACAGAGTAGCTTGAAATGGAAATAAGTTAAGAGAAAGCCAGAGATCAACTTGAGTCTATAGTATATGCAAACATTTGGAAATTGGGCAGATGATATGGATCTTACAGTCCTTAACTGCTTTCATATTCTCTGTTTATATGTCAAACTGGAAGGAAACCTCTTGTGAATGAGTTTCTGTGCATTATAAGATACCAGACAAAAATTAGTTATTTTTACTGCTGCCTTATGTTAAGGGAATAAAGCAGTTTATCCTACAGACTTAGAAAGGGTTGGTACTGGTTAGTAGAGAATAGGGATGTGAATCGTTTTTTGACGATTTAAAATATCGTCCAATATATTTTAAATCGTCAAAAATCGTTAGGGCCACGATACAATACCAATTCCCCCAATTTATCGTCAAAAAATCGTAAATCGGGGGAAGGGGGAGGGCAGGAAAACCGGCACACTAAAACACCCTAAAACCCACCCCCGACCCTTTAAATTAAATCCCTCACCCTCCCTCCCCCCCCCCCCCCCCAAATGCCTTAAATTACCTGGGGGTCCAGCGGCGGCCCGGAACGGTCTCCTGCAATTGAATCGTGTTGTCTTCAGCCGGCGCCATTCTGCGCTGCCATTTTGCAAAATGGCGGCGCAAAATGGCGGCAGCCATAGACCAACACGATTCGACTGCAGGAGGTCATTCCGGACCCCCGCTGGACTTTTGGCAAGTCTTGTGGGGGTCAGGAGGCCCCCCCAAGCTGGCCAAAAGTCCCTGGAGGTCCAGCGGGGGTCCGGGAGCGATTTCCTGCCTCGAATCGTTTTCCGTACGGAGATCGACTGCAGGAGGTCGTTCAGCGGGGTCCGGAAGCCCCGCTGAACGACCTCCTGCAGTCAATCTCCTGCCGGCGCCATTTTCCGTACGGAAAACGATTCGCGGCAGGAAATCGCTCCCGGACCCCCTCTGGACCCCCAGGGACTTTTGGCCAGCTTGGGGGGGCCTCCTGACCCCCACAAGACTTGCCAAAAGTCCAGCGGGGGTCCGGAATGACCTCCTGCAGTCAAATCGTGTTGGTCTATGGCCGCCGCCATTTTGCGCCGCCATTTTGCAAAATGGCGGCGCAGAATGGCGCCGGCTGAAGACAACACGATTCAATTGCAGGAGACCGTTCCGGACCGCCGCTGGACCCCCAGGTAATTTAAGGCATTTGGGGGGGGGGGTTCGGGAGGGTGGGAGATTTAATTTAAAGGGTCGGGGGTGGGTTTTAGGGTGTTTTAGTGTGCCGGTTTTCCTGCCCTCCCCCTTCCCCCGATTTAGCTACAGACTGCCGCTGGACCCCCAGGTAATTTAAGGCATTTGGGGGGGGGGGTTCGGGAGGGTGGGGGATTTAATTTAAAGGGTCGGGGGTGGGTTTTAGGGTGTTTTAGTGTGCCGGTTTTCCTGCCCTCCCCCTTCCCCCGATTTAGCTATGGACCGCCGCTGGACCCCCAGGTAATTTAAGGCATTTGGGGGGGGGGGTTCGGGAGGGTGGGGGATTTAATTTAAAGGGTCGGGGGTGGGTTTTAGGGGGTTTTAGTGTGCCGGTTCACGATTTTAACGATTTTCACGATACTCTAAACACCCAAACGGCGACGATACGATTTCCTCCCCCTCCCAGCCGAAATCGATCATTAAGACGATCGAGGACACAATTCACATCTCTAGTAGAGAACTGCATTCATTTTTTGCCAAATTGGTCACACACTCCCCAAACACAGATACAGACACAATTAAAAATTATGCATTTATAATAATTGATTTTATATATAAAGTACATTCAGAGTACAGCCCTAGTGGTGGAAAAAGGGCCATCCATTGCTCCTTCCATGTGACAGGGGCCAACTAATGGCACCGGTAGCCCCTGTCACATGGTAAGGGCAAAGCGCCACCGGCGCTGGACCACTAGGGAGTGCGTGACCAGGGGTGGAGGGTGGGGGAAGCACAAGGCTGAAAGGTTAGCCTAGGGCACCTATTAACTTGCTTTGGCCCAATGTGACAGACTGCCTTTCTTCCCCCATTGGGCCTGGCAGAACAGAGCTCTTATGCTCCATCCCTGCTGGAGCCCAGTGGAAAATGACAATTCCCCTTTCGGATTGGTGTTTACTGATTTACTGATGGGGAAAGGAGACAGTCGTTCAGAAGTGCATGGGTCAGAATGATGCATCTTTGAAGGATACTAACAAAACAGAGAATTTAGGGCATCCCAATAGAGAGGATGCAATAAATGCTAAAGTAGCCCAGGTGGTCTTAAGTAAAGAGCAGACAGAGCAGAAAGATTCCAAATTACCCCGTGTATAGCACTGTATGAAGAGGTAGATGTGAATGGCATCTCAGAGACCTGGTGGAAGGAGGATAACCAATGGGACACTGTCATATCAGGGTACAATTATACTCCAATGATAGGATGGATCAAACTGGTGAAGGAGTGGCGCTATTGCTAAAGAGGGATAGAGTCCAATATGATAAAAGTTCTGAAGGGAGCAAAATGCACTGTAGAATCATTATGGATAGAAATTTCATGTGAGAAAAGGAATAGAAGAGCTCTTGGGGTGTCGTACTGTCCAGCTGGCTGGATTGAACAGATAAACGATGAATGTGCTGTTATGGAATAAATATGTTTATAAAAAAAAAAGAAATGCCGTCATAAATTAGGGAAGCTTACAAAATTAGCAACACGGCAATAATGGGTGATTTCAATTGCCCTAGTACTGGCTGGGTAAAGTCACATCAGGACAAGTTAAGAAGGTAAAGTTTTTAGGTAAAATAAATGACTGCTTCATGGAGCAGCTGGCACAAGAACTAACAAGAGGGGGAGCTATTTTCAACCTAATCCTTAGTGGAAAACGTTATTTGGTGTGAGAGGTAATGGTGCCACTGGCATTAGTGATCATATATAACATGATCACATTTGACTTGAAAACTAGAAGGAGGACACTAAGGAAATCTACTGTCATAGCATTTAACTTTCAAAAGGGAGATTATGAAAATATTAGGAAAATGGTTCAGGAAAACTGAAAGAAGAAACTGCAAAGGGTTTTTTTTTTAAATGTATTTCTAGCTTGAATACAGTCATTTTTTTAAAAGTATTTCAAAAAAGAGACAAAGATATTAATATTGTGGTAGACAGAATGAGTTTACCTTTCTTTTTCTTACTGATTATTTTTGTATATTTGGATTGCAATGAGCAGTGTGTCACACACATGAGCATGGTCATCAGGTGTGTCACGACAGGAAAAAGGTTGAGAAACACTGTTCTAGACGGATAGACTGATTAAATAATAGCAAACATCTGTGGGCCTGATTTGTATTTGTCCCCCTGTACACACAAAATGGGAGTAACTCTTTTCTATGTCAGGTTGTCTTTTTTTTCTGCTATGAGAATCCTTTCATCATAAAGCATTATTTTTAGGAGTGTGCATGCGGAAAATATTTATTTATTTTAGTGCATTTTGTTTCATTTCATCTTGTTTTTGAAATAATGTTTAGTTTCATTGATTATGAATGTAAATTATGTTTTGTTCCTGTACATATAAGTGTACACAAAAAGCAAATCGGAAGCCGATCCAGTTGGCTGTGATACAGTAAAGACAATGAGAATCGGACGATCAGAAGAAGCCCTTTATTTCAATGCCCGACTCTGGCCGAGTTTCGCTCATAGAGCTGCCTCAGTGACACTAGCAGAAGGAATGTCAGAGTGCTCTGCAGACACTAATGATATTGTGACATTGTGACAGTGTGACAGCAGCCCTGCAGGCATATTTTAAGTCCTGCTAATTGAATTGCCCCTGAGGCAGCTCTATGAGCGAAACTCGGCCAGAGTCGGGCATTGAAATAAAGGGCTTCTTCTGATCGTCCGATTCTCATTGTCTTTACTGTATCACATATAAGTGTACATGCATAAAATAATTTTTATGAGCACAAGTATGATTTTATACACATTAAAAATGTGTATGTAATATTACAAATCTGAACAAAATGAATGCATATTCTTAATCATTCTTAATTATTTGTTTGCCCTAGGTAAATATATTGGGACAATTATTTGATTCATAACTATGGCATGAACTAAAGCAGGAGAAATCATGTATAATAATAGATTAATGTTTTAAGATATATAGATCTAATGATTGATGCTACCTGTTTATCTCTTTGTCTACCTAGTGATAGGATTCCTGACAATATCTTTGCCTTTGTATAATTTAGCTTTTCTCTCTCCTTTTTTTTTTCCCCTTTCTTGGCTTCTCTGTAGGTTGAAGTACCTTTTGATGGCGCAATATAAGAATTATTCAAAACATATTGTTCAAAACGAACCACTGAATCCATGTATTTATCTTACTGTAAATCAAAGTTAAGACTTATTCACCATTGTATTAAAGATGAGCCAAACCTGAGATATTTGATTTGGGTTTTGCGGCTTCTAATTTGTGGTGTGCTTTTGCTGAGTAACCAGGATCTGGATTGGTTTTTGGTCTTAACTCATGGTTGGTTTTTTGGGGTTTTTTTTAGAAGAGAATAATATATTGCACACACTAACCCACACAAAGCTATCCTTTCTCTTTACAGGGCAGAACTTGTGCATGTTAATTTACATGCATGTTTAAAATCCAAAGGATGTGTGTAAATCCCAGTTCTCCCCCTTGGAATGCCTATCTTTTGTGCACATAAAAGTATGCATGTAATCTGGTTACATACATGCTTTTATGTAACAAACCCCAGGCAATTTTATTGGATAACAAGCCATTTACTTGCATGAACTCATATTCTTTGATGGTAACTTTCAAACTGGCGTGCAGGCACATATGTGCGTGAGTGCATTGGCCCACACTCAGGGTCGTGGCTATTTTATAAGATACACGTGCATACACACACATGTTCTAAAATAGTCTGGCCGCACGCACATGTGCACCAAATTTTAAGTGCACGCACGCCTCTGCATACAAATCCCACTTCTTTCACATAAACAGGGGGATTTTAAAAGGGGCACGCGCTGATGCCATTGACAGTTTTACCAGTTCATCCCCAGTTTGCCCAGTTCCGAGAGGGGTCCTCCAAACCCACCTAGTTTAATAGCTTTCACTTCCCCCCAGTTAGCCCCCACCCTTAAAATCCCGCAGATCTGCCTAGTTTTCCTTATTTTTTGAACTTACACATCGTCCATAGCAAAAGTAAAGTTACGTGGCAGGGGGCCTCAGTGTGCGCTGGGTCAAGTAAGTATTTTGGCGCACATCCCTGGTTCATGCTCCAAAATGCCCATGCCCCACCTTGACCACGCCCAATCTCTGCCCCCCCTTTGAAAACTTCCAAGATGTGCACTGTGTGGGAGATGCACGTGCATCTCGGTGGCTTTTAAAATCTGCTACGCGCGCACGAGCCTAACGTCTTCGCACATCCCCTAACTAATGTAAATACTAGGCTTTTAAAATTCACCTTTATATGTGTAAATGGCATTGAAAAGTACCCCATAACATTTGTAGCTGGCTGCAGTCGGAGAGGAGTAATATTGATATTTAAGAACAAAATTCAATTATAGCACACTAAGGTTAATAATATTAGTCCACTACACTTAACAGACAGGTACATTTTGAAAGCATTGCTTTGGCAAGATTCTCATTATGCCTTTTAGACAGAGAAAATGGATTAACCACGCTCTGTCTGCTGAATTTTGTCTTTCTTTCTATCTTTTTCACCCTAATCTATTTTGACTAATTTTATGATATGATTGGTGTTGTTACGAGCGCGAGGAGCGCGGTCGCCTCTAAAGCAGGTGGTGAGCCCTTGGGCCACGGCAAGACTTAGGGAGGAGCCCCAAGCCACACCATGGGAGGTGAGCCAATGCAGGCATGGTGAGCCGGGCAGGTACGGAAGCAGGAGTAAGGAACGGAGTCTGACCCTCAGCCGGACCTGCACGCCCATGGCAACCAACAACGCTATGTTGATTGATGAACGGTCCTCCGACTGTTCCAAGCCCTTTCAGACCTGCCGCTGGGTAACGGCATAGGGCGGCAGGCCGGACAGAGGACGAGGGCAGACAGAGTCCTTAGAACACTGAAGACATCCGACGGGGGCTGAAGCAAGACATCCAAGACAGGGCTGAAGCAAGACATCAAAGGCAAGGGCTGAAGCAAGACACGGTCACTGTATCTCAGGGCGCCCTACACAGCCAGCACGGCTGGACTGGTCACGGACCACCCTGTCCTACAAACGCGGGAGCGGACAAGTGCAGGGAAGAGGAAGCAGTGGGATACTGCACTCCTGGCAGTCAAGGAAGGTTGCTGCACTCCTGGCAGCCTAAAGCAGGTTTGCTGCACTCCTGGCAGCCTAAAGCAGGTAGGAACATCGGGAACTGGATCAGGAACTGGAGCAGGAACGAACATCAAGGCAACATCAGGAACAGACATCAAGGCAACTTCATAGACAGGACAGGGAGCGATCGAAGCAAAGACGACCACAGAGGACCTGGATCGGGAGAGGTCACAGGCAACTGTGGAACCCAATCCGAAGGCAAGCAGGAACTGACGAGAAAGTCCTTTTATACAGCTGATGTGGGCAACTCCCTGGGAGGAGTTCACCTGGACCGCCCCTTGCGGGCCCTATAACTGAGATGGAGAGCTGTGGGCTGGCCCCTAGGGAGAAGGGCGTGGCCTAACCAGGAAGTCCAAACAGCCAAGCAAGCCACAGGCAGGCCTCAGGAACAGCTAGGCCTCATAGGCCCTGGAGCAAATCCTGGATGGCACACAGGCGAGGCCCTGGCTTCGAAGCGGCCTCCAGTGGAAAGGTGAGATACCTCCTGTAGCGCAGTAACAGGGGGGGATCATAACAATTGGGGCATGTTATAAGAACATGTTTAAATAATAAATTCACGATACATCTTCTAGTTACTCTTCTTCTGTGTCTTCTCCTTTCTAAAGGCTAATTTGTATACCTTGTGATATCCTACAGCGTATTTCTTGGTATCAACAAGACAATGGTAGTGATGATTGTTTTCAGATGAGTTTATTGGTCACCATTTCTAGCAAAGACTATGGAACAGCACACTAGACAACAGACCTTCGGCAAACCATGTCACGTATTTCAGCCGATGAAGCATTACCAACAAGTGTTTGTGCAGTGGGGCATTACTGATTCTGAATAACTTAAATTAGGTCCCCATGCATAGAAAATGTGTGTTAAAATATGAAAAAAAAAAAAAAGACCTTTGGCCAAGGCAGAAAGATTGCAAGAACTACATTTACAAGGGATTGACAACCAAGGATGCATTTGATAATTCATGTATCTTGACTCCTCTGACATAATTAATTATAAAATAATTAAAGCAGGCTAAACAATCACAGAAATGCTTTCCAGAAGAAATGATAAAAAGAATATGATTCAATTTACCCAAGTATATATTTGCAGCAAAAAGGATAACAGAGGAACACTAGGAGAAATAAGTCAATCTATGTTTATTTTTTAAAATTCCAATATTTCAGTAATATATATTTAACCTACAGAAAATTCATATTTTTAATGAAAATCTATTTTATAGTTTAAAAACTTTATCTCCGTAAAAATTAATTTCAGCAGAGATTTCCATTCTAAATGTATTCAGTGAATCCAAACAGTAGCTGCAATCCTTTTTCAGAAACTATAAATGATATTGAATATTGCACAACTCTTAATTTTTTTTATTAATTCTAATTAGTTCAAATACTCTACCCAATTACAGCTCACCCAAATCTATGCATGAGTAATATTTGGTCAGGCTTTTCTCCTAATTAACATAGTATCAGGAAATTGGACACTTTGGGCCCATGCAAAAAAACTCACACTAATATCCCACCCCAATTCAAACAAGTTGATGGTTTTCCACACACATTATTCTCTTTATATAGACAGCTCCTACTCTGATGATGAGGAGAAGGAGACTGACCAAGTCCCTCCTGTCGATGCATCCATGGTGCTGGCAGTGAGTGGCCGGCTGTCACCTGTTAGGATTCACCTGCTCGCAGCCTTATCCTACCTTCATGATGCCTCCCCACCCAGTAGAGGCCCTCAGTAAGCCTCATCACTAGTCTTGCCAAGTTCCTCATCACTGCTCTTGCCCTCCCAAGTCCCAGCCCTATGTAAACCCGTCTTAGTAGCCTTGTCTTCTCATGGTGTCACTTTTGGCTTAATGACCTGACCCTTGTTCTGTTTTGCCTTGTGGCCTATGGGCCTTCTCCCTTGCCTTGTCTTAAGGCCTTATTGAATAAGGGTATTATCTCCAGGTAGTAGCCATCATTCCCGCGAGCCACCCACTCTTCATTCACGTCCTCTAGACTTTATGGATCCACAGTGTTTATCCCACACCCCTTTAAAGTCCTTCACAGTTCTGGTCTTCACCACTTCCTCCAGAAGGGCATTCCAGGCCCTTCTGGAGGAAGGGCCTGGAATACTTCCTGACATTGGTTCTGAGTCTTCCTCCCTGGAGCTTCAAATCGTGACCCCTGGTTCTGCTGATTTTTTTCCGAAGGAAAAGGTTTGTCATTGTCTTTGGATCATTAAAACCTTTCAAGTATCTGAAAGTCTGTATCATATCACCTCTGCTCCTCCTTTCCTCCAGGGTGTACATATTTAGATTCTTCAATCTCTCCTCATAAGTCATTTGATGAAGACCATCTACCTTTTTGGTCACCCTTCTCTGGACCACCTCCATCTTGTCTCTGTCTCTTTGGAGATACGGTCTCCAGAACTGAACACAGTACTCCAGATGAGGCCTCACCAAGGACCTGTACAAGGGAATAATCACTTCCCTTTTCTTACTCGATATTCCTCTCTCTATGCAGCCCAGCATTCTTCTGGCTTTAGCTATCGCCTTGTCACATTGTTTCGCCGACTTCAGATCATTAGACACTATCAGCCCAAGGTCTCTCTCCTGCTCCATGCACATCAGCCTTTCTGATGTGCATGGAGCCTGCAGTCTTTTCTGTTTTGTAAATATTTATGTCTCTAGACATTCTTTCCCACCCTTTCTTTTGTTAAAGTTTTAAAATAATTTATATTTTGATATTTTTAATAAACATTTTATATTTGTTAGCTTTTGCGTGTGGCTTATACTTTTGCATTCTAGGTGCCATGTCTCCCCAGAGTCAAGCCCCTTTCAGGTCAGCCTATTGCACTCACTCATACAACCCACTGCCCTACATGTAGGACCACATCCTGCTTATTTAAATAATCTGTGTCCTTCTCTCTTTCACGTTGTCAGCAGTCTCAGTTCAAGTGCTGAATATAAGGATGTCAAGTCAAGGCAAAGCTTCCCTGAGTGTGGTGCTGGAATGACCATAACTCTACAGAGCTATATGTCATCATTTAGGTCTCCTCTAAGTACCAGAGCTGTGTGTGAAGCTAAGCCACGAACACTGGACTAGCCTTTAGAGGGTAACATCTTGACAGCAGCAACAACACAATTACCATCACACAATGGGGAGACAAGGTTCTTTAAAAACTGGCCTTTTCACCAACAGAAAATGTTCCAGCAGAGAAGAGGCATGATATAAATGTGCACGTACTCTTTCCAACAAACACTTTCTGAGTCAAGTGCTAATCAATCACCTCTACCTTGCAAATACTGATAATGTAAAGAAAATCAATTGGTTCTTAATCTGGCCAAACATCATGGTGACTATGACAGAAGCAAATCTGTAGTTAAACAAAAAATTCTAATTAATAGAGGCCCAATCCTCACCATCCCTCTGCATACACTGGCTCATCACCCTGGTAGAAGCCAGCTTTCTACCATGGGATCACAGGAAGCTCCACATACCAATGGAAGTCTGCTAGCTATTAAAGCATCTCCCCAAGAGCTCCCATTTTCAACCTGACATGATGGCAACTGCAGGAAAGCACACAGCTGTGAGCTATCTATTTATTTATGTTCTGCTTTTCACACTTTTTTTTTCAGCACTTCAAAGTGGATTACATTCAGATACTGTAGGTATTTCCCTATCCCCAGAGGGCTTACAATCTAAGGCCTGGGGGTGGGGCAGGCCTGAGAAAGCCGGAAGCCTTCACTGCCCCCAGCATGCTATCGCATGCAAAAAGGGCCTTTATGTATGCGATAGAGGCTTATCGCACGCGATAAGCCTTTGAAAATGACCCCTTATGTTTGTACCTGAGGCAATGTAGGGTAAAGTGACTTGCCCATGGTCACAAGGAGCGACAGTGGGACTTAAACCTTGGTCTCCTGGTTTGTAGCTCACTGCTCTAACCACTAGGCTACTCCTCCCCTCTAGAACTCTTAGAGTTAACCATTACATCAATAGCAATACATATTATTTATCACTATCTGCAGTAATTTGGTCTGATTCTACATTTATTGACTGGGTCAAGGGTAGGGGAATCTCCAGGCTTTGAAGACCGCACACTAGTCACGTTTTCAGGATATCCTTAAACACATTTGAGATAGCTTTGTGTACATATGAGGCTGTGTATATATAGATCTAAGGCATGCATATTAGGGATGTGGAGCAAGGACAGATTCATCCCATTCGGTATTCATATCCGTCAGGATGCAAATCCGTTGCATCCGTTCTTGGGCGACCCCGATCCGTTCATTAGTTACATATGTATTTGATTCCCAAAAATAACCCATCCCAACCCTTTAAATTTAATTTACTACAACCCCCCACCCTCCTGACACCCCCCCCCCCAAGACTTGCCAAAAGTCCCTGGTGGTCCAACGGGGGTCCTGGAGCGATCTCCTGCACTTGGGCTGTCGGCTGCCAGTATTCAAAATGGCACCAATAGCCTTTGCCCTTACTATGTCACAGGGGCTACCGATGCCATTGGTCGGCCCATGTCACTTAGTAGGAGCAATGGACGGCCAGCGCCATCTTGTGCTCCTACCATGGGCTGATAATGAAAGCCGAATCAAAAGGTTCGGCCAAATCACATTTCTAATGCATATTCATTAGGGATATCATGCAAATCTGTCTAGTGTGTATTCCTTGAGGACTGGAGGTTTTCCACCCCTATATACACTCCGGTACTAAACAATGCTGCACTTGGCTGTTATTGTGGGTGAGTTTATTTATTTTATTTATTTATTTATTTAAGGGTTTTTTATATACCGAGGCACGTTTGCAAAACATCACCTCGGTTCACAATGTAACATAACTTAGCAACTAGCTTTACAATAAAAACATTAACAGGGAGAGGGTTAACAAGGGCAGGAGATGATAAAACGAAAATTATATACATATGTACAAGTTAGATTTAACAAGATAGTTAAACAAAGCAGTCAGGATAATTAGGAGGGTGAAGTAATGAAGGGAAGGGGACGGGGGGGAAGGAAGTGGGGAGTATACCCACAGTGGGTGGGAGGTAGGGAGGGAGAATAGAGAGGGTGAGTGTCAGTAGGGCAGTTATGTCGCATCTTTGGGGAGAGTCAGTTCGTCAGTCAGGGTACGCTAGTTTGAACAGCCATGTTTTAAGATTGTGCTTGAATTTTTTGTGGCAGGGTTCCTGGCGTAGTTGGGAAGGCATTTTGTTCCAGTGGGCAGTTCCTGCAGTGATGAAAGATCGCTCTCTAAAGGTGGTATGCTTCATGAGCTTAGGAGAGGGTAATTGGAGTTTGGCCAGGTGATGTGTTCTTGTGGGTCTTGTCGGAGTGTGAAGCCGGAGCTGTTCTGGGAACCATTGCATGTCGTGGTTATGAATGGTTTTGTGTATGAGCGTGAGTACTTTATATATTATCCTGGAGGTTACGGGGAGCCAATGTAATGATTGAAGGACGGGAGTGATGTGGTCATGACGGTGAGTGTTGGTAAGGATACATGCCGCAGCATTCTGTAATAACTGTAGGGGTTGTAGAGTACTTTTTGGTAAGCCTAGGAGGATAGCATTGCAATAATCAAGTTTGGACAGGATCATAGCTTGCAGAACTGTGCGGAAGTCGGAGTTATGAAGGAGAGGTTTGATTCTCTTCAAGGTGTGGATAAATGAACCTTCACCTATGAAGAAAGGCTGAAGAGGTTAGGGGCTGTTCAGCTTGGAGAAGAGATGGCTGAGTGGGAATATGATAGAGGTCTTTAAGATCATGAGACGTCTTGAACGAGTAGATGTGAATCGGTTATTTACACTTTCGGATAATAGAAGGACTAGGGGGCATTCCATGAAGTAGCAAGTAGCATATTTAAGGCTAATTAGAGAAAATTCTTTTTCTCTCAACACACAATAAAGCTCTGGAATTTGTTGCCAGAGGATGTGGTTAATGCAATTAGTATACTGGGTTCAAAAAAGATTTGGATAAGTTCTTGGAGGAGAAGTGCATTCCCTGCTATTAATCAAGTTTACTTAGGGAATGGCCTCTGCTATTAATTGCATCAGTAGCATGGGATCTTCTTGGTGTTTGGGTACTTGCCAGGTTCTTGTGGCCTGGTTTGGCCTCTGTTGGAGATAGGATGCTGGACTTGATGGACCCTTGGTCTGACCCAGCTCGGCAATTTCTTATGTTCTTATGTAACCCCACAGTATTTTAACAGTCTGCATTATGGTCCCTATTCTGCAGGACCTGCTACATTTCAATGGAAACTCTGCACTTATAATATAATATATTGCCAATTCCATTTTTTATTTTGTCTTATAATTTGAAAGTATATATTTTATATGCACATGCATGCATAAATACAATTTTGTTTCACTACCTAATATGTAAATTATCACAAAATGAAAATGAAATATATATATACAGTATATATATGTATATACTGTATGTACCTCATTAATGATTCAGAGGTGACCCTGTTCAGCCCCTAAGAATCATTTATTATTAATACAGCAAATATAATAAAATACATAATTCTTCCTTTCACAATGTGTTCCTGCATTTTATAAATAGTCCCTCTGTAAGTTATCAATGCAGACTTCTAGATGTAATTATTTTAAAAAGAAAACCAACAAAGAAAGAAGAAATGCTGTTTTGATTAAGATGCAAACTATCTTGACTACTAAAATATCTTCTGGAAGCAATGTTGCCATACGATAACCTCTCTAGAAGATTTAATATATATATATATTTTTTTTATTTGAAACTAGACAGCAAAAGAGACTCATTTTCAAATAGTCACTGGCAATTCATGGAAATTCTCTCTTTCAATATGAGTTCATCCAGAAATCTTCAGTAAATGTGATGTGCAAACATCAAAAGCAATAGACCATGTTATATCATGCAGGAAAGTAAGTGAAAGAGAAACTTCTGTAGTTGTTATTAACCCCTTAAAGGCCATTAAAATGTACATATCTATCATGCTGATTTGGGTCCCCTTCTGCTGCTCTTAACCCATTATTGTTAGGATTCTGCCCATGATAGCCGTGGGCAGTCCCCTAACTTCCGCGGCCAACCAGGCCGACGATGCCATTCCCAAGCATGGCCCGGAGGCTGTTGCATTGTCGGCTCCCCTGCAGTCCTAGTGCCGCCACCGGGAGTCTCTTCTTCGTGGCATGGAGCCGCTGCTGCTGCCTGCTTCACCGACACTGCTGTCCTCCTGGTCTTCCATGTGGCAGGAACGCCACCAGCGTGGCCTCTCGTCTGTCTGCTCCTTCCTGATTCTTCTTAGGCGTGGGCGCACGCCTCTCCTCAACTTTTAAAGGGCCAGCGATGGGAAAAGCCCCGAGGCCCTTTGAAGTGATGTCATCAACCTGTTCCTGCTTCAGCCCTATAAAAGGGCCATGAGTCTTTCCCTCAGTGCCTTCAGATCCAGTCTTCACAGCGTCTGTGGTCTTCTGTGGATCAAGGTCCCCTGTGGTCTTCCTGTGCCTTGATGGATCTTCGTTTCTTGTTCATGTTCCTGAACTTTGTCTCCTTGATGTTCCTGGTCTCGTCCCTCGTTGGAGCTTCCTCATCGCCTGTATCCTGTTCCTGATGTTCCAGATGTCCAGTTCTCCTGATGTCCTGCTGTCCAGATGTTCTGTGTCCAGATGTCCTGATGACCTGTGTCCTAAGGTGCCATGTTCCATGTTCCTGATGACCGATGTTCCTGTCTTGACTTCGTCCATCTCATCTTCAGCTCTTTGTCCAGTTCCCAGGTCCCTTGTCGGTCCACCTCTCCTGGCGTGCCACTGTCGTGGTCCGTGACCAGCCCATGGGGGGCTGTGTACGGCGCCTCATGGTACAAGGCCTTCTTCTCGTCTGCAGCACAAGCCTCCAGAACACTTTTGTTTTTAATGCCTTGCTTCTGAGAATCCGGAATCTTGAACCTTGAGTCTTGAATCCTGTCCAGGTCTTCAGAGTCCCTTGTGCCTGCATCCATCCATGCCTAAGACTCTGCAAGAACCTGCTCTGCTTCAGCGTGGTCTGCGACCAGCCACAAGCGGCTGTGTAGGGCACACCCTGGTGCATGCCTCTACTGAATCTTCATCAAGTTCCAGTCTCAAGTTCCACTTCTTCGCCTGGGGTCTGCTTCGCGTTCAGCGTGGTCCAGGACCAGCCATGGGTGGCTGTGTATGGCTCCCTGTGATGCAGTTCTCACCCAGTACTTTCACCTGTCTCCTGAATTCTTGCCTGAAACTTCTGAGCAACCTGTATCCTTGTCCAAGTCTTTTGAGTAACATGAACCCTTGTCTGTGTCTTCTGAGTATCCAAGTCTTCATCTGAGTCACCTGAGTATCCTCAGTCTTTGTCTGAGTCTTTGTGTTCCTGCCCTCAGCCTCCGTCTGGCCTCACACACTCGTCATTCCCAAGCGGTGGGTCCAGAAGGGCTATTGAGTGGCCGAAGGGCTACTCTCATGACCAGCATTGCATTACTGGGTCTCATTGGTGTATGTAGGTCCAGTAGAAGGCTGTGCCTGCCTTGTTCCTGTTCTGGATATTTCTCGCCTTGTCTTCAGTCCAGCCTTGTTCCTGCTTCACCCATGCTTGTACCTGCTCACCTCTCACGGTGTGTCTTGGGGCTCCTCCTGAGCCATGCCGCGATCCAAGGGCTCACATCCTCCCTTGATATAGGACTGCACCTCCACGCTCCTAACAGGGCCTGAAAGGCGCGCTGCATAACAATTATGACCCAAATTGTTTAAGAAGTTGTCCTCTAAACAGGACACTGGGACATAATGGGTTAAGATAGTGATTGGTAGAACTGTGGCATTAAAGACAATCTTCAAAGTTTGCGACAATGATCACATGACAAAATGAACCACCAAAACACTCTCTTCCATAAAATGAGTGATTTCTATCCCATTCATATCTGTACTTTTACCAATCAGCAATGGTCCTTCTTTGAAGTCTTCTTTAATGAACACTGAAATGAAGTGTTTGCTTAATGTTTTTGCTTTTTCCTCATTCTTCTTCACACAATGATCTTGTCTCCTTTCTAGCTTACAATACCACCTCTGGCCTTCCCCCTCTCTCTAATATATCTGAAAAATGTTTTGTCATTTTGCTTTATCTCTTTGGAAAGCCTTTCTTCCACTTGAGCTTTTGCCATCCTGATTTCATTTCTCATCTCTTTCTGTTTTAACAGCTATTCTTCTGTGTATGGCTCTTTTTGTGTTCCTTTGTACTTTTTGAATGTTGATCTTTTTGCCTTTGTTTTATCGTCACCTCTTTAGAGAACCATATTGGTTTCCTATTCCTCGTACTCATTCACTTTTCTTACATAAAATTTTGTTGTCTCTGTTATAGCTCTTTAATTTAGCCTACTGTTGGTCCATTTCTCTCATCTCCTCCCAGACTTCTAGGTCCTCCTCAAGGTACTTCATTTTTTCAAAGTTTATATTTTTGAAGTCCATGATTTTGATCTTCATGTGACTTCTCTCCATCTTAGCTGCTAAATCAAATTATACCGTCTGATGATTACTGGCGCTTAGATAGGCACCTACCCAATGGATATTAGAGATACTATCTCCATTTGTGATCACCATGTCCAGTAGCATTCTTCCCCTCACCATTTTTCTAAGTAAAGCCCTTTGAAAGACATCCACTATAAGGAACCTCTGGTTTCCTTACCAGAAACATTGTACTAATTATCTGGGGAGGTTCGGAAGGATTTAGGGGTAGATTTTCAAACCTGTGTATGGGCACACATGTGTGCTCAGTACCCGGCGCGTGCACATGTACGCCCGATTTTATAACATGCACAAGCAGGTCCGTGCATGTTAAAAAATCAGGGGCCGGCTCGTGCAAGGGGGTGCACAATTGTGCACCTTGCACGCGCCGAGCCAAACGCCTTCCCCCGTTCCCTCCCAGGCTGCTCCAAAATCAAAAGCAGCCTCGGAGGGAACTTCCCTACCCCCCCACCCCACCTTCCCTTCTTTCACCCGCCCTTCCCCCCTACCTTTTTCGTTTTCTTTTTCATGTTTTAAAACTTACTTCAGCCTTGGGGCTGAAGAAAGTTGTGCGTGCCGGCCACACACGCTGGCCATGCCCATGCCACGCCCCCAGACCACCCCTTTTTGCAAACCCCGGGTCTTACATGTGTCCCGGGGCTTTATGTACATCGCCGGGCCTTTTGAAAATAGGCCCGGCGCGCAGTTGACGATTTACGCACGTAACCCTTTGAAAATCCGGCCCTTAGTGAAAAGAAGTTTGGATTTTGCTCCCTCATGTGGGAAATGCAGATGGTGTGCTGTAGCAGCTTATCAGTCCCCCAGACACCATCTTAAGGTGTGGGATTTTAGTTTACTTTTCAAGAGGACAGGAACTCTCTGTCTCCTGTTGTTTATTTTAGCTAACTTATTGCCCTTTGTGAGTCTCCCTGTCAGTCTGACTTACTTCTGATTGTTTTTTGGAGGCTTTCCCTGTGAGATCCCCTTCACAGAGAATTTGGGAAACCTTGGGCAAGGTTAGATAAGGGGGTAGGGAAGATATTGCTGCTCTCTATCTTGTCTCCAGCAGAAAGATCAGTCAGTCACCCAATGCAGAGGAGTTTCAACTTTGAGCTAACTGTCTTCAGTGACTATCTCCTCAGTTTAGAGGCAAGGAAGGGTTTTCCACCCTTCCTGTCTCTATTTTGTTTTTCTCTCTTTTGAGTCAAAGTCTATTTTTGTTCCTCTTGGAACTGAGAATCCTAGGTTACAGGGAATCAGTATCCAATCTACAGGGAAGAGAGGCGTCTTTCATCTGGGAACTACCTGAAGAGTGGAGGTTTCATCAGAGAAGAATGGATCCCAGTAAAAACTGTTGATTTAGATTGTTGACTTACTTTTAACTGTTGACTTACTTTTAACTGTTATATGTAAAGCCTGTTGCTATTTATTGTTTACTTACTGTATAACCGGTTATTTGTAAAGCCTTTGGCTAAATTATTGTTTACTGTAAACCGAGGTGATGTAGACATATACGTACCGCGGTATATAAAAATCTCCAAATAAATAAATAAATAAATAAATAAATAAAATCCCTGTCTATTCCCAGAGATAAAGAGTTGAAAGTGTTGTTTAAAAACTGTTTTTTTCTACTGATTCAAGTATATTATACTTGAGAGGAGAGTACCCACTTGGTGCTTTCAGAGGGAGATCTAAGACATTTAGAAAGACTCTAGGAAAGGTATAAGAACTGAGAATTGCTGTATTCCGTTCATGTTTTTGGACTCAAAACAATTTTAACAATTCTACAGTGGGAGAGGACTGTGATAAATTTGGGAGTTGAAAGAAGGGTTGCACTTTCTTCAAATTTGAGTAACTGAAAGGATAAGGAGATCAAGTGTTAAGGAATTGGCTTCTTAAAGAAATTCAGAGAATTTGCTAGAAGATTGAGGTCACAAATTTATTAATCTTTCTTCTTTACTATTGTTCATCAATTTTATTTAATATCTGAGTGCTGCAAATGATCTTCAGTCAATTAATCAACTATCAATAAAGAAGTTGGAAACCACATTGCTTCTTCAATGTGATTTTTGCTGTAAAAAAAGCTGTGGAGATTATCAGTGTTGTTTACATAGACTGAAAAGGGCCTGTATTTGGATTAATACAAAAAGGGCCGCAATGCTATGCTTCCCTCCATACAGAGCCCTGGAACTCAGAGTGAAAAGCTATCCATGGAGAACTTGTTGCAGAGAATCCTATTATCTTTCTATGTGCCCCTGGATCCTAAGAGTTCCGACCTGTCCAGGGATATTAGAGATACAATCTCCATTTGTGAGCACCAAGTCTAGTAGCACTCCTCCCCTAATGGGTTCTATCACCATTTATCTAAGCAGAGCCCCTTGAAAGACATCCACAATCTCCCTACTCCTTTCAGATTCTGCTGCAGGGATACACCAAGCCACATCCAGAAGATCAACACCAAGCAATATTTCTCCCTTCTTTTCCACCTTTTGAATATCTTCATCTCTGTCCAGGTCTTCTGTCTGATTCAGAGGCCGGTAGGTTACACCTGTGTAAATGGAAGTACCATCATCTTTAGAACATAAGAACATATGGGTCAGATCAAGGGTCTATCAAGCCCAGTATTTTGTTTCCAACAGTGGCCAATCCAAATCACAAGTACCAGGCAAGTACCCAAACATTAACAGATTCTATGCAAGAAAAAGTGGCTATTCCTTATTGATTAATAGCAGTTTATGGACTTCTCCTCCAGGAACATATCCAAACCTTTTTTAAACCCAGCTACACTATCTGCCTTAACCACATCCTCTGGCAACCAATTCCAGAGCTTAATTGTGCGTTGAGTGAAAAAGAATTTTCTCCAATTTGTTTTAAATTTGTTACTTGCTAACTTCATGGAATGCCCCCGTCCTTGTATCATCTGAAAAAGTAAATAACTGTTTCACATTTATCTATCTTCATTTTCTAGAACTCTATCACATCCCCTCTTTTTTTTAAGACAGCCTGCAGTGGTTCTTCTTTTCCCCTGTATTTCAGTTACTAAGATATTGTTTTGACATAAAGAGCTACTCCTTCTCATTTTTTGTTCTCTCTATCTTTCCTGACCAGGTTATAGCCCAAGATGGCCATATCCCATTAATGAGACTCACTAAATCATGCCTCTATAATAACAACAATATCCAATTCCTCCTCCACCAACAGGGCCTGTAAATCTGGAACTTTGCTGCTTGGATTTTTAGCATTTGGGCACATAGGGCCGGATTTTAATACCTACCTACGTGCGCCCACAAATCTATGCCTGATTTTATAACATGCGCGCGCAGCTGCACGCATGTTATAAAATTCGGGGTCGGCGCACGCAAGGGGGTGCACACTTGTGCACCTTGCGTGCGCCGAGCCCTAGGGGAGCCCCGATTGCTTTCCTGAAATCAGAGCGGCCTCGGAGGGAACTTTCCTTTCGCACCCCCACCTTCCCCTCCCTTCCCTTACCTAACTTGCCCCCCAGCCCTACCTAAAACCCCCCTGACCTTTATTTTTCAAGTTGCGCCTGCCTCTGGCCACGCCCCGCCCCAGACCACCCACGTTCCACCCTTTTTTCAAGTCCCGGGACATACGCGCATCCTGGGGCTTGTGCGTGTTGCCGGGCCTATGCAAAATAGGCTCTGCACGCGTAACCCCCCTGCACGTGTAAATCCAGCTGGATTTATGCGCGTAGGGCTTTTAAAATCTGCCCCATAGTTTCCAGCTTTTTCCCCTTAACTTACTGCTCTTCCTAGACACCTTTTCTGCACTTTTCTCTAAAAGTGGACTCATTTTGTTCTTTTCTCCATCCACTTCCTGTATTTCTATGCATTGGGAAAGACATTTTAATTTCATTGATCTACTTCTGCCACCCTCATCCTTTAGTTTAAATGCCAGATGACAAATGTTCTGAGTTTCTCATTTAGGATCCTTTTTTGTGCTACAGACAAATGCAGGATATCTTTGCTGTATGTTATGTAAAGGTTATCCTTTTAGGAAGGTTTATAAATGTACACCAATTGGAAGATTCATTTGTATTAGTGGTACAAAACACCATTATAAAAAAATATACAGTTTTGCAGCAGTTTAAATAATTTCTCTGTGGTTGTAAAAAAAAAAAAAGGCAATCTAAATGTTATCATAAATAAATAAACATGTTGTTATAGAGTCTTATAGGGATAGATGCATGAAAAAGAACTAATGTGCTTTTTTTTTTTTGCATGTAAAACATTTATCGCTTGAAAATGAATGGTCCTAGGTACGATCACATCAAATAAGTTGTTATGAGTAAAATAAACCCATGATTTATACAAATATGATAACACATACTAATGGGGAATAATGAGTTGTTTAACCAAATCCTTAATATTTACAAAGTTGCAAATATATATATATATTGCTTTCATGTTATCATTGATTTTGGCTTGATATCTAATGAGTGGCATTATTTCCAGAAATCTAGCAGGTTTAAAAGGCCATAAAATAAACACTCAGTAGCTCTTGACACAGCAAGCAGTTGGGAGAGAGAGAGAAAGAAAGACAGAAAGAGAAAAATGGAGACCAACAGGGAGAGGCACCGGGACAGAAGTCTTTCTCCTGTTTGTGGTACACAGAAGAAGAAGATTTGACACAGAAAGAGATCCCATGATATGCACACCAAGGATTTTCAAGAACAGGACAATGCTTTTGGGGAGATTATTTTATTAATTAATGTGGGTTTTCTTCTTTTTCTACTTCCTCCTGAAGCTCAAAGAATGGGCTGTAAGTGTCATGTCTTGGTCCACTTTCCTCTGCAGAAGCAGTAGACGGTCCTATTGTTTTGGGGGAGCTCCCGATTTCTGACGATTTTGAAAATATCATCTGATATTTTCAATCGTCCGAAGCCCGATTCACATCCCTAATAAGTTCCCCCAGCAGTGCTTCCTCTCACCTCCACCTCCATTGAGACTGTATTCTAACTTCCTTAAGTGGAAAGAGCTAATGATTCATTTGAGGATTGGAGGAGGATTAAACTAACTTCAAACCAATAATTCTGAAACACAGCAGACCTATCATTAAAATCATCCATTGCACCTGAAGACTGGAGGGTGGCCAATGTAACCCCAATATTTAAAAAAGGCTCCAGGGGCGATCCGGGTAACTATAGACCAGTGAGCCTAACTTCAGTGCCAGGAAAAATAGTGGAAACTATTCTCAAGATCAAAACCGTAGAGCATATAGAAAGACATGGTTTAATGGAACAGAGTCAACATGGATTTACCCAAGGGAAGTCTTGCCTAACAAATCTGCTTCATTTTTTTGAAGGGGTTAATAAACATGTGGATAAAGGTGAACTAATAGATATAGGGGCAGATTTTCAAAGGCCCGCGCGCATAAATCCGGCAGCCCACGCACGTAAATCCGGCAGCCTGCGCGGAATCGGCGCGCGCAGGCTGCCGATTTTGCGCAGCCTTGCGTGCGCCGACCCCAGATTTTATAAGATACGCGCAGCTACACGCGTATCTTATAAAATCAGGCGTACTTTTGTTCGTGCCTGCTGCGCGAACAAAAGTACGCGCTCGCGCAACTTTTTAAAATCTGCCCCATAGTGTATTTGGATTTTCAGAAGGCGTTTGACAAAGTTCCTCATGAGAGGCTTCTATGAAAACTAAAAAGTCATGGGATAGGAGGCGATGTCCTTTTGTGGATTACAAACTGGTTAAAAGACAGAAAACAGAGAGTAGAATTAATTGGTCAATTTCTCAGTGGAAAAGGGTAAATAGTGGAGTGCCTCAAGGATCTGTACTTGGACCGGTGCTTTTCAATATATATATAAATGATCTGGAAAGGAATACGACAAGTGAGGTTATCAAATTTGCGGATGATACAAAATTATTCAGAGTAGTTAAATCACTAGCAGACTGTGATACATTACAGGAGGACCTTGCAAGACTGGAAGATTGGGCATTCAAATGGCAGATGAAATTTAATGTGGACAAGTGCAAGATGTTGCATATAGGGAAAAATAACCCTTGCTGTAGTTACAAGATGTTAGGTTCTATATTAGGAGCTACCACCCAGGAAAAAGATCTAGGCATAATAGTGGATAATACTTTAAAATTGTCGGGTCAGTGTGCTGCAGCAGTCAAAATGGCAAACAGAATGATAGGAATTATTAGGAAGGGAATGGTTAATAAAACGGAAAATGTCATAATGCCTCTATATTGCTCCATGGTGAGACCGCACTTTGAATACTGTGTACAATTCTGGTTGCCACATCTCAAAAAAGATATAGTTGCGATGGAGAAGGTACCTAGAAGGGCAACCAAAATAATAAAGGGGATGGAACAGCTCCCCTATGAGGAAAGGCTGAAGAGGTTAGGGCTGTTCAGCTTGGAGAAGAGACGGCTGAGGGGGGATATGATAGAGGTCTTTAAGATCATGAGAGGTCTTGAACGAGTAGATGTGACTCGGTTATTTACACTTTTGAATAATAGAAGGACTATGGGCCATTCCATGAAGTTAGCAAGTAGCACATTTAAGAATAATCGGAGAAAATTCTTTTTCACTCAACGCACAATAAAGCTCTGGAATTTGTTGCCAGATGATGTGGTTAGTGCAGTTAGTGTAGCTGGGTTCAAAAAAGGTTTGGATAAGTTCTTGGAGGAGAAGTCCATTAATGGCTATTAATCAAGTTTACTTAGGGAATAGCCACTGCTATTAATTGCATCAGTAGCATGGGATCTTCTTAGTGTTTGGATAATTGCCAGGTTCTTGTGGCCTGGTTTGACCTCTGTTGGAAACAGGATGCTGGGCTTGATGAACCCTTGGTCTGACCCAGTATGGCAATTTCTTATGTTCTTATTTCAAAATGGCCCCTTCAAATTATGAAACTGAGCTAATAATTTTATGTTCAACTGGAAGGGGCAGATCTGAGGACAAGAGTAGAACTGAAACTAGAAAAGACACAAAGGGATTTCAATTTAAAATCCCCATGAGTACTTTACTGCATGTTTGGCTCCTGTTATAAACCAGGTACAAAATGCCTGGGTACAATAGTTCCTGTGGTCCCCATCAGCCCTCTATTTTACAAGGAAAATTCACCCACCTGCAGAGCTGGAATATTTCTCCTCATAGAATATCACTAAGATCCAAGTGCAAGATCTGGGCTCTGAGCTGAGGATAGACCTTTATTGGCCTTATGGGACTTATACTATACGGGAGGTTAACACACTGAGAGCAAGATGTTATAATAATCATTGTCCAAACAAGACAATTAAACCAGCTCTGAACAGAAACTATCTATTTTGAGATTCTACTGGTAGTTTTCATGCAGTGCTCAAAGGATCTTTAATGCTTTATTGAAATTAAGTGAATACCCTGACATACATGTACACATTTATAAGAACTGCAATTTTTAATTCCATTTATTCTCTCTTTGCCATATCACACTGCAATTTTAAAACATTGATGGAAAATACATGTGTTAGTAAATAAATTTTGTATGCAATTATTTCAACAGGATAATTAAAAACATTCTCTTGTATAGGCAGTCTACATTTTGTTCTCTTCTGGGTATGAATATAATGGCCTTTCCTTATAGGAAGTGACTCGCCAAGAACAATAGGTCAACTTCAGAGCATCTACAGCCTGCAGAAATTATGATGTTTTGAATTCAAGTCACATTATTTATCAGCACCATGCTGTTTGTATTCATTACACTGAAGTTCTTTCACTTGAAGGCATGCAGCAAAAAATCAATTGGAAATGGTGACCAAAAGAGACTTTAATGCTACTGTGATTGTGGTCTGAAAATGACTTTGGTTTCAGCTCATTCACTTAAAATCAACAAACCCTTAATAACAAAGGAATAAATTGCATTTCAATTGGAATGTCCACATTTTTTTCTCAAGGAAATATTCAGTTTAGTAACAAGGAATTTTTTTCATAGACATTTCTACTGAAGCAAGACAACATAATTTCATCATTCAATAGAAGAGAACTTTAATTTATGTGTAGCCACTGCTTAGTGGGTGGGTTACAAGACCTCCCTGGTTAAGAGTTTCTAAACAGAGTGATTGAACAGTTGTAATAGTGGACTGAGCCCCAGCTGAATTTCCACTGAACAGGAAGAATGTTTCCCTCTTTGTCTAGGAAGATATTCTGCTACAACCAGCTTCCTGGAAAATACTGATCTTTTTCCGTCTGTCACCTTGCTTGAACCCAAACACTGGAAAAGAATCAGTTCAATTTAAAAACAGGGGATTGTGGGTCCTTCATGAGAGGGAAAATGTGAACTTTATTTTCTTTTTATCCTCAGAAAAGTCATGAAAGTTGGGCCATGGTACCTTGTTTCCTTTTGCTCTTCTGTATTACATTGCAATGGACTATGAAAAAATGTCAGGAATGAGATTTTAAAATGTTCAGTTTCAGATTTCTCTCTGACTGTTTTTGGAGAGAGGTAGGTGCTTTGGGTTGGACTGTTGTCCATGGAAGCCAATCTACAAATAGAACCCAACACAACATGCATTCCTTTAATTTTCTAAGTGTTTGTGAGTGGGTGTCTTGTTACAAATATCTTGTTTGCTTGCTTTCTAGAAATGTCAGGAGAAATATGTGGATTTTGACAGGGGTGTATTTTTCAAATCCATGTATATCCATCGACTACATGCATGTGCACATATGTATTCCTTAAATTAACTCCTTTAGTTCTGGATGGATTTTTTTGTCATGCTCAGGATGTCTTTCATTCTACGTTATTTATTTATTTATTTATTTATTTATTTATTTAAAATTTTTATATACCGACGTTCATCAGGGATATCACATCGGTTTACAGTGTAACTGAAATTGGCGCCTGGGAAGGCGTTTTACATCGAACAGATATAACGAAGAAACATATAAATAAATGAGGATGCCAGATCATTTGCAGTTAATACCCACCCCTAATTAATTCTGATGCAGTGGTCAAATCATTATTTCTAAATAAGTGAGTTATTTATATAAAATATAAAGTTAGTCACTGTCTAATATATTTTGAAGATGCAAGTCACTGCTATCTAAAGATTAGTATTAAATGAGGGGTTGTCTAATTTCCGCAAAAAAGCTGTATATTCCCACCTGCTAGAAAGAAAAATAAATGCCTCTTTGTAAAAGACATTTGATTTTCATGGAAAAAAATTAGCTCACCAGAAATATGTATGAGCCAAAGCTCTTGTTATTAGTCTGGTACTGTCCTTGGCTATATCTTGCAGTCTTCATTCAAGCTTATATAAGTGTCTTCCCTACATCTATTACCATTTTGAAATGTCAACATTATCTCCCTAGGGCAAGAAAAGAATTACACATAATGTTATCCAAAAATGTTTCTCAGCCTGCATGCCAACTTCAGTAAATGTATATCTATTATCATGTTAAAGTCTTTCTGATAGACTTTTGGCATGCACTGCATTCACGGTGAAATTTAAAGAAGAGACAATCTTTTAAATTTAAAAAAAAGAGATAGACATCCATTGAGGAAATGAAGTGGGGTTGGCAGGGCCAAAGAATGTTAAGTGAAGAACAGTAGAAATATTAAGAGGGCAATTTTCAAACTGTGTGCAGAAGTGTAACCTCTGATTTTAAAGGGGAAACGTTTTGATTGAAAATTGAGTCTGACTTGAACCTGCTATTTGTGTGGGTATTTGTTCCAGCAAAATTATGTGCATACACATGTAAGTGTTCCAATTTCTGTATAAGTCCTAAATCCTCCCAGTCTCCATCATCAGGAATGCCAACACTCTCTACATGTAAAAGTACTCGTGTACTGACACTACATGCACATGGGATCTTTGAAAACTGCCTACCCTATTTCCATAAAACACTGGTTTACCAAGAGAATTTTCTTACGTCAAGCATTCCTCCTCCACAATATTACCTACTCTTAAAATGATGCAGAGGGACTAAGATGGAATAAGTATGTATACAATGAATGTGTCAGTGTATGGCATGGACACTCATTTTCACTCTGGAATTCTTCAGGAATTAATGCAGCTTCTATGCATAATAGAATTTATCTCACTCTTTAAACCTCACAAGCCTCTGAGTTTAGTTATAGGATAATCTTATAAATGACTAAGGCCTGGATTTATCAAAATGCACTAAATATTGCCTATGATAGAAAAAGGGGTGTGTTTTATGGTAGTAGGCAGCTTATTGCAATTTGTGCTAATGTGTATGTGAAGAGCTAAGTTACTGCAAATTGTGAAAACTTTTTTGTACTTTGAGGTAAGTGCTAGAATGTAGTATTTCCTACATGCAACCACTAGAGAGAGAGAGAGGGAAAGAGAGAGAACACCTAGCTGAAATGGCCTCACCATAGATAGATATTTATAACTCTATGGGAGGCCCCCCTAGTAACTCGAGGTGAGGTTTAGGTATTAGTGCAGGAGGTTAGGGGCTACTTTGACATTCAAAGGGAGACGTACAAACAGAACAATGCTCTCTTGTGAAGATTTGATGACCCTCGGAGTGAGGAAACTCACCCAAAGATGATATTTGTGCAATGTTCTCTCAACCTAGTTTGATGGACTCTCTACCTGGGTAACATCAAGCTAGCTTGAGAGAACATTGCACATTTGTTGATAGATATTCGGTTGCTGATAATGTTTATTTTATCTGTTTATTAATGTTCCTATTATCCAGAATCCTCACTTTACACATACTGTAACATATACAGTATATCTGCCATGGGTTAGAGCTGACACTACATATTCTGTATCTTATCTCCTTTTCATTTTTTCTTTTGCAGCTTCATGTAGGAGTTTTCATTGTTCTAAGATTCTGTGGCGCACATAATGAGCTGAGCTGCAGCAACCTGCAATCTCTTTACTTCAGATGATGTTCTAGTATACTATTGATCGGCTGCATTTTATTCAGTTTTTCCATTGTAGACAGATAAATACAGATTTTAGAAAATACTTCTAATGTATTCACAGAGCTGAGATTATCACATAAGCAGTCGCTGACAAATGCAAGCTGTATGTGAAGACTTATCTACCTATATCTCCATATCCATGATCCTTTGGTTTGCCTTTATCATAATAAAAATGGTCATGATAAATAAACTTAAAAAAACAATTGCAGCCAGGGCAGGTGTAAAGATATTAGGTGCTCTAGGTGAACCTTCATTCTTGCACCCCCTCCATCCCCTTCCCCAGCTCAACCCACAAACAAGTAAATATTATGCATTTATAAAACCAGATTTTAGATGAAAAGGATATTCAAAGTACAGTTTTTGAGGTAAAAATATTACTTATAATATACTGTATATATTATATATGCCAACAAGAAAATCCTGCTAACAGTCACAAAAGACATTTGGAACTCATATGGTATTAGGCCTATTGTAAGCAAGAAATCACAATTTAATATAAATTTATTATCGAATATTCAAAATATGCAGCACTGATACACATTAACATACATTTATCATATGTCATAAAACTGTTCAAACATGTTCTATTAGCTTATAATCATTAATAAATACAATGACATTAATA
The DNA here is from genome assembly GCF_901001135.1 of Rhinatrema bivittatum. Lineage (NCBI taxonomy): Eukaryota > Metazoa > Chordata > Amphibia > Gymnophiona > Rhinatrematidae > Rhinatrema > Rhinatrema bivittatum. The sequence continues at coordinate 148,014,891 of NC_042615.1, forward strand.
ACAACACTGGGGAACAATTTTTAACATAATTCCTGATGAGTTCGATTTTTCAGCTATTTTAGACTTAAATAGGCATGCTGATTTCAAAACTGCAGTTACTTTTCTTCTATCACGTCAAGTTTTTTCTCTAAAGCCTATCTTAGGCCTGGATTTATCAAAATGCCCTAAATATGGCATGCGATAGGAAAAGGGGCGTGTTTTATGGTAATAGGCTGTTTATTACAAAATGTGCTATCTTAGTGCTTCGCATAGGTATTACCGCAAACTGCGATAATACCTATGCCATCGGTGCCATTTTTGAGTGGTCAGCAATGTGGATACACCAAGTATCCCTGTTTTCTGTGTATGTGGGTCAGCAGAGCTTGTGAGAAGCATTGGGTGCAGTCAAATTGGCCTCCAAAATCTGACCTCAAACCTCATGATTCAAACATTCTACATGAGCCACTTGTTGACAGAAAGAACATTATATTCCCACCTCTGCACATAAAACTGGGTCTCATGAAGCAATTTGTTAAAGCTTTGCCAACTGAAGGAGACTGTTCAAGTATCTCATTTTGGCATTTCCTAGCCTGTTGTTTGAAAAGATAAAGGCTAGTGGTTTGACGATCCACAGATTCGGCAGCTCATTAAAGATGAACATTTCATCGGGACAATGTCAGAACTCCAAAAGAATGCTTGGTTGTCATTCAAAAACCTTGTGAAGGACTTTCTTGGAAATACATGAGCACAGAATTACACTGCAATTGTCCAGAAACTCTTGGAGAGCTTCAAAATGCTTCATTGCTACATGAGCATCAAGGTGCATTTTCTGCATAGCCTTCTTGCTGACTTCCCGAAAATCCTTGGTGCAGTCAGTGATGAGCAAGGTGAATGATTCCACCAAGATTTGAAGGTCATGGAGACACGGTATCAGGTTAGATGAGATGTACATATGATGGCTGACTATTGTTGGAGCATCAGGCGAGATTTTCCACAGATTGAACACTGCCAGAAAAGCTATAAGCGTAAATTTTTACCTTAATATTTATTTATTTATTTTTAGTTTTTATATACCGGAAGTTCCTGTATACAATACATATCACTCCGGTTCACAGGTAACAGAGATAACTATCGCCAGGATGGCGATTTACAAGGAACATATCAAGGAAAATATCAAACGATTAATCTATTATAGAGTAAAAACTACAAACTACAAACAATATCAACTTAGAACACATAAATAACTCAATGAGCTTTACATTATTGTTGTAATAACAGGAAGGTAGTTGTTGCTCTTCTTGCTTTTAGCACTCAGGGAAAGCTTGAAGGAAGAGCCAAGTTTTGAGTTTCACTTTGAAAGTCGTATGGCACGGCTCAAGGCGGAGGTCTGGTGGTAGAGAGTTCCAGAGAGACGGGCCTGCAGTGGATAGTGCACGTTTCCTCAGGGAGGATTTTGCTGGTTGGGTGACCAGTCTGTTCTGGTATGCCCTTCTAGTTGGCTTTTTGGAAGTGTGTAGTTGAAGCTGGAAAGTTAAGTTGAGTGGAGAGATGCTATGTAGGGCTTTATGAATCATCATGCTGGTTTTGAACTGTATCCTGTATTTAATGGGGAGCCAGTGGAGATGCTGGAGGATCGGGGTGATATGGTCCTTTTTTTTGGCGTTGGTGAGAATTCTTGCAGTGGCGTTCAGTACCATTTGGAGGGGTTTGGTGGTGCAGGCGGGAAGGCCCAGCAGAAGTGAATTGCAGTAGTCTAATTTCGGGAGAATGATGGCTTGGAGTACTGTGCAGAAATCCCTGTAGAGTAGAAGTGGCTTTAGTTTCTTTAAAACTTGTAATTTAAAGAAGCATTCTTTTGTAGTGTTATTTACGAATTTATTGAGGCTGAGTCTGTTGTCTAGTAGTACACCCAGATCTCTGACTTGAGGTGAGGTGGTGTATCCTGAGGTGTCTGGAGGATTGCTGGAGGTGAGCGGGGCAGCTTGTTCCAGTGCTATTATAAGGATTTCTGTTTTGTTGGTGTTTAGAACCAGGTTGAGGCTTGCTAATAGATCGTTGATGGTTGAGAGGCATTTATTCCAGAAAGCCATGGTTTTATGTATGGTATCCGTTATGGGGATGATAATTTGTATGTCATCCGCGTATAGGAAATGGGTGAGCTTGAGGTTAGTAAGTAGATGACAGAGTGGGAGAAGATAGATGTTGAAGAGGGTGGGGGAGAGTGAGGATCCTTGTGGTACCCCCATTTTGGCATGAATGGGGTGAGACTCTTTATTGTTTATCTTGACTTTATAGGTTCTATTCTCTAGGAAGGATTTAAACCAGTTGAAAGCTGCTCCTGAGATGCCGATGTCTGATAGTCGTTGTAGTAGGCTAGAGTGGTTCACAGTGTCGAACGCTGAGGATAAATCCAGAAGTGCGAGGAGGCAAGGTTGGCCTTTTTCAAGATTGAAGATAATGGTGTCCGAAAGTGTGGCTAATAGCGATTCGGTGTTCTTTTTCTTCCGGAATCCAAATTGGTTAGTGGTGAGGATATTGTTGTCGTCAAGGAATTCAGAAAGTTGTCTGTTAACAACTTTCTCCATGATTTTTGCTAACATAGGAAGGTTTGCTATAGGTCTGTAGTTGGCAGGATCTGTAGTGGGAAGGTTGGGTTTTTTTGAGGAGAGGTTTGAGCATTGCCAACTTGAGTTGGTTGGGAACTTGGCCTTGGGCGAGGGAGCGATTAATGATGTCTGCAACTGGCTTGGCAATGATGTCAGGGATTGAACTCAGGAGGTTTGGTGGGATATGGTCTAGAGGGTGAGAGGATGGCTTTATCTTGTTAAGGATGTTCGCTATTTCTAAGGTGGACGTGGGTTCCAGAATTTCGAGTGCTGCTGTGTATGTGTTGGGTTGAAGAACGGGTGCTATAGATGATTGTGGGCTGTGGTTGCTTGTGAGGCTGGTGTGCGGAGATGGCCCTTTGAGAGGGGCTACGAGTGTGGTGATTTTGTTGTCAAAGAAGTCGGCTAGTTCATTGGCTTTTTTAAGAGCTTGGTCATCTGGGATGCTCGGTCCGGGAGGTTTAGTGAGGGCTGAAACATAAGAGAAGAGTGCTCTTGAATCAAATGAGAAGTGGTGTATCTTTTTGGAGAAGAATTCTTTCTTGGTTTTGTTGATTTCGTTTCTGTATGTGTTAAGGCATGATTTGTAGGTGAGGAGGGTTGTTGTAGATGGGCTTTTTCGCCATTGGTTTTCCTTGCATCTAAGCTCTTGTTTGCGTGACTTCAGCTCTGTGGTGAACCAAGGTTTCCTGTTGTCTTTGTCCGGATTGATAGATTTTGTTGTCATGGGACACACTTGATCCGCAACCTTGTTATTGATGTTGATCCATGATGATGTTGCTGAGTTGGCGTCTGTAAGGTCCAGATTCATTAGTTCCTTGGACAGGTGTTTGCTGAGGTGATCTCCTGAGCAATGTTTTCTGGTCGATATGGTGATTGTTTGAGTTGTTTGGGGAGGAGGCTCAAAGATCTCTAACATTGATGAGATGATTCGGTGGTCAGTCCAAGGTACCGCAAGGCAGGTCGGGGTGGTGTGGGATGAAAGACCTTCATTTATAAAGATAAGGTCTAAAGTGTGACCAGCTTTGTGGGTGGGTTCTTTCACTATTTGTCTGAAGCCCATGTGGTTGAGGGAGGAGAGAAGAGTTTTGCAGTTAGAGGTAGCAGAACTTTACTACTTGTACACAATTTGACTTACAGTAACAATATATAACCTTTGTATGAATAAACTAACTCTAAATAAACAGTATATTCAGTAGGGATGTGAATCGTTTTTCAACGATTAAAATTATCGTCCGATAATTTTAATATCGTCTTAAACCGTTATGGAACACAATACAATAGAGATTCTAACGATTTATCGTTATAAATCGTTAGAATCGTGAGCCGGCACACTAAAACCCCCTAAAACCCACCCCCGACCCTTTAAATTAAATCCCCCACCCTCCCAAACCCCCCCAAATGACTTAAATAACCTGGGTGTCCAGCGGCGGTCCGGAACGGCAGCGGTCCGGAACGGGCTCCTGCTATTGAATCTTGTTGTCTTCAGCCGGCGCCATTTTCCAAAATGGCGCCGAAAAATGGCGGCGGCCATAGACCAACACGATTCCACGGCAGGAGGTCCTTCCGGACCCCCGCTGGACTTTTGGCAAGTCTTGTGGGGGTCAGGAGGCCCCCCCCCAAGCTGGCCAAAAGTTCCTGGAGGTCCAGCGGGGGTCAGGGAGCGATTTCCCACCGCGAATCGTTTTCCGTACGGAAAATGGCGCCGGCAGGAGATCGACTGCAGGAGGTCGTTCAGCGAGGGTTCCGGCGCCTCGCTGAACGACCTCCTGCAGTCGATCTCCTGCCGGCGCCATTTTCCGTACGGAAAACGATTCGCGGCGGGAAATCGCTCCCTGACCCCCGCTGGACCTCCAGGAACTTTTGGCCAGCTTGGGGGGGGGGCCTCCTGACCCCCACAAGACTTGCCAAAAGTCCAGCGGGGGTCCGGAAGGACCTCCTGCCGTGGAATCGTGTTGGTCTATGGCCGCCGCCATTTTTCGGCGCCATTTTGGAAAATGGCGCCGGCTGAAGACAACAAGATTCAATAGCAGGAGCCCGTTCCGGACCGCTGCCGTTCCGGACCGCCGCTGGACACCCAGGTTATTTAAGTCATTTGGGGGGGGGGGTTCGGGAGGGTGGGAGATTTAATTTAAAGGGTCGGGGGTGGTTTTTAGGGGGTTTTAATGTGCCGGCTCACGATTTTACGATTTTTCACGATATTTTACCCCCCCAAACGGCAACAATACGATTCCCTCCCCCTCCCAGCCGAAATCGATCGTTAAGACGATCAAGGACACGATTCACATCTCTAATATTCAGGTAATGTTTTTTTTTATTTCTTTTGTATGTACATTTTGTGTGATTTTTGGGACAAAGGGAGGGTATCCTATACCTTAAAAAGTGATGTGATAGAGAAAAACTGGGGCCATTTTTGGATTCAGATATCAAAAGTTAGTCAAAAACAAGTGTCAGATCTAACTCAACGAAAATTGTGTTCCCTAGTGAACTCTCCCACGTGTATTTATAAATGTACACGTATACAATATCCACTCTCTCACATTCTCATTTTTTCTTACAATTAATGGCATACAATACCTTAATGCCCCAACAAACATCAGGACCCAATTTGTTTGGCCAATTGAGGCTTTTTCAGAGAGAAATCACATCATTTACTCTAACTCCGTGCTGCCACCTGTTTTTCCTAAAAGTTGATTCAAAGGTGGCTCAAAGATTTCTCACTTTTCTGGAAAGACTATTGCACTTCGCTTTTTCTCTGAGTTAAACCATAATACATTCCACCGTTGTCTCCTAAAAAATGTATATATCAAAAAATTAATATTTCAATTATATACTCCAAGCTTCTACCATCCATACTTATATTATGCAAACTTACTGGACAACTCTGTACACACATCTGCTCTACACAGTCTCGTAGTTAACCACTGTTCTACATCTCCATATCACATCATCCCAGCTAATTTTATCAAATGCGTACAATAAAAAGTGAAAACACATTTTAAAATAAAATTACATCCCTCAGCAACTGAATATATATCAACAAAATACTAACCATCATGATACACTGGTGTCCACTTCAGATCTACACCCTATAATACTGTGCATGTGCATATCCATTAAGCTTCAAAATTTAAAGCCCCCAGTTAGTGGCAACTTTCTCAGCTGTCTTACATCTATAAAAATGTTTGGCATGCTCTTTATCTCTTATGTTCTAAAGGAATCAGTGGTTAGCCATCCTTCAATCTTATGAGATTTTAGACTGCTAGGATATTTTACATGCAAAACAACACAGGTTATATATGCGGTGATCTGCCTCTGTTGATGTGGATATTAGGAAACATTTAAGTTGCATTTGCATTGAAAAGGAGTGAGCTCCGTTGGTAGAACACTGGACAAATGCCCAGCATATGGTGGATGATTTAAAGCTTTTTGCCATCAATCAGGTACATAACCTGTTCAAATCCAACCTGTTCAAATCCAAGAACCTCCAAATCCTCCTTCTTTATGCACCCCCTGGAACACTCCAACACAACCTATCCCCCCTGATAGAAACCATAACCACCAACATCAATATGCAGGACCCTGCCATCATATTAGGGGACTTCAATCTACACATCGACACAACCCCCCTCTCTCCAACCTGCAAACTCCTTCTCTCCACCATGTCCGCTATTGGATTCAACCAAATCATCAACTCCCCCACCCAAAAATCCAGTCACACCCTGGACCTAATCTTCACCAATAACAAAGTATCTAATATACACCCACCCACAATCACTGCAACACCTTGGTCCAACCATAAACTCATTCAAACCAAGTTCCATCTTCAACTTCCCCTCACAAAGCCAGCCTGTCATCCCAAGGTCATCGAATTCACAAAACCCTACTCCAGTGACGATCTAGCCAAACTACTACCCAAAGCCTTAAAGACCATTGACAAGAATGATGCTAACTCTGCCACCAACTCATGGATATCCATCAATTCAGATATAGCCAATTCAAAATGCCCCACTCTAAAAAAAGTAATCAAGACATCAGGCAAGCGCAACACCCCTTGGTACACCCCCAAACTCAAAAACACTAAACGAACCCTGAGACAAACAGAAAAACAATGGAGAAGAACCCCAACGCCCAAACTAAAAGACAAGTACAAAACAATTCTTCACACATACACAACGGACCTCAACACAGCAAAATGGAATTTCTATGCAAAAAAAAATCCACAAATTTCAATTCAACCATATGACATTCTTCTCCTATGTTGCAGACGTAACCAACCCGATCCAGAATACTGCAACCCAAGACATCCCCATCATCTCCAGCAAAAACCTAGCGTGCTTCTTCAAAGACAAAGTCTCCAACATCATTGACAAGATTCCCCCAGTCAACAATGACCTACCAGAACCACCCTCCCACAGCACCACGAGGCCATGCTTTGAACCCGTCGCATCCACTGAAATTGAATCCCTCATTCAAAAGACTAAACCCGCTACACACCCACTGGACCCCATCCCCATCAAAACCTTAAAACTCGTCACCCAGCTCATCTTCAGACCAATAGCCAATATAATCAACCTATACCTCGAACAAGGCATCTTCCCCGACAAGCTAAAAAATGCAGTAGTCAAACCCATCCTCAAAAAACTGTAACTCGACAAATCTGACCCAGCGAACTACAGACCAGTCTCCAACCACCCATTCTTAGCAGAAGATCCTCGAAAAAACAGTTAATAATCAACTCATGGGTCATCTAGAAAACCAGAACATGTTATCCAGGTAGAGAGTCCATCAAGCTAGGTTGAGAGAACATTGCACAAATCTCATCTTTGGGTGAGTTTCCTCACTCCAAGGGCCCTCAAATCTTCACAAGAGACCATTGTTCTGTTCGTACATCCCGATAAAAAAAAACCCACCCGACCCTTTAAAAATGACCCCTTAGCTTCCCCCACCCTCCCGAGCCCCTCAAAACATTTTAAAATTACCTGGTGGTCTAGTAGTGGTCCCGGGAGCGATCTCCCATTCTCAGGCCGTCGGCTGCCACTCATAAAGATGGCGCCGATGGCCCTTTGCCCTTACCATATGACAGGGTATCCATGCCATTGGCCGGCCCCTGTCACATGGTAGGAGCACTGGATGGCTGGCGCCATCTTTACAATGGCGGCGGCCATCTTTAAAGATGGCGCCAGCCAGCCAGTGCTCCTACCATGTGACAGGGGATGGCCAATGGCACGGATACCCTGTCACATGGTAAGGGCAAAGGGCCATCGGCGCCATCTTTATGAGTGGCTGCCGACGGCCCGAGAACGGGAGATGGCGGCGGCCATCTTTAAAGATGGCGCCAGCCAGCCAGTGCTCCTACCATGTGACAGGGAATGGCCAATGGCACAGATACCCTGTCACATGGTAAGGGCAAAGGGCCATCGGCGCCATCTTTATGAGTGGCAGCCGACGGCCCGAGAATGGGAGATCGCTCCCGGGACCACCACTAGACCACCAGGTAATTTTAAAATGTTTTGGGGGGCTCGGGAGGGTGGGGGAAGCTAAGGGGTCATTTTTAAAGGATCGGGTGTTTTTTTTTTTATCGGGCCATCGGCGCCATTTTTGAGTGGCAGCCAAAATGGCGCGATGGCCCAAGAGTGGGAGATCAGTCCCCGCGCCCCCACTGGACCACCAGGTACTCGTAAAACGTTTGGGGGGGTTTCGGGAGGGTGGGGGAAGGTAAGGGATTAGTTTTATAGGGTCGGGGTGGGTTTAGGGGTTGTTTTGCTGTGCCGGTTTTCCCGCCCTCCCCCCTTCCCCGATTTACGATTTTTCATGATAAATCGGGGGAATTTCTATTGTATCGCGACTCTTAATGATTTTTGACGATTTAAAAAATATCTGACGATTTTTTTAAATCGTCAAAAAACGATTCACATCCCTACGTCCATTCACAAAAGGCAGCGTATAAATCAGAAAATGTATACATTTTCTGCCTGCAGTTTTAAATAATATGTTTTGTTCTAAGACAATTGTATCTCCTCTTATGTAGCAGATTTTGTTTTTCTTTTTAGTCATGGCACAAATATTTGAATATGTTACAACAAGTGGAAAAGCCATACAGAAGCACAGCATTTAGTCACTGTGTAATGTGTGAACCCTACCATCTCTTCAACAAGGCTATGTTGTTGTATTGTATATTAATTCATATTATGAATATATCTATATTGGGGTAGATTTTAAAAGCCCTGCGCGCGTAAATCCTGCCGGATTTACGCACGCAGGGCAATTACGTGCCGGCATGCCTATTTTGAATAGGCCGCTGGCACGCGCAAAGCCCCAGGACACGCGTAAGTCCCGAGGCTTTGCTTGGGGGCGTGGTGATTTTTAAAGCATTCAGAACACTTTATTTATTTTTATTTATTTATTTTATTTATATTTCACTTTTCAGCATTTCAAAGTGCATTACATTCAGGTACTGTAGGTATTTCCCTATCCCCAGACATTTAAAAGTCTATGCCAGGCCAAGATTTTAAATATAGGAAGTCCATTGAAGAGTATTATTTCAGACTTGGAATTTTTGTACAAATCTACTACTAGGTCTGTCCTAGGGTGGCAACATTTTTTCTTACCAGAATGTTAGGAAGTCCCTGCCCCCTGCCATGCCACTAATTTCCGGTCTTGCCCGAGATCTCCAATCCCACAGCTATCCTTGCTCCTAGACTTCAAATCCCATCCCCACTCACTCCCAGACCTCCAAACAAATTTGATTCCAAACTTCCTCACCGACCTAGATCTGCCACCTATTCTCTCCTACCCTCAAAGGCCTCTGACCTCAGGGCCCCAGCTCTGATTCTGCTGTCATGAGAGGAGGTGAGCATAGGGATTGAGTGCCCCCATGATCAAGCCTAGCTTTCTGCATGGAAGTCTAGACTGAGTAGGGACATCTGTGAGTGAGTGTGAATGTGGGGCTGAGGGCTGATTAGTCGCTACATTCAGTAAGCTTCTGATGACAGCACAGTTAAATTTGGAGCCAAAATCCCTGTGAAAGAGTGGGTGGAAGATGAGAAATTGGAGTTCCAAGAGAGGCAGGCGAGTCAGAGATCCGTGAGAGTGGGAAATTGGAGGTCCCTTAGGGGAGGTTTGAAGGGTTCAGGTCTGGGGTACTGAAAGAAATCAGAGGTCCACAGGGGAGAGGAGAAGGGCGGCAACAAGGCCAAGGGGCAGCAAAAGTCCAAATCTGTCTCTGCACCTTACCCTCCATTTTCTTTTTTAGGTTTATGCAGGAAATACACAAAGAGGTTGATATTCAGCAGACCAATGATTGGGAAAGTTATCCAAATAATTTTTCCCAGATATTCAGTGGAACATACCCAGAAAAGTGTTCCTTTGATTAAACCAGGTTAAAGTTACCCAGATAAAGTTATCCAGATAACTTTAGAACAGGTATTTTTCTGACCAAACTTAGGGGGTCATTTTTCAAAACGCGATGGGCCATTATCACGGAAATGCAATTTAAATCAGGGGAAGGGGAGGTGTGGGTGGGGTTTGGGTGGGGTAATGGTCAAGTGGCGCTGTGGGCAATAATGTTTTCCACATTATCGCCGGCAGTACCGCAGGAAATAACATCACCTTTTCCCGTGGCGCTATGTGTGTGGCCTGGCCGCAACCGCATCAGGCAAAAGTACACTGCCGTGATGTGGCCAGCTGCATACTTTCGTCCCCTCCACCCCTTTTTTTTTTTTTTTGTGACACTATAAATATAGCAGAATGATGAATCAAGGGGTAAGTGCTAACTTATTGCCCGCAGCGCTGCTGGGAGATAACTCCACCCAAACCCCGCCCACACTCCGCCTCTTCCCCTAATTTTAATAATACAGCTGCGATGTGGCACATCGCCCAATAAAAAATGACCCTGTCAGTCAGACAAATTCTGGGATTTTTAATTTTCCACCTGTTTGTCCACCAGCGAGTTATCTGGCTAAATCATTCTCTAAAATGTATCCACAGATTTATTTATTTATTTATTTTTTGGTTTTTATATACCGGTGTTCCTGTATGAAATACAGATCACATCGGTTTACATAGAAACAGAACATGAAAATCACCAATAAAGGCATTACATAGAACAAGGTTATGAAACTTAGAATAGGGTACATTAGTTCAAAACTTAACAATAATGTTGTAACATTAATGACTAAAAGAAAAGAGAAGAGAAACCTAAAAAAACAAAACAAAACAAAAACTTATAGGTCTTATTAAACATAAAAATAAAAATCATAAAAGTATAATTGAGAGAATCTCATATGTCCTGCAATTAGATAACGAGTCAGGTAGTAGTAAAGAGCATGGAGTTTGTGATGAAGAGACGCTCTTGCTAGCTGGAGGGAAAAAATGTTCATGGTTCAGAAAAAGCTTGGCTAAAAAGCCATGTTTTAAGTTTTTTTTTGAATGAAGAGTGGCAAAGTTCTAGCCGAATATCTGGTGGGAGGGCATTCCATTGAATGGGGCCTGCTGTAGATATGGCACGTTTATATTGTGAAGATTTTGTTGAGGGTACATCGAGTGTGCCTTTATATGCTCCTCTGATGGGTCTAGAAGAAAAGACGTAGTTGGGTACTTAGTTGAAGAGGGGAGATATTGTGAATGGATTTATGAATTACAGTGTATACTTTATATAGGATCCTTTGCTTTATTGGCAGCCAGTGGAGGAGTTTGAGAATGGGGGTGATGTGATCTTTTTTATTCGTATTGGTAAGGATTCTGGCTGCAGAATTTTGTACCATTTGGAGGGGTTTGATTGATGAAGTAGGAAGGCCAAGAAGAAGCGAATTGTAATAGTCGATTTTTGATAGAATAATTGCTTGTAGAACTATCCAAAAATCATTGAAATAAAGAAGAGATGCTGAATGCCTCCATCACATCTTTTTGTCTGGCTTAATTTTGTGCACGTAATGTGTTACTCAGAGAAAATTTAGCTGGACAGCAGGGAGATATATTCAAAACTCAAGTAATTTGATAAGTTGTCCGGAGTAAGCTTTTGACTATCAATTTACATTTTTTAAAATCTTAATTGAAAATGGAAACTCTTGCACATATAAGACCAAGTAAGAAACATACAATTCCATGAGCATGCATTATTTTCCTTGGGGAAATAAATTCCTTTGTTATCTTCTCTTCACTTATCAAATGTGGGCATGGATATTTTTATCTTGCCCTTGCAAATGGGGAGCTGGGACCAAGTAGGGAATTACTAGTCCCTCCTATACCAGGACCTCACCAGCACAAAAGGAGTGGCAAACCCAATCAGGGCTGCTCGGATGCCATTGGACAAGGTGATGCCTGGGCCATTTCTGCCCAGGCATGTTTAGAAAGGATGAATATGTATACTGAGATCATGGTAAGACTGGTCTGGAAAAGGCTACAAAAAGGGGCTACAAAATATAAAATAAATTCACTCAGACTATTGGAGGGATGGTCTGGGGAAGGCTAAGATAAGGAACCAGATTGTTAACTTACCTCTAGATTCATCAGAATGCATTAGTAATGCACTGATAACAACAGAGTCCATCAAGCTAGGGTGAGAGAACATAGTAGAAATGGCATCTTTGTGAGACTTTCCTCACTGCAAATGGTGTCAAATCTTCACCAAGGTGTACTGTGCTGTTCATACGTCTCACTCTACATGAGAAACTGGCCCCTAAACCCTAAACCACCACCAACACCTCACCTCAGTCTATTAGATGGCCATCGTATTGAGATATGAATACTTGACTAATATGAAGGCTTGTAGATAGTGTCTCTCTCTCTCTCTCCCTCCTCCCAGCCTAATGCCAGGAACAAAGGTGTAGTTGAAACTGTATGAAATTGCCCTTCATTTACCTAAGCCCTCCTTGATCCCACACCTTCCAAAAATTTGCATTTGTGCTAGCGTTAATTAATCACAGGCGTTATTGCATGCATTAACACCATAACACATTTTGATGAATGACCCGGATAGATTTGATTACTCAGACCATGGAAGGGGTGGTCTGAAAAAGGCTACAAGAATGGCCAAGGGAAAGTGAAATGGGGCAGCCATTGCTGCATACCTGTGCTAGGAACATTCACAGAGCGGAATATTAAGGGGCAGCAGTCTAACTAGTTTTAGTGGTCATTATTATTATTTGTTATTATTTATTGCTACGTAGGCTGGTTTTAGTAGTGTGTATTATGCCTCCAAGAGTATGGCTGCAAGCAGAAGGTACAGAATGCCTCAGTTAATAGATTCCTACGTCATTATCTTCTACACTGATTTCATGCTTCTGCTCTCCTAATGGCTGTTTGGCTTGTGCACTCAGAAAAGACAGAACAATTGACTTAATAATATGGGACACTGGAGCATGATGAGATCAGAATAAACTGTGCCAAATATGTGTTGTGTTTTGGGTTTTTTTACAGAACCAAATTTGAACTTTTCAGATGAAATTTTGAAATCACTGAGCTTACAACTTTGTTTTACGGGAAGCAAGGACAGAATATCTGAGGAAATAGGGATGTGCACATAAACCATTTTTGTTTTATTTTGTTCGTTTATTTTGGCACAAAACAATTTGGGTTCATTCATTAGTTTCATCATTTGTTTGGTGTGCTTTTTCTGTCTGTTTCTGTTGCAACTGGCTGCTCCCCTGCCCTATTTATTTTCTTAAAGCCTTGACCCTCCTTCTTACCCCTTTCCTGATCTGACTAAAAACTACTTCTTCTTTTCCCTCCTAATTTTTCCTTGCCCCATAGCTTCCAGTTTTCCTTCCACATTTCCTACTTTCTCTCTTTCCAATTTATCCCTCTATCCCCCATGTTAACCACCCAAGGCCCTTATTGATGTCAAGCCCTGCTAATTAGCATGTACTCTAAGTAAGCTCGGGACCCTCTGTTATCACAGGTGACATTCCCAAAGCTGACAGTGTCAATACGTTTAATAAATGACTCTGTAGCAGGTATATTACTGATGGATTTTTTTCCTTGTCTTTTTTCTGTAAACAATGTCATTTGCCTGCGGATTTCTTCCACTTAGAAAGGATGATAAAGAAGAAAAGATGTTTCTAGAACTGTTTTACTCTTTATTTATATCCAAAGTTTAATCTCCATTTCCTTAAAGTATTCCAGTACTAGTGAAATGACTTTAAAGTATTCTGGATACCAAGCAGTATAGCTTCAAAGTAAAAATTATTCATTTTGAAAGTACCAAATGTAATTACAGCACGAGATAAATGTTCTCCATTAAAATGCAGCTATCCCAAGAATGAAGAATGAAGGATCTCAGCAGTGTTATTTTAATTACCTGTGTTTGTGCAGAAGGCACTCAAGTGGCATCACAGTTGACCTAACTGAAATAGACATTGTGAATAAATATTGTGCATCATGTTAAAGTTGTTAAAGTATTAAGCTCATTTTCTTTTCCAAAAAAGCCTCCAAAAAAGGCGTTTCACTACATCTTTAAAAGTGAATAAAATAATAGCAGATGGTAAGAGAATATTTATTTGGAGTGCTAAACTAATTAATAATCTACAATACCATTTTGTGCTGGGAACAAGCAATGTCTAAAAATAGAGATGAACCAAACGATTGAGACTGGTAATTTCAGACATAAATCTAGGAACATGAATGCAATATAATATGATGAGAGGATTTATCATTTTCACCATGACTTACTATTTTCTTCTACTTTCATGATCAGTGGTCATTCTAAAGCCCAGGAAATACATAAGTAAAATGTATAGTTTTGCTATAAGTGATCTTTCCTTTTTCTTTTTTAACTCACTGCTGTTTAAAAACAAAGAGGTCAAGCTGATCTTTCTATTGTAGACTTAGTAAACTCATTCATGCGCTGATGTTTTTTTTCTCTCACTCTTTCAATTTCCTTTACTACAATCAAATCACCTTCAGGCTGATACAGTACAGTGCGCTCAGTAAGGGATCAAAAATGTGCATCCAACCCCCCCCCCCCCCCGGAAACTAATAGCGCCCGCAACATGCAAATGCATGTTGATGGCCCTATTAGTTATTCCCGCGCGATTCAGTAAGCAAAATGTGCAGCCAAGCCGCACATTTTACTTTCAGAAATTAGTGCCTACCCAAAGGTAGGTGTTAATTTCTCTCGGCACCGGGAAAGTGTACAGAAAAGCAGTAAAAACTGCTTTTCTGTACACCCTCCGACTTAATATCATGGCGATATTAAGTTGGAGGTCCCAAAAGTAAAAAATAATTAAAAAATAATGAGGCCTAGCGTACAATGGAAGGCCCAGCGACCGCCGCTGTGGACCGCCGGGGCCTAGCTGGACTAGCAACCACCACGAGGGAGGTCGTCCCGGGACCCGTTGAGGAACTATGCAGGTGAGCGGTCCCGTGCGTGGGACGGCTGCAGGCGGGGCGCGTAACATAAAGCTATCTTTAGGACAGACTGTGTTCTGACCAGAGTTATCTGGATAAATTATCTGGATAAATTAAACAGCTAACTGAATAACTCAACTCAACTGAATAACTCAACTCCACCCTATTACTCCCATTCACCACCACTGTCTTATCTAGCTAAGTAGTACTTATCTAGCCCTAAGTGACATTTTGAATATTAGCTTCCATAGTCCCAATTCAAACTGATTAATTTTGCTTTTTCTGGAGTAAAATCCATCTCTGTATGGGGGATGTGGACAGGGGACCAAGAGTTCGGTTGGCTCAAGTGAGGAAAATACAGATTAGAACTAAAGAGATTAGGATGAGATAACAGCTTTTATGAATTGGGGGAATGATAAAGTGGGTCAGATAGTGGGGCAAATGTACTAAAGTATAGTAACACTTTTGCAAATTTAACAGTCATTAAAAGTGCTATTAGCAGGTAATTTACATGAGTTAATGGTGATTTTAACAAATTCAAATTAGCTACTAACAGTTTTAACATGAGACCTTATGGTAATGAGGTGTTGGAATGCAAAACTATGCAATATCATTCATTACCTATTAGCACCTTGAAAAATAATACATGGTAAAACTTGCTAAAGCTAACACAGACCCATTAATGTAAACAGTCTAACTATACTTTCAGGAAGTTAAGCTGTTTTTTTTTAACATTAATACCTTCATTGTCATGCTAACTTTAACCCTTATAAAACATGGAAATAAATGAAATAAATAAATAAATAAATAAATGACACAAAAGTCATCTGAATGATAAAATATGCCAATAATGCAAACTAATGCTAATTGCCTGCTGTGTCTCTTAGTTTATGCATGGGAGTAGAGTACAAGTTTAAAAAGAAAATTTGGGGGTAATAACTTCATCAGAATGCTCACTATTCTGGAACTTCATCTTGGGGGCCTTCTTGTTAAAAGTGAAGGGCTGGGAATAAGTTTCTAGTGTTGCCCTCCCATCCTACCCTTCACCAACTCACCTCATTTCCTGTTTTTCTTATAAATAGCTAGATTCATCAAAATGCGATAAAGTTCACATGAATAAAACCCACGATAAGGAAAAGGGGTGTGGCTATGATAATAGAGTTACCGCACTGTGGGGCAGATTTTATAACCTGCACGTGTGGCCTATCTACCCGGCGTGCACAAATGTATGCCCAATTTTATAACATGCGCGTGCCCTGCTGGTGCCCTGCTCCCGCCCCTTTTTCAAAGCCCCGGGACATACGCGTGTCCCGGGGCTTGCGCTCGTCGCCGAGCCTATGCAAAATATCCTCGGCGCGCGCAGGAACAGGTTTTCGGGGTTACACGCGTAAGTTACACGTGTAACCCTTTGAAAATCTGCCCATGTGTGCTGTTTTAGCACTTCACATAGGTATGCAATGTTTGTTAAATTTATTGCACCTGAGATTTCTACAATGTTCTCTAGCCCTAGCTTAATAGTACCTAATAAAGAGTCCATAAAGCTAGGCTGAGAGAACATTGTAGAAATCTCATTTGTGTGACGTTCCACATTCAAAATCACATCAAATCTTAACTGATGTGTACTATGCTGTTCGTATGCCTCTCTGTGCATTTAAAACTGTCCTAAAACCCAAGAACACAACCAAAACCTCACCTCAAGTTACTAGCTTGCCCTCCTATAGTGGTATATATACATGACAATTATGCGTGCCACCCAAGAGATCCTCTCTCTCTCACTCCCTCTCTCTCCCGCTCTTTCTCTCCATATCGTACAGCTTAACACCAGTAAAAAAGGTGTAGTTATTTCCGGCATTAAAAACTTGTGTTATGCTATTGCACACTATGAAAATGCCCCTCATTTTCATAGATCCTGCCCAAATCCCTTCCCTTTGAATAAATTCCAAAAATTTGCATTCGCATTGCGATAAATTTCGCAGGCATTAGGGTGATAATGCCATAACGCATTTTGATAAATGACCGTGATAGATTGATTATGGGAGACACAGTGTCAACTTCTTGCAATTTTATCCAATTTGATAAAGTGGTCCCTGTCTTCAGTTGAACTCCATTATCTATTTGTATCAGTCAAATGAGACTATGGGTTTCTAAAAGCTTTAGTCATGATTTTTCTTTTTTTAGTGATTATCTTATAAACCAGTAGATGCTAAATTTTCCTCTCTAGCTAATGAAAAAATTGAGATAACTCTGCTGAACAGAACAATAACAAAAATATCTGGCACCTGATCAATATTTATGAAAAGGCTAGCACATTCTGCAGATTACAGTTTAATTGTGATGATGAAATATTACTTCAAATTTTTAAAATCATCAGTATTGAGGCTCAGAGCTCTTTAGATCCAGTTCTTGAGGATCTGAAATAGGTTTGGTTTTCAGAATATCCACAATAAATAATCATGAGAATCATTTTAGTCTAGGATTACATTGATTTGCAAACTTTGCTTACCAAGAAAAGCAGGTCCTTTGTGGCCCTTGAATATTGCAGATAAAGAACCCTGTTACAGGGTTATATCATCTGTGAGAATATGCTGTTAAATTTTATTAGAAGACTAATAGCTCTACTAGCCTTTCGTCTAGCATTTATACAGAATCCTACATGATGAGGCTGAAAAATAGAGAAAGCATGGCTTCAGGAATTTATTTCATTTCTGCAATGGAATAACTCACCTTTCTCAAAGAATGCATCAAAGACAGAAATAATATAACGCATACACATACCCTGTTTCCCCGAAAATAAGACAGTGTCTTATATTAATTTTTGCTACCAAAGATGCACTAGGCCTTATTTTCAGGAGATGTCGGAACCTCTCTCATTCCTCTGCTGCCACTGTCACTGCTGTTGGGGAGGCGCCGATTGCTGCTACTGACACTGAAGCCCATCCTGCTGCCTCCTCTGTGCAGGCCCCGTGAGCTTCCACTTTCTCCATGCTGATCTCGTACATTGTGAGATCCACATAGAGAAAGTGCTATTCTTGCACATTCCCAAAGATTACATGTGCCAATCAGTAAAAAGTAATTATTTTTTTTTTACTTTTGCTGGCTGATCTTAGTTTTCTAATCGGTTGGTCACAGGCTTTTTTTTTCCCACCTTCCCTTTCTTATTTTTTTTCCAATTCCTTTTATATTATCTTTTTTTCTATTTCTTTTCTCTCCATCTTCTTCCCTCAAACACACAGTCAGGTTCTCATTCTCACATGCATTTCTCTCTCTCACACACACAGAGGCTCTCACTGTCACATGCTCTCTCTCATACAATCATTCATACACACAGTCTCTCTCTTGCACATGCTGTCTGACTCTCACACACCCAGGCTCTCTCTCACTCCCACATGCTGTCTTGCTCAAGCACAGGCTGTCACTGTCACATGCTCTCCCTCATACAATCATTCATACACCCAGGCTCCCACAGCCTTGCTTTTCGGGAGGAGGGGAGAGAGGACTGGCAGTGAAAAGCAACAAAGCGACTTACTTTTTTTGCAGCCCCCCTCCGGAGACGGACATCGGCAACGAGGGACCGCGGCTCCCCTGCCTCCAGCTGCCCGCAAAGATGGACACATCGCACGGGCGAAAGCGGCCCCTGTGCGTGCAGTTGGCCTCTGGCAGACGTAACCTGCGTGCATCACCAGGCTCCATGCCCCGGCATAGGCCGCTGTGCGGGGGCACTTGGCCCCACCCCCAGACAGGCCCCGGAGGCCGCGCCGCCACCTTTTCTTCAGATATTAATTAAGGATAATAATTACACACCGATCAGCTAAAAAGAATCATAAGAACATAAGAAATTGCCATGCTGGGTCAGACCAAGGGTCCATCAAGCCCAGCATCCTGTTTCCAACAGAGGCCAAACCAGGCCATAAGATCCTGGCAATTACCCAAACACTAAGAAGATCCCATGCCACTGATGCCAGTAATATCAGAGGCCATTCCCTAAGTCAACTTGATTAATAGCAATTAATGGACTTCTCCTCCAAGAACATATCCAAACCTTTTTTGAACCCAGCTACACTAACTGCACTAACCACATCCTCTGGCAACAAATTCCAGAACTTAAATGTGCGTTGAAAAATAATATTCTCTGATTAGTCTTAAATGTGCTACTTGCTAACTTCATGGAGTGCCCCCCATTCCTTCTATTATCTGAAAGTGTAAATAACCGATTCATATCCTCTCATTCAAGACCTATCATGATTTTAAAGACCTCTATCATATCGCCCCTCAGCTGTCTCTTCTCCAAGCTGAACAGCCCTAACCTCTTCTGCCTTTCCTCATAGGGGAGCTGTTCCATCCATTTTATCATTTTGGTCGCCCTTCTCTGAACCTTCTCCATCGCAACTATATCTTTTTTGAGATGCAGCAACCAGAATTGTACATAGTATTCAAGGTGCGGTTTCACCATGGAGTGATACAGAGGCATTATGACATCTTCCATTATATTAACCATTCCCTTCCTAATAATTCCTAACATTCTGTTTGCTTTTTGGACTGCTGCAGCACACTGGGCTGATGATTTCAATGTATTATCCACTATATTGCCTAGATCTTTTTCCTGGGTGGTAGCTCCTAATATGGAACCTAACATCGTGTAACTACAGCAAGGGTTATTTTTCCCTATATGTAACACCTTGCACTTGTCCACTTTAAATTTCATCTGCCACTTGGATGCCCAATCTTCCAGTCTTGCAAGGTGCTCCTGTAATGTATCCCAATCCGCTTGTGATTTAACTATTCTGAATTATTTTGTATCATCTGCAAATTTGATAACCTCACTCGTCATATTCCTTTCCAGATCATTTATAAATATATTGAAAAGCACCGGTCCAAGTACAGATCCCTGAGGCACTCCACTTTTTACCCTTTTCCACTGAAAAAATTGACCATTTAATCCTACTCTCTGTTTCCTGTCTTTTAACCAGTTTGTAATCCATGAAAGGACATCGCCTCCTATCCCATGGCTTTTTAGTTTTCTTAGAAGCCTCTCATGAGGGACTTTGTCAAACGCCTTCTGAAAATCCAAATACACTACATCTACCGGTTCACCTTTATCCACATGTTTATTAACCCCTTCAAAAAAATGAAGCAGGTTTGTTAGGCAAGACTTCCTTTGGGTAAATACATGTTGACTGTGTTCCATGAAACCAAGAAGAGACAAATAAGTTTTCTAATATTAGGACAAGAATGTTTTATTTTTGCTGCAGCATTGAAAATATGATTATTTAAATAGTGTATAATTAAAAAGAATACTTCCAAATATATTACTTTAATAAGGCCAGCAAAAAATGGAATGCAACTTTTTGTTTTATGAAGTATGCTTAATGTAATGTAATATTAGGCCTATGTTTGTGACCGGGACTGCACACACTAAACTAAAATTAGGCTCAAATTCCTGTAGGCAAGCAGGGCCGGTGCATCCCATTAGGCAAACTAGGTAGTCGCCTAGGGCACCAATCATTAGGGGGCTCCGAAGAGTAGCCAAATGGGGCCGCGAGTGGAGGCTATCCTTCTCTCAGCCCAGTGAATCACAGAATCGGCTGGCTGTGAAAAAAGCACACACTGAGCGGCATCTCAGCGAATGAGGCTGGGGTCGCGGCGGGTGCAAGGCAGAATGTTCGCCCAAGCAAGCCACACCAAATCAGTAGCTACAGCTAAAATCACAAAACATCATGAAATATTTCAATCAGAGTATGCTAATACAATCATATTGACAAGCTTTGAAATTTAAATCTGTGTTTATTGTAAAATGTTCTTTTCCAGCAAATACAGGCCCTAGAAGTTATAAAACATTACTTTACCATCTACCTTGATGTTAGCACGCTACAGAACTGATAAGAATCTGTAGTAATAGTTGTTATAGTAGAAGTATATTTCTGCTTTTTGTCTCAGGCAGCCTGATTGAATCAGCATCAAATAATTGTGCTTTGTGATTCCATGCATACTGGGAACCAAATTATTCACAGCAGCAAACAGAATTTAGGGGTTAAATTCTGACACAATATCACATGTAATCGTTTTAGATAACATCACAAGTTAAATTAGAGGATCTTTTTTACATACTATCCAAAGGCATATAATAGTAGATTTTCCTTTTAATGATTTGCGACGCTCAAATAAAGACTTTTCCGGTTATGCAAGTTATAAACAAATTACATATTTAATTTTTTAAAATATTTTCTTTAGAATAAAACACAAGATCGACAATAATAAGGCTGCTTTTTGGAAAAAAATATGTTTAGTATTGGATACTCTAGTGGATGCATTTTTCTATATTATAAATACATTTTTATTCAGTTGTAAGTACTGATGTTCTTTATTGCACTAAAGATCTAGTTATGCTTTGATGCTTATTACACTTTACTTCTTAAAAAATGACAACTGAATATCCTGCAGAGTAGGCTTGTACTTTTTACATCTCTTCATCTATTATTCATACTAAAGAAACCTGAAGAACTAGCCAGTAATCAAGAACTGGAACATACTGCATACTAACAGCCATCAGATGCATACTTAAGGATTCCTGTTGTGGTTTACATTTAATAGTATTCCCCAATCCTGAGTGGACATTGATAAAATGATATGACCTTTATATATTATTGCTTGATTTATTTTCCAGGAAAATAATATTTACTGGAAAAAATAGAAAGCAGTTGATGCAAATTCTGGCCATTCTTCATTTCACAATTTTTTTAGATGCAATCTATCTTTTTTTAGCTATTATTATTTTCTGATAATGTGCATCTCATAAATGAGTTAGCAAATGGAATACATTTTGTCTGGCTCCCTGGTGAATCTGTAACCATTTTCCAAGGATAAGCTTGAATTTCAGAGATTAGGAAGGGAGTACTGTAAGGTTTATCATATCTTTGGGGGTCAGTTCCCTATCAATAATATTAAATCGCCTGTTCAGCAAAGCAGGAACACACTGTTCTAATAAGGGGTCTATCTATGGACACAGACAGTGGGAGATATGTGCGTGGTAGGGTGGAGTTGGGAGAATATCTTTCCTATCTTCATTAATATAAGATATATAGTCATTATTTTCACTTATAAGCTAATTAGAAAATATGGTTCTATTTCAAGCAATCTGTTGTAACAGCTAATTAAGTGAAGCAGTCCTTCAGCAAGGTCCTGCTTCTCTTAATTATTACAATAACATATGCAATCATCATTTCCTGCACTCACTTTCCCCATTCTAGACCAGATCCATCTGCAATCTTAATCCTCCATGATGATCGAGTATCAGCTACTGCATGTGAGCCACATGTCCTTTTCTCTGACCTTTTCTTTTATCATGCTCAGCTTTTCCCAGCATTGCAGAAGCCATGGATGCAGATTGTACTGGAATAACACTTTGTGCTACCCCTCCAACCCTCCCAACTTGGCAGTCTGCTGTGGATTGTGGATTCCCAGCCTCTCTTTGGGCATTTGACATCTGGTGAGTCTCAATGCTCATGTCCTATTGTAAGTCCTAATGTCAGTACTTTAAAAAGAGGCCATTATGCACTCACCAAGGAAATGATCAGGATGACTAGCAAACCATTGTAAGCTGAAAGGAGCAACAACCTGTTCCACCATCATTGAGGAGAGAGAGAGAGAGAATCTCACCAGTAATGCCATAGGAGGTGACCTTCTTCAGATTCCACCTCCAAAAAACTACCCCTATTATCAAGCTCCCCTTCTAGCATCCCCAGCGTTCAGCAGGAATCCTCATCAGAGGCAGAGAAAGACCTTAGGAGAGGAGGAAAAAAGGGGTGGAGGGTACAGCTGAGAGCATGGCATCATATTAAGTATGGCTACCATGCACTCTAGCCTAGTGTTTTTCAAATAAAGTAATATTTTTTAAACAGTGTATACTGTGTAGTTCTGGTCCCTTCAACTCAAAAAGAACACAGTCACTGGTGATTTTCTGCCAGATCATGCCACATTGCTGAACTGGAACCTTTTTGTCTTGCTTCCTTTTTCCCACTACAGCTGGAGTGGAAGGTGCAGGCTGCTACTGGCCCCACATCGTACATTTTTTAAAGAAAATTACCACTGAACATAGTACATGTAGAAAAGTTAAAACGAAGGCAAAAAAAAACCTCACAACAGCAACAGAATAACTTCCATACAAGAAGAGATTCAAAATACTGGGATTCTTCAGCATGGAAAAAGGATGATTAAGAAAAGAGATGATAAAGATATACCGATAATTAATCATGAAAAGAGGGGAATCCAAGGTAGCTGCATGCTAGCATGTCAATGTTGATACTCCCATTAATTACCTTTATTTCTTTTTCCCTTTGGCTATTTAGACTTGCTATGGAGCGTAAAAGGAATGTGAAGGCAGGGATTTGCCTACCTGGACCCATGTCAGTGGATACATAGGGCCTAATTGACATCTTCCTTTCTGCAGTATGGATGCAGGCATCCCCAGGTTTCTGCTGCTATGCTGCCAAGAGGGGAAGAATTTTTGCAAGTCTTGGTGGTGCTTCATCACTAGAGTTTGATGCCTCATCAGCTTTCAGGGGTCACATCATTCCCCTATAACCAATTCTAAATGGCTTGATAGCTCTTGACATTGGGGCTTAATTTGATACCATTGGCCTAAAGACTTCAGGTGGAGGAGAGCAGATCAATAACAACATGTCACCTTTGGTAGGACAACTGTTTCTAGGGCTCAAGACCTAGTGCCTGATATTCAAAGCTACTTATCCGGATAAGCAGTGACTTATCAGGCTAAGTAGCAGTTTCTGAATATCTAGCTACATTCAGCGGCCTCCACTTAGTTGGATAAGTCACTAGCTAGATAAGTTGTGGGCGGGAAGTGGGTGAATTGGGGAGGCTTTTATGGCTAACTTACAGGGTCATTTATCAAAATGTGTTATGGTGTTACCACAGGCATTACGGCCCTAAGGCCGTGATAATGATGCGATATTTATTGCAACACAAATGCAAATTTTTTTAATTTATTCAAAGGGGTGGGATTGGAGAGGAGTGTTGGTGGGATCAATGAAAATGAGGGGCATTATCGCACCGTGAGATATGGTAACACATGCTTTTACCACCAGAAATAACTACACCTTTTTTCCTGGTGTTAAGCTGTCTGATGAAAAACTCACAACAGCGGCGGTGCGATCGCTGCCGGCTAGCGCAGGACCGCCCCCCCCCCCCCCGCTTTGACCCCTCCCCCCATTAGCGCTGTTTTCTAAAGTATCGCAGGCCTGCAATACTTTAGAAAATGAGGCCCTAAAAGACAGGAAACAGAGAGTAGGATTAAATGGTCAATTTTCTCAGTGGAAAAGGGTAAACAGTGGAGTGCCTCAGGGATCTGTACTTGGACCGGTGCTTTTCAATATATATATATAAATGATCTGGAAAGGAATATGATGAGTGAGGTTGTCAAATTTGCGGATGATACAAAATTATTCAGAGTAGTTAAATCACTAGCAGACTGTGATACATTGCAGGAGGACCTTGCAAGACTGGAAGATTGGGCATCCAAATGGCAGATGAAATTTAATGTGGACAAGTGCAAGGTGTTGCAAATAGGGAAAAATAACCCTTGCTGTAGTTACACGATGTTAGGTTCTATATTAGGAGCAACCACCCAGGAAAAGGTTCTAGGCATCATAGTGGATAATACTTTAAAATCGTCGGCTCAGTGTGCTGCAGCAGTCAAAAAAGCAAACAGAATGTTAGGAATTATTAGGAAGGGAATGGTTAATAAAATGGAAATTGTCATAATGCCTCTATATCGCTCCATGGTGAGACCGCACCTTGAATACTGTGTACAATTCTGGTTGACGCATCTCAAAAAAGATATTGTTGCGATGGAGAAGGGCAATCAAAATGATAAAGGGGATGGAACAGCTCCCCTATGAGGAAAGGCTGAAGAAGTTAGAGCTGTTCAGCTTGGAAAAGAGATGGCTGAGAGGGGATATGATAAAGGTCTTTAAGATCATGAGAGGTCTTGAATGAGTAGATGTGACTCGGTTATTTACACTTTTGAATAATAGAAGGACTAGGGGGCATTCCATGAAGTTAGCAAGTAGCACAATTAAGACTAATCAGAGAAAATTCTTTTTCACTCAACACATAATAAAGCTCTGGAATTTGTTGCCAGAGGATGTTGTTAGTGCAGTTAGTGTAGCTGGGTTCAAAAAAGGTTTGGATAAGTTCTTAGGGAAGAAGTCCCTTAACGGCTATTAATCAAGATTACTTAGGGAATAGCCACTGCTATTAATTGCATCAGTAGCATGATATCTTCTTAGTGTTTGGGTAATTGCCAGGTTTTTGTGGCCTGGTTTTGGCCTCTGTTGGAAACAGGATGCTGGGCTTGAAGGATCCTTTGTCTGACCCAGCATGGCAATTTCTTATGTTCTTATGTTCTTATGTATTGCCAATTCTTTAAGGGGTATTACAACCTCCTAAGACTCCAGTTTTCTCCAGGACCAATAAGTCTACTAGAACAGCACTACAGACTATTTAACAAAACAATCTATGATGTCATCTCTTTTTCAGTATGTCCCTAAATCATATCTGTTAGAAACTGTAAGGGTATGATTGTGAATAGACAACTGTACACATATAATATATCTTAAAACCTTTTCCTCTGCGGCCAGTACTTGCCACTACCAGAGGATGAATGGTTAAATAGTCTAAGGCCAAACTAAAATTTTAAGTAAAAGTAGGACAAAAAAAACATATGAAAAGAATATAAGTCAGTTTTGAAAGAAAGCATCTTTTGCTGAAGGACTTCATTTCCTACAACTTCAAAAACTTGAAAAATCTACTGGGAAAAAAGTGCAGAAGCAAAAACATCTTCAAAAATGAACAGTGGGGGAGGTGGAGGAGAAGGGAGTATTGCTTTTTCCTGAAACTATTTTCCTAATTGCCTACCTATAGCAAAATCCGGGAGTAAAGGATTCTAATTTGCCCTGACGGCACCGCTTCAATTGACTTCCAGGACTGACGTCATCAAGGAGGGTCCAAGGAAGGGCCCCTCATAAAAACTGGAGCTTTTGTGGTGCGCAGCTGCTGCCGGCGCACCTCAAAAGCTGTGTGTGCCTAAGGGGTGCGCGGCTTTTTTTAAATTGTCGTTTAAACATATTTAAATCCTAAGATCTCCCCCATTGAAAAGTAAGTAAATTACAAGTATTTTGGTCCTTGCTCTCCTCCTGCCGCCTCCGTCGTATATAAGTTTCCAACAGAAATAAAGGAAGTTGAGTTGGTTAAACCTTTCATTATATAATTAATTCCTTAAACTACATGCCTCACACAAAGCGAAGGGTAGGGTGTGATTAGCTTCTTCTGCAACTACCATGCCCATGCCCTCTCAATCAACTATTGAAGGGTTTTTCTCTCCAACCCATGTATCTACCCCAGGAGCGTCTGTTGTGAAGATGGGTTAGGAACACACCCATGCTTTCTTAGACATTCAAACATCCTTAAGCCCTGGGGCTCCTGTGACTCCCTCTCCTCCAATAAACATCCATACCCAGATACAGGGCTGGTCAGCACACCAAAGAAATTTGTATACTACACTGGTTGCAGAAGCTGGAGCTGAGTTACCATCAGAAGATTTTATTGATAGAGGCACCATAGGAGGGATGTGTGCCTCCACTACCCACTTAGAGGGAAGAGAGGTACCTGCAAATGAATCCAGCAGGATTATTGTAATTTGTTGGGAAGGTGGAGTGAGGGATTCTCCCAGTAAAAACTGGTTAAGCCTCCTGAAATTACTCTGGGAATGCTTTGGGAGGCCTTATGAACAATTCAGAATATGAAAGCCTCCTTAACTGAGGCTGTCAATAATTCACAGATCAAAATTCACGTAATTGAGCCAAAGTTAGTTGCCCATGAGTTAAAAATAAAAGGATGAGAAGAAAAAACTTCTTTTATTCAGGAAACCCAAATAAAGCTAATTCAAGATGATAATGTTGTTATGAAGAAGATTGAAAATCTAGAAAATCTTGCCAGATATCATAATTTACGAGTATTAAATTTTCCTAAAGTAAAGTTGATTTCTCCTCGGGAGCAGTTCAAGAAATACCTGATTGAAGTTTTACAACTTTCAAAGGAAATTATTCCAGTAATATCTATTATATATTTTGTATCTTCAACATTGAAAGAACAGGGGATAACGACTGAGCCTGCACTGGGAGCAGAAGCTAATTTGACTGAATTTTTGGAAACTACAGAAGAGGAACAAATAGAATACCGAGGAACACTTTTGGTGACTTTTGTATCATCAACAGATAGAGACTCAGTATTAAATTTGTTTTTTCAAAATAGGAATAAATTGTATCTGTGGCAAAAGATTTGGGTATTCTCGGATTTAACACAGGTTACCCAAATCCGTAGGAGAAAATTTCTAGATATGATTCAAGAGGTTAGGAAACTGGGGGCTAAAATGTCTGTTAGATACCCATGTAAGTGTTTGGTATACCTGAATAATACAAGATACCTTTTTTTTGAACCATCACAATTAAGATTTTTTTTGGATAATCAGGGAACTGGGAGCACTATAACTTAGCCAGTTCAGGATAATTCAAAATAGGGTTACCTTCCTATTTCTTTTTCATTTCATTTAGTTATTATGTTCTAATAAATGTGGAGACTTCTATACCTGCCTATTTAAATTTATTAGGAGAATTAGGGATAGACAGGATTATATTTTATATTATTCTGTATAAAAAAAAAAAGGGAAGAATAACAAATGTTGCAATTGACATGTAAACCTGGAATTCCTTTTTTCTTTATGAATTATGGTAAAGGTACATAAATAAAATAATAATAATAATACTAATAATAAATGAACAGTGAGACTTTTGGCTAAAAATGTTAAGATTGCCACAGTGCATTCAAACATCAGGCTCACATCTACATGTTCTTATTTACTTAGAAACAGTAACTTTAAAACGGGTGTGGGTGCACATATACATGTCTATATGGGTACACGGTGAGATATGTGGCAATTTTATATCCTGTGGGCCCATATCCATGCATGTTAAAAAATAGCTCTGGGGCGTGTATGTGTTGCTCCTAATTTTAAGCTTGTGCGTGCACAGCAGCTTAAGTCAGCTTTGGGACGTGCAAGTGAGGGAATTTTATAACAAGTTAATGCCCTTTTAAAATTGTTTGGTATAATATGTATAGCTAGCTATGCCATTTAACACTGAAAAATACTGGAGGTGCATCATTGTCAGGATTAAGAAGTAAAACTGCTAGAATATCCTTTCTAGAGGAGTTATTGGCAGGGAGCATAATAACATGTGAAGGGTGAAGTGATAAGTTTGATAAAATGACATGCAGTAAAGCACACCAAAGGATAACAAGCTTTTTTATGACTGTTCTGTTGATTTGAGAGATATGTACAAAGCTGGCAATGCACACAAAGAATAAGTAGGCTTCTCGCACCCATTTAATTATGTGTGACAGAATGGTAGTGAATAGTCAATGAACCAGTATTCACTTGGAAATTAAACAATTTCAGGTCTCAAGGAAATTCAGTTTATTTACCTTTGTTACACTTTCAGCCGAATTTAAAATTGGCCACATGTGTAAAAAACGAGGGTTACGCGAGTGGCTGGGCCTTTTGTGCGCCGTGCGCATTTTCAAAGGGGGCCAGCCACACGCATAATCCCCATTACGCGCAGAACTGCCAGAGAAAGGGGCGCTCCGGGGGAGTAGATGGAGGCGGCAGGGAAGCGCTCGCCAGCAGTTGGCCGGTGCACGCAAGTTGCTTCAGCTCCAACGGAGCAGTAAGCAATACAATTAAAAAAAGAAAAGGGAGGCGGAAGGCTTTAGGGGGTGGGGAGGTGAGGGGAAGGGGAAGGGAGGTTCGGTAGGGGGTAGGGAACTGGGGAAGGAGGGGATGCATCGGCACATGGAAATTGCATAAGCCCCTCCCCTTGCCCGCATACGCACGCGCGTGGAATATAAATTCCGGTGTGCATCTGCATGCAGCCTTGGGATTTTATAACATGCGCGCACCGGCACGGGCATGTTAAAAAGTTGGCACTTCCATGTGTGCACGCCGGGAAGCACGCACAAATGGACATGCTCGCGCAGCTTTAAAAATCTACCCCCCAGAGCACAAACCTTTCTAGTTTCTGTATGAGATGAAAAAGAGGGCCTGCAGTAAGTCATAATAGTACATTTTGGATGGGAGCAGGGATATTGTGTCAAATAGCCCACTTCAACATCCTGCCTTCTTCGTCACAAAAGCACCAGTATTCAAAAAAAAAAAAAAAGAAAAAAAACCCACTAGAAAAGAAAACATATTCAGCTAAATTTAGCCAGATAAGTTATTTGGGAATTCAGCAGGATAAACATCCCTCTGAATTTTGAAGAAAAAAGTTCTCCGGATATGCATACATGGATAAAATTGAAACCTAACCTACTGTCTTTGAATTTCACCGGTTAGGCTTCAAAGTTATTCAGGAATGTGTTCCCAGTCTAACTAGTTATATTCAAAGAATATAGCTGGTTAAGTAACACTAGTTATAAAACAAATAAATAAATAAATAAAAATAAACAAAAACTGCCAAGTGGGCCTCTCAGACTTTAATAAGACTGAAAACCCACTGATTCGTCCAATGGAGCTTTGTGCTATAATGAAGCAGTTGACTACTAAAAATCAAGTTAATATATAGTCTTTACTGAGTTGTAATGTCTTAGCTGATTTTTTCACGAGAAAATAAATAAAATACAAGCATAGGGGCCGATTTTAATTTTATGCGTGCGGGGTACATTTGTGCACACTACCAGGCGCGCACAAATGTACTGCAGATTTTATAACATGCGCGTGCTACCACGTGCATTTTATAAAATCTGGGCTCGGCATGCAAGGGGATGCACACTTGTGCACCTTGCGCGCGCTGAGCCCTAGGGGAGCCCCTAACTCCATGGAGTGCCCCCTAGTCTTTCTATTATCTGAAAGAGTAAATAACCGATTCACATTTACCCATTCTAGACCTCTCATGATTTTAAACACCTCTATCATATCCCCCCTCAGCCGTCTCTTCTCCAAGCTGAAAAGTCCTAACCTCTTTAGTCTTTCCTCATAGGTGAGCTGTTCCATTCCCTTTATCATTTTGGTTGCCCTTCTCTGTACATTCTCCATCAAAACTATATATGTTTTGAGATGCAGTGACCAGAATTGTACACAGTATTCAAGGTGTGGTCTCACCATGGAGCGCTAGAGAGGCATTATGACATTTTCCGTTTTATTTACCATTCCCTTTCTAATAATTCCCAACATTCTGTTTGCTTTTTTGACTGCCGCAGCATACTGAACCAATTGTTGCATCCATCTGTCGCAGATGACTGCGACTGCTCTGCCTCACCTCTCTTTTACCTTTCTCTTCCTCCCTTGGAAGAATGGCTGCCTCCGCTGCTCTCTGCAGAAACCCTCAGCATCTCCGAGCCAGCATGGGTGTCCCCGTCCGCCATGCTTCTTCCTGAGGCCTCCTAGGGCACGCGCGCACACGCTGCCTATGTTTATGAATACATCATGGCGGGAACATCGGGAGCGGCCCCACCGCATGACATCAATACCTCTGGGTATTTAAACCTCCGCTCCGCTCCTATTGAATGAGTTAGCAAGGACTTCGGATTGCTACTCTGACTGCTTCTAAGCTGCTCGCTTGGATTCCTCACTACCCTCCAGAGTATCTTGCTCCTACGGAAGTTCTGGGTACCTGCTCCTCAGGGGCCCTCTCACTTCCACTAGCCCTCCGGGGTTATTCTGCCTAACATTAAGGACACCCGCTCCTCGGGGGTCCTGTCTTCTTTCTTTCAGGAACCTTTGGCGCTCCTAGGTACTCGCTCCTCAAGGGCCTATTCTGCTCAGGTTATCCTGCACCTCGGACCTTGGGTCCCTCTCTCCATTCAACTACCGAAAGAAGTTATCAGCACTGTATCACTATGCTCCAGCTCTCCTCATTCCACTCTTCAGGTTCATGGCTTATTCCACACTGCGGAACACTACCAGACCTTTGCTACATCTGGGTGAGACCTTCAGCTATAGAGTCTGTCTGAGCTACTGTGATATCGTTGGACTTCAGCACTGTCCATTCCTTGGGCAAGATTCTACTCATCAACAGCAGTATAATAAAGCTCTCTTTCCTCAGTGTCTGCTTACTAAGAGTCTAGCCAATCGTTGTGGTTCCCCATGGGACCCCTCCCAGTGGGAGGAGTCATCTCCACTTCGACCAAGAGTCCACAATATGACACAAACCCAACACTGATGATTTCAATGTGCTATCCACTATGACGCCTAGATCTCTTTCTTGGGTGGTAGCTTCTAATATGGAACCTAACATTGTGTAACTATAGCATGGGTTATTTTTCCCTATATGCATCACCTTGCACTTATCCACATAAAATTTAATCTGCCATTTCGATGCCCAATTTTCCAGTCTCACAAGGTCTTCCTGCAATTTATCACAATCTGCTTGTGATTTAACTACTTAGAACAATTTTGTTGTTTATTTTCTTTCAGTGCTGTTCATTGTAAAGCCTTTACGCTGTAGTAATGTTTTATGTAAACTGATGTGATGTTCCCAATGAATGTCGATCTAGAAAAATAAATAAATCATCTGCAAATTTGATTACCTCACTCGTCGTATTTCTTTCCAGATCATTTACAAATATATTGTAAAGTACGAGTCCCAATACAGATCCCTGAGGCACTCCAATGCCCACTCCCTTCCACTGAGAAAATTGTCCATTTAATCCTACTCTCTGTTTCCTGTCTTTTAGCCAGTTTGTAATCCACGAAAGGACATCGCCACCTATCCCATGACTTTTTACTTTTCCTAGAAGCCTCTCATGAGGAAATTTGTCAAACGCCTTCTGAAAATCCAAATAAACTACATCTACCGGTTCACCTTTATCTACATGTTTATTAACTCCTTCTTAAATGATCATGTGGTATTAGTTGACCAATAATATGATTTCCATAAGTATCATGGAATGGAAATATTATTGCTTTCTTAGATAGTCTTTTGTTGTGAAGTAGAGCATGGAAAGCCAGGGATGTTAGTTCAATTTAATTTTTAACTGCTGCTTTTGATGCTGTATTTCTTTTCTCTTTATTTATTTGTTTATTTTACTTTACATGCCAACTTTCAGCTACTTAAACATAGAAACATAGAAATGACAGCAGAAAAGGACCATCCAGCAAGCTTATGGTAGCATCAAAGGTATCAGGCTTATTAGGTAGTAACAGCCGCATCAGCAAGTTACCCCAATCTTATTTGTTTTCCCAGACCTTAAAATTTAGTGCCCTTGTTGGATGCTGTTTGAATCTGATTCCCCCCCCCCCCCCTTTTTTTTCCCCCTACAGTTAAAGCAGAGAGCAATATTGGAGCAGACAGCAAAATTGGAGGTGCATCAACAGTATGACGGCTTATTAGTTAAGGGTTGTAACCGTCACACCAGCAAGTTACCCTCATGCACTTTTTCTACAATTCCATCCTTTAGTCTTTAGGGATCCACAGTGTTTATCCCATGCCCCTTTTAAATCTTTCATCATTTTTGTCTTCACCACCTCCTCTGGAAGGTAATTCCAGGCATCCACCACCCTTTCCGTGAAGAAATATTTACTGACGTTGGTTCTGGGTCGTCCTTTATGGGGTTTCAATTTGTGACCCTAATTTTACTGATTTCTTTCGAACGGAAAAGGTCTGTTGACTGTGCATCATTAAGACCTTTCGGGTATTGGAAGGTTTGTATTATATCTCCCATGCACCTTCTCTCCTCCAGGGTATACATATTTAAGTCTTTCAAGCTCTCCTCGTAAGTCATTCGATGGAGACCACCCACCATTTTGGTCGCCCTTCTCTGGACCACAGATTACATTCAGGTTATTTCCCTGTCCTAGAGGGCTCACAATCTCCTAGAGAGGTTTATCAAGTCATGATATTTTATCGCAGGAGGCAATATCATGGCATTTGTGGCACATGATTTTATATCATGAAGATAATTTTCTAAAGGAGTTACATATTTAAAATTGGGTTTTACATGTAAAAATGCACTTTACCCATTAAGTGGGCTTTTGCAATTTGCTACAATATATGCTATTGAGCTGTCCATTCAGTTTAACAGTGTCACGTGCACTTAACGTGGGTAAGTGAGCTTTTGAAAAGTGGTAGTCTGTTACATTTACACACAAGGATGATAAATTTTAAAGTGACGTATGGGTGCACATTGACGCGTGCACATTGGTGTGCGCCCAGGGATGTGGATATTTTATAATATATACACACATGCACACATATGTGTGCACCCTATTTTGCAATTGGGCACGCACAGTCACACATATCTGGGTATGAGCTGTGTAAGTGGGCGAATTTTATAACCGGTGTCCATCCATGCCATGATCAGTTTCCCCAGTATGTCCAACAGTTAGCCCAGTGCAGATCTAGGTCCTACAAATCCCACTGGTTTAATTTCCTCAGAGAAGACTGTTTTTTTTTATTTCTTTTTATGTTACACCTCCTCCATACCAGAAATAAAGTTATGAGGCACTAGGGATGTGAATCGTTTTCCATATCGTCTTAACGATAGAAATCGTGTGGCAGGGCAAGAAAATCGTCTTAGGTACGATTTTTTAGTTAAAAAATCGTTAAAAATCGTTTTTTCCGATTAGTGCGCACTAACGGGAGTTAGTGCGCACTAACTGAAAATGATACAATTTGACACTTTTCAGGTCAGTTAAGGTCAGTTTAGGAATGAATATGTATTCCTATTGGCTGCCCTCTTATTTATTCATGTTACCAAGTTTCCTACTGACAGTATATGGGGGATGGGAAATGGAAACAGTTGGTAGCTTGACAAAACAAGTAATGTGATCAGTCAATGTGACTAGAACTTGTGCCCTAACCCTGATACCAGGGGTATTGTGATCTTCCTGCACACAGTGCCCTATCCCTATTAATACCAGGAGTGTTGTGATCTTCCTGCACACAGTGCCCTATCCCTAATACCAGGGGTGTTGTGATCTTCCTGCACACAGTGCCCTATTCCTGATACTGGGGGTGTTGTGATCTTCCTGCACACAGTGCCCTATTCCTGATACCGGGGGTGTTGTGATCTTCTTGCACACATCCCGGTATCAGGGATAGGGCACTGCGTGCAGGAAGATCACAACACTCCTGGTATTAATAGGGATAGGGCACTGCATGCAGGAAGATCACACCACTCCTGGTATTAATAGGGATAGGGCACTGCATGCAGGAAGATCACAACACCCCTGGTATCAGGGATAGGGCACTGTGTGCAGGAAGATCACAATACCCCGGAGGAGTGAGGGTCAGGCAGCTCCCCCCTGTCTGTGAAGCCAGCCTCTCACTAGTAATGCAGGGAGGGAGCTGTCTCAGACTTCACCATCCTCCCCCCCCCCTCACCCACACACCATTCACTAGCTGGGACATGGGGGAAGTCAGGAGTGAGGGTCAGGCAGCTCCCCCCTGTCTGTGAAGCCAGCCTCTCACTAGTAATGCAGGGAGGGAGCTGTCTCAGACTTCACCATCCTCCACCCCCCTCACCCACACACCATTCACTAGCTGGGACATGGGGGAAGTCAGGAGTGAGGGTCAGGCAGCTCCCCCCTGTCTGTGAAGCCAGCCTCTCACTAGTAATGCAGGGAGGGAGCTGTCTCAGACTGGTATCAGGGTTAGGGCACTGTGTGCAGGAAGATCACAACACTCCTGGTATTAATAGGGATAGGGCACTGTAAGAGATGACTGTAGTAGATTGAATAAAGATCTGATGTTTCTGCTCTCCTCACACCAAACAAAAACAACACACAAGCAGAGAAGCCCTTCTTACAAAGCTGAGCTAGTGAGTTAAGTAGGAGGAAAAGTAAACATACTTGTGCCAGTGTGGCTACTTAAAAAATACACTTACCAACAATCAATTACATATATTTGAACTGTGTACAGTTCCAGCCAGGACCACCTTTCTAAAATGCACAGTGATTGGCAAATTCAACATGCACTAGCATTTCAGGTGCCTGCTAACAAAAATAATAAACAAACAAGTTCTAGTCACGTGAGTGCTGATCATTACATTACTTTTTTTGTCAAGCTTCCAACTGTTTCCATTTCACATCCCCCCAACCATTACCTCAGTATTAGCCTTGGTAACATCAATAGATAAGAGCACAGCCAGCCAATAGGAATACATACATACATATTCATTCCTAAGTGACCTTTACTGACCTGGGAAGTGTGAACACTTTGTTTCATTTTCTGTTGGTGTTCGTTAGTTTCCAGTTCCATTTCCCATCCCCCCAACCATCACCTCAGTGGTAACCTTGGTAACATCAATAGATAAGAGGGCAGCCAGCCAATAGGAACACATATTCATTCCTAACTGACCTTCAGTGACCTGGAAAGTGTTTATTTGTATCATTTTCAGTTAGTGCGCACTAAATCGAGTTAGTGCGCACTAACGGGGAGTTAGTGCGCACTAACTCGAGTTAGTGCGCACTAACACGATTTAACGATTTTTAACGATAAATCGTTAGAATTTCTATTGTATCGTGTTCTATAACGATTTAAGACGATATAAACATTATCGGACGATAATTTTAATCGTTGAAAAACGATTCACATCCCTATGAGGCACTGTATCTGTGCATGTGCTTAGATGTGTAATTATTTGCACACATATCTCTTAGTCCCGCCCAAGAATGCCCACACCCTACACTAACCACACCTCTTTTTGAACCAGAAAGAGATATTTGCACATCAGGAGATACGCACATATGTAGGTGGCTTTTAAAATTCAGCATTGGCATGCCTGTCGTACATGAGCACATATCTCTCAATTTTGGTGCATACCGGGCTTTTAAAATTTCCCTTATAATTCCTTTGAAAATTACTCTGTAAGGCTATGGGGTAATTTTCAGAACGATTTAGATGCTTAAAACTGGGATTTACTCGTGTAAATGCACTTTATGCATGAAAGTGGGTTTTTCAAAATTACTACAAAATATGCCATTGAAATATCAATAGATTTTACACTCATAAGTGCACTTTACAAGCATAAATGGCTTTTGGAAATTGCTATGAAATATATTACATTTACATGCGTAACTCCTTTGAAAATTACCTCCTTAGTGAATGGCATTCTATTATATCATGCATGCCAAACTAGTTTAGCATGCATGATAACTTTTAATGACCTTTAGTGAATCAGTCCCTAGTAACATTATCTATCCTGCCATTAATATCTATTATCTATTGCAAAAAATGCATCATAACTTATTTACTTTTATGTAACTTTTCTGATCTTTCCCTTTTCAAAATGTCTAAAGTAACAGATGTGTTTTCTCTGGAAATTGGTTTATGGATCTAGACAGAGCTGCGTCAATATGTTATGATGGACATAGAATTGAATATTTGATCAGCATTCTTCCATGCTGTGCCAGAGTATGACATACCATAATAGAAATGGCTGAGGGAATGTTCTTTATACATTAGAATAATTTAAAATGTTGGTATTTTGATAACTAGCATCATGAATGGTGCTTGCTGTTGCTGTATGTATGGTGGCATGAGCACAATGCTCCCAAGCCTTCTTAATATCTTTAAGCTCTTTGATGAGTAGCTTTTTTAAAGGTGATGAATAGAATTCTGTTCAGAAAAATATACAATAAGAAACATGTTAATGCAGGTCAGCAGCAGGTCTGAATTTGATGAAAACCTTGATAGAAATCAATTCAAAGGGCACCAAGAGTCCATACCTTTGCACTCCAATGAGCTTAATTCTAAGTATTCACTAGTAAATGATTCAGAGCATGTGTGCTTTTCAAATACAACTATATCATACAGTGAGAATAGCCTTTCAGTATACTGCATTTCTGATGACGGAGTCACGGGTTTCTCTCTTAGGGCTAGATTTATTAAGACATGATAAGCGATTAACATGCACACATAATTTACAGGTTTATCACATGTAAATTGCTGTTTATCATGTTTATCATGCAATAGTTGTATATTGCGGTGATATTGTGTGCTATTCTGATCAAAAATTCACTCCCTAATGAAATTATTTATGTATAAAAATATGTATCACCCACCTATCTACAATACAAGGTAGGGCCTTTTTCAAGGTAAGGGGAAGTCTATGAGCCAGGCCATTAGGCTCCAGAGAATCTCTTTAAGTTGGGAGGCCACTAAATAGACAAAGAGTCTATTCTATGTAAGAGGGAGGTCTGAGGGTGTTTACATTGGGGAAGTGGGTATTTCATTTGGGGTTAGGTGGAGGCTGATTTTTTTAAAAGGGAAATGTTTGGGAAGGAGGACGCATCACCTAGTGACACAGAGCAATTAAAAAAATTATTTATGCTATAAACCTCCTCACAGATAGTGACAGGGTAGCCGGGGGTCAGCCCAGATCCTCAGGGGGCATTTTGGTACTTTAGGGGAGATATTTTTAGCCTACATGGCTCTTTAAAACAATAGAAGCCCTAGGCAAAAGGAACTGCCATTGTGAATTTTTCCCAGTTTCCCCGAGATATATTTTCTTCTGGATTTTTTCTGACAGAACAAATATTGTGGGGAAACTGCCATGATATTTCCTAGGGAGAGGCCAAATATCACAGGAACACAACACCCCCCCCCCCCCCCCTCACACACACATACATAAACAAGATTTTTTGGCCATCTCGCGTTAAAATATCATGGCATAGTAAATGACCTCACAAGAACTGAATTTACTAAGCTTGTTTTCCGATAGTCAGAATGAGAAAAAAGTCTTATAGGTCAATTTTCAAAGAGTTTAGGTGCCTAACTTCCAGAGTTAGGCTCCTAAATTGGAAATTTTAAGAAATAGCTAGGGATATAAAGGGGAAAAATGTTGTTTTCGGTTCATTTTTGGGAGTTTTTATTCCCATGAATTTTAGTTCATGGATTGTTTGATTCAGTTCATTCGTAAGAAAAAATGAATCAATTAAAAAAAAAAAAAAAGGCCAAATAACAAAACCCCAGGGCCTGGCCCGGACCCAGGCCTGACGATGCTATCCAGCCCGGAGAAATGGTCCTAATGCCGGGTCCTGGGCCTGGACCTGGACCCAGGCCTGACAAA
The DNA here is from genome assembly GCF_901001135.1 of Rhinatrema bivittatum. NCBI lineage: Eukaryota > Metazoa > Chordata > Amphibia > Gymnophiona > Rhinatrematidae > Rhinatrema > Rhinatrema bivittatum. The sequence goes on from NC_042615.1 coordinate 148,052,957, forward strand.
GTGACCTGACCCGGAGACCGGATCCCAACACCGGGCCCTTGGCCTGCACCCAGACCCAGGCTCGACGCAGCAACCTGACCAGCAGGCTGGGTCCTGATGCCTGGGCCTTGGACTAGGTTGGGATCTGGACCCAGACCTGATGCTGAAGCCCAGCCCGGAGGCCAAAGCCCAACACCGCAGCCTCAGCCTTGGGACCAGGCCCAATGCCACGACCTGATCTGGAGGCCGGGACCCAACATGGGGCTTCAGCCCAGGACACAAGCCCAATACCACAACCCAACCCAGAAGCTGGCTCCCAATGCCTGGGCATCAGCCTAAGGCCAGAGCCCAGACCCAGGCCGAATGCCATGGCCTGGCCTGGATGCCTGGGTCCTGATGCTTGGGCCTCTTCCTAGGCCAGAGCCCAACCAGGCCCAATACTGTGACCCGTACATCAAAATGGCACCGTCCATTGGGGTGAATGATCCAAATTTAACTTTGGTGCAATCCCAGCGGATGGAGTAATAAGACAAGAAGAGGATGATGAGAGAGCAGCTGCAAGGCCTGGGATATGGGTCTGGGCCTAGGCCAAGGCCCCGGATTTGGGAACCGGCCTCTGGGCTGGGTTGCATGTTGCACCTGCATCCAGGGTGAGGCCACCGCATTATAAACCAACCTCACGGATGGGTCATGGCAGAGGACCCGGGTCTGGGCTCCAGCCTTGGCCAAGGCCCAGGCATCAGGACCTGGACTCAAGGTTGGGTCACAGTGTCAGGCCTGGGTCCAGGCCGAGTCCTGACCTTGCCATTGGATACCCGACAGATCAGCTAAGACCTTTTTCAGGTCTTAGCTGAGGCCCCGGCTTCAGACTGGACCTAGGCTGTGACCCTGGTCTCATGCTTGGGCCTAGATGGCAGCCCCTACTTTGGGTCTCAGCCTATACCCTATGCGAGGCCCTATGCATAGGCCAAAGCACTGGTGTCTTGCTAGGGCATAGGCCGTGGCCCCTGCTTTGTGCCTCAGCCTAGGCTAAGGCCCAATGCATTGTTTTCAAATGAATTCAATGAATAAAGTTTGTTTCATTTGGGGAGTCTCCAATTTGTTTCAGGGCCCCTGAATAAAACAACTTGCCCTTATTCATCACGTTTTTAAAAAATTTATTTGAAACAAATGCAAATCCCTAGAAATAACTAGGGCTGAATTCCTAAAATTAAGCTTTTAGTTTCAGTAGGTTCCTAAATGTAGGGTCCTAAAAGTTGGTGGCTAAATGGGAAGGATATAGGCTGGGGGAAAAGTTAGGTGTTTAGCTCTGATTTTCAGCACTAGGACCTAACTTATTCCTAGTTGCACTAAGCCATGATGTTTTCTTGCAGGAGGGGTCCCATTATCACGAGGGGTATCACCACGATAGTGGGGTCCCTCACCCAAAAAAGCATCACAGCTGTATGGCATGTTCTTTTGTCTCACAACAAACACTATAGCAGAAAAGAACACATCGAGCAGACATTTAATGCAATGGCAGCCCCAACCTCAAGCGACTCCATCGCCCTCAAGGGCCATTGGCCCCCTGAAAAATAAAATCACTGCAAACAGGGAGGTTTAGTGGATATCCCCCAAGTCACAACCTCAATCACCCACCATCCTGGCCCTCCACAAAGTTAATCCATCAAACCCCCTGCCCCTGCAAAGTCACTCCATCAATCTCCCCCTCCCCAAAGTCACTCCATCAATCCTCTCACCCCCGGCATACCCTGGTCCCAACATAAATCCCCTCACCCCCCCCCCCAAAAAAAAAAAAGTGCAGGACCCCTCTTCCATCCCCCCTAACATGACCCCCCTACAGAACCTTCCTGTACCTTAAATTGAATCCCGCATTATGGCCAGGTGCACCCTCGCACCCAGTCCAGTCAGTGCCATTTTCCAAAATTCACTGACCTGACCCTGACCCAGCCATGTGCCTGGGGTAAGGACCAGGGATCAGACCCAGGCATGAGGCTCAGGGGTGGAGGTTTGATGGAATGACCTCGGGGGCCACGGGGGTAGGGGAATTAATGATTGAGGCTGTGACTTGGGGAGAGGGTTGTTTTGGTATTGAGGGCCTGGGCCATATTTTATTGTTTGCTTTGGGGAAGGGAGAAGGGGGTCTGACCTAGTATGGCATAATCTTATGTTATTATGTGAGAGAGGTACAGAGAAAGTGTGTGTGTGTGTGTGTTTCACACACACACACACACACACACACACACAAACACACACACACACATGCTCTATCTCTCACCAAGCATGTATGTGGGTATATGAGAAAGAGGGAGAATATTGTGCATGTGTGTTTGTGTGGGGGGGGCATGTGTGCCCCCAGTCTACAACAATCTTAGGATGACAGATTTGGAGAGTGGGAGATTTTTAAAATCCGTATTAGTTTTAATTATTGGGTGTTATTTGATGTGTCTGCTGTTTTGAAATATTTTATTAATGTTTAGGAAATTTTAAAATTATATATTCAGGGGGGTGCCACTGCATCTCATGATTCTTCTTTAAACTTTTTCACATTTTGGGAGTTTTGGGGCTGCCTCAGCTGGTGGCCCTGGGTTGAGACAGGGGTCAGAACTAACCCCTACTCAACCTCCCCATTTACGATTATTTCTGTTTTTTTTTATCTTCCACTTTAAATGTGTGGCAGGAGCCTTGGGACCCATGTTAAGGGACCGGGCCTCCCACCGCACATCTAATGCATTTCAAATAGGTGTAGATGTTTTATCACAGCTGACCACCTTCTCGGTCCACAGCAATAACATATTTACATAACATTGACTAGTAATGACCTTCTTTGCATGTATTTGCATTATTAATGCATGCCAATCACATGCAAAGAAAGTCATTGTAATAGAGAAGGGTATCTGGGTGGGTTGATGCAATATATGGTGAATATTGTGTGATATATGCAATATAATGCACGTTAGAGCCCTAATGTGCTTGATGAATCACCCAGTTAGAGTCCTAAATCTAGGCAAATTAACAACAGGCCTAACTTTTGGTCCCTAAGTATTAAGCTCCTACATTTAGGTGAATATTTAGTTTAAAACTTAGACATCTAAGTTCAGCTGAAAATAGACACCTAACTTAAGAACCTAAATTTAGGAGATCAGTTTTTTTTAATCTTGGCCTTATTTAACTAGATTTGATGACTCGTCATTAGGATTACCATCATGGTGAGGTACAATTGAACAGTGTGTTTTCCAAAAATAAAAACTGCTGAAAGAGTATTATTGACAAAATTAAGGTTAGTTTCAGCATAATTGGCATTCCACTGTGCCACTATGCTAAAATTTGCAAAAGCCAGATACAAATTAATATGCATTTAATTTGAGCACTTATTCCTCAGAGCAGAGAATAGTGCAGGTGCTGTTTATAGGTCAACTGGTATTATAATCTGTCCAAGGACAGGGCAGTCTGGGCTATCTCACCCTCCCTTTTTCTTTTCTCCCTACCTTTCCCTCCTCTTCCTCTCCATACCTGGTGGTTCTCTCTTCAGCAGCCATGGAGACCTGTCCCTTTCACCAGTGGGGAGATGGGGGCCCTGCTGTCACTCCAGCCTTTCCTGCACCACCATGGGTGACTGTCTGTCCTTTCCTTGTGGGGGAGGACGGGGAGTCCCTCCATCATGCTGACCTCTGCAACACCACCGTAATTGTCTTTCTATTCTCCACTGGAGGGGGTGGGGGCCCTGCCATCACTCTGACCTCTGCAATACTGCTGCGGGTTTCTCTCTCTGCCAGCATCCCAGCCTCTCCATTGCTGCCACGGGTCTCTGTGATGAGGTGGGTCCTCCAGTGAAGTGCGGTCTCCGCCAGATTTTTTGGACTCTCCAGCATTACCACGGGTGTCTGTGTGTTCTTTGCCGTCAGGATCCGCACCAGTGCTCCAGCCTCTCCAGGGCCACCACTGGTGACTGCCTGAACTCTGCCAGTGGGAGGTGGGTCCCTGCTAGCACTTCACTCTCTCCAGTTCCACTGCGAGTCTCTGTCTTCACTGGCAGAAGATGGAGGTCTGCCAGCACTGTGGCCTCTCCTCGATTACATTTCCTGGGATTGCTCTCCTTCCTTCCGCTATCAATCATGCCAATCATGATTTGAATGGGTGAGGTACATTTCAGGGAGCGGAGAGCAAAGGAACTCATTCGCCAATTATGGCGACACAGGGATGGGAAACTTTTCCGGTGGGTGGAGAGCAGAAGCGCTTGTTTGGCCACATAGGTGCAGGGCAACTTTCCTGTTCATTACAGTTAGATTGTCCTGCAGGTTGCCATGCAGGTTGGAGTTCAGTAGAATACCAGTTCTTTCCCCATAATTTCTAAAATGATAATAAACCTATACAATTGTTCCAGGGCAAATTCACCCTTTAAAAATGCCCATACATTTCAAAATGGAGGAAAGGTTTTAAACCTTTGCTTCATTGACTAGATCAAGGCATTTAATAGAACAAATCATAGCAAACTAGTAAAAATAATGTATAGCACTGGTATACCTTAACATTTTTTTTTTTTTAGATTTTGCTCATGCCTTTATGGTTAATCAGTGTGGCAACCATGTGGGATCCCCACTCACTGGCACTAGTTACTAAACCTTTCGAGCTAGGAGTAGGCGTTAGACAGTAGAGGGAGGGGGGTGAACCATTTTTAGAACAGCATCTCCACAGAGGTTGCTGGAATGGATAGTCCCTGCTGGGATAAAAGCAGGTTACATCACAGAGAGGTGTGGCTTTTTGAATTAGCAACCAGAGGAGAAGGCACCGTTTTTCCAGAGTTGATTTTTTTTTTTCCTATTCTTGGTGTGCTAGGCCCCACTGCTTGGATACTGCACTGAATAGGAAGGGGTAATTGCCCTGCTGGTACACAACCTATCCAGTCAGGGTGTTCCAATGCTGTGTAAGAGATTTTTGGATTTTCTTTTGAGAGTTTTTCTGTGAGATCCCTGATACTTGGCCTGGGTTAGAAGACTTTTAGGAGACTTGGGAAGGCTGGGAGTAGAGGAGATTTTGTTCTCCATCATGTAACTGTGGTTGGATTGAGGTGACTTGCTGCAGGAGAGTTACAGTTTTGCCTTTTTGTGAAGATTTGCCTGGTATTTTGGTAGAAGTTTTGCTGCTTTCCTTCCTGCCCTAAAAAGGGGGAAATCGGAAGAGCCCACTGTACCCTGCTGCCTGGATCTTTCATTGAAAAGATCCCACGTGTCATCTGGAAAAAGAGAGCTGTAAGATCTTTTTGTTACATCTAGTGACCCCTGTCCAGAGTCTTCATTCTGGGGAGAAGAGGTACAATTAGGAGTCATGCAGTGTTGAGTGGTGCACTTTACTACGGATCCTCTGCTGCTAGTTTGAGCCTGCTCTGGGCACCTTCTGACAACGGTGGGCAGTCCCACCCACTTCACTGTAAACACAGGCCCGCGGGTGGTGGGCTGCTGGCGAAGGGTCATGGTAAAGGGCCATGACCTTTTGCGTGGACCTTTGCTTGGATTTTTGTTGATGGGGAGATTTTATTACTACCGTTTTTGGGAAAGGTAGATGTGATCCTCCGTTGGGGAACGTATCTGTTACTGGAAAAAAATGTTAATTTTTAGATCAAGGTTACTTGTTTATTCCCCCTGGTTTTCATTGCTAAACAAGAGCCAGCAAATCCTAGTGTATGAATAGATTATATTAATATTGCTTCTCTCAAGAAAAAGATTGATGTGGTGTTTTCATTATTAACTGATGGCTCTTTGGATATATTATGTATTAGTGAGACCTGGTTATCTTCTGCTATTTCACTACTTAATTTGATGTGTCCTATTGATTTTTCTTTTTTCCAATATACTCAGAAGGGAAAGAAAGTAGGTGGAGTTCCACTTAAAAAAAAAATCTAATATCTCTGTGAGACATATTCCTATTTATTTAGGTAATAATTGTGAAAATGTGGTTGGCAGAGTGAATGGTTGGTCATTAGTCCTGCTGTATTGCCCTCTTAATGTGATTTGTAAGGACCTGGGTCCTTATCATGGACTTTTTTACCTCCTTCCTGACTCAATATGATAAAGTAATGGTTATTGTGGACCTGAATATACACAGAGATTGGAAGACTTCTAATGTTTTTCAAGATTATCAAGATGCTTTAGCAGGTCTCTCTCTAATTCAATTGATTACCACGTCTGCTCACGTCTTGCACCAGCTCACTATCCCTGAGTCTTTTTTTAAGGTTAATGTTATTGATAGGCTTTCAGTAAAAGATGAGCCTTGGTCAGACCATTGTTTTATTTCATTTGTGTTTTCTCCTCTGTCTAAGTTGTTCCAGCAAGAAAATTTGTTTTTATTGAAAACTATTTGGGGTACAATTGATCCTTTAGCTTTGCAAGCAGAATGGCTCCAGAGTAAAGATAATTTGATTTATGATTTAGTTGATGCTCTGTCTGATTCGCTAACATAGAAGTTCTCTGCTTTTGTTCAAAAGATTGCACCCTCTTCACGGAAGGTATGTAAGGGGACCCAGGCTAGAGTACCTGGTTCAATTATAAGCTTAAGCTTAAGAAACAAACTGCCATTTTGAAAGAAAGTGGTGGAAGATACCATCTGATGTGACTTGGCTCCAATATGATGAAGTAAGTTCGGAATATAGAGCTCTTTCTGAAACTGTATTTCTCTAGTCACCTACAAAGTTCCCTTAATTGCTCTCATGAACATTTTTTTGCCATTCATAAATTAATAGAAGGCACAAATGATGTATTAGAATTTAGCCGCCAGGAATTTGCAGTTTAGTAGTAAAAAAGATAAGGTAATGGATACAATATCTATGAATATGGATTTATTTACTAACAATGGCTATATGGAAGAAAAGATAGAAGTTCATTTACCTGAAATAAGTGGAATGATTTTGGATAGTAGGGAAGGGTAATATAGAGGCAGTGATGTGTAAGTTTAAGAATTCCTTTTGCTCTGTAGACCCCTGCCCATTCTCTATTATATTCTCCCTTAGAGATGAATTTGAGGATGTATTGACAAAACTGGCTAATTTGTCCTACTTGGAAGGAAATGTACCTGACAAATTTCAGCAAGTTTTAATTTGGCCAGTTTTAAAGAAAACTACAACCAACCAAACCTTGATTCCCCATCCTGTATTATCATCAACTGCCAACAGTTGATGATAATTAGGGATGTGCATTTGTTTTGAACGAATGCGCAATCCGCAACATATAGGTCCCTATTTGTTGCATTCGTGGGGTTCTGAAACGTATGGTGAACCCCCATGAATGCAACGTATCACTAATGAATAAAACCCCCACCCTCCTGACCCCCCCCCCCCAAGATTTGCCAAGTCCCTGGTGATCCAGCGGGGGTCCTTGAGCGATCTCCTGCACTCGGGCCGTCGGCTGCTGGCATTCAAAATGGCATTCAAAATGGTGTCGATAGCCTTCACCCTTACTATGTCACAGGGGCTACCGGTGCCATTGGTCGGCCCCTGTCACATGGTAGGAGCACACCATTGCTCCTACCATGTGACAGGGGCCCTTGAGCAAACCATTGCTCCTGCCATGTGATAGGGGCCAACCAATGGCACCAGTAGCCCCTGTGACATAGTAAGGGCAAAGACTATCGGTGCCATTTTGAATACCGGCAGCCGACGGCCCGAGTGTAGGAGAATGCTCCAGGACCCCTGCTGGACCACCAGAGACTTTTGGCAAGTCTTGGAGGGGGTCAGGAGGGTGGGGGGGCTGTAGTTAATTAAATTTAAAGGGTTGGGATGGGTTTTTTTTTTTAACTTTAATGGGAAACGAATACCATACGTAACTAATGGACGAATCAGGGTCCCCCGAAAATGGATGTAACGGATTTGGGTCCTGATGAATACGAATACCGAATTGAATATATCCATCCCTGCTGCACATCCCTAATGATAATACAGTTTTAAAAAAAGGCAACTTGTCCACTGAATGCTCCTTGAGTTTTAGGCCTATTTTGAAATGTGCCATGATGGGGAAATTGTTTCTCGGTTGGAAGAATTTATTGCCTCTAATAACGTATACATTCGTATCAATGTGGGTTCTGGGTGAACCACAGTAAGGAAACTCTTTTACTGTTAGCATGGGATTACCTTCTTCAAGAACTTGATTCTGGGAAATCCATTGTTGCTTTTTGGATATTACAGCAGTATACGATACAACCAATCATTCTACAGCAACTGAGGAAACTAGGGATTAGTAGATTCATTTATCAATGTTTTGAGTCCATATAATCAGTATGTTTTCTATTAAAGTATGAGATCTCTATTTCTGTGTTTCTGATCTTTTAATTAATTACCAGTTCACAACAGGACACTACCTCTTGTCCTGTGTAATTTCATGAGGAGTCGCTGATTGAGGACATTGTCAAAAGTCATCTGAAAATTTAAATACATTAAAGCAACTGGAACTTCTTTACCTATATGTAGATTTATACATTCAAAAAATTATAACAGATTTGTAAGGCAAGATTCCCCTTTGCTAAAGCAATATTGGCTCTTCCTAATTTAGCCATGTCTATCTATATGCCAGTTATTTTGTTTTTATGAATAGATTCTAACTGCCTGACTCCAGCCTCAGGATCACTGGTCTATAGATTCATAAATCACCCTTGGAGCCCTTCAGGCCCCTGTAGTTTGGTTTTTATGTTGGGAGTGAAGACCATCTATTACTTCTGGACCTATAGTTTTCAATGTTGATTTGGGCCTCTAGAAGGAATATAGATCAGCAAAGACAATCCTGCATGTAGAACATCTCTTATTCTCTTCATAATGCTGGCTTAGTAAGTGCAGACATTATCTCCATGATGACCTATGCAACTGTTTTGGACAATTTATGACTTTTGAGTGAATATTTGATAGAATTTCATGCTGCTGCTACTACTTGTAATGGATTTCTTTACCTATGTAATGGGACTTGTGAGCTGTTTTTATCTACCCTGTGTGGAATATGACTGCCCTTAATAAAGATGTCCAATTGTTACCAGCCAAAAGGCTTTTTTTTTTTTTTTACTCTTTCATGGGTCAGGGAATTTCAGTGAGGTGGTGGGACTCAGGTAGATTGGTATGTTTGCTATTGATTTTTCCAGTGGCTGCTTCAGAGAGATCATTTGATAGAATGGAGACCTGCAGGCAATAGAGGGGATTCTAACAGTCATGCTGGCATACGACTTATGATTGGTTTTCTGGGTTTACTTAACATGACCAAAGGTCAAAATTTCCCAGTGTGCAAAAAACAAAAATCTTTGCCAAAATACTAACTACTTTTATCCACCCATACAACAGCTGCAGTTGCCATCACAGGGGGGGAAATCCCTTCATTAAATTTAATATGGTTCATTGGCTCAAAAAATATACATTAAAAAATAATCAAACATTCTACATTTAAATTTTTAGTTGAACAAACAGAACAATATGTTGTACTTATCTTAAAGAACTATGCCGACACAGACTACATTTCACTGGGCTGCTTCAGGGCGAAATACTTTCAGGCTGCATGGTTTCATCCAATTTCCTTAATTCCATCCTGCAGAAGCATGTCACTATTCAGACTCTGCTAACTGTTTCCAGAGCCTAAAAATACAGTCTAGGTTTTTGGGAATTAGTTCAGCTTCCTAAGCGTATAGGTTCACTAGCTAATTGTAAAAAAAAAAAAGACACCCACATGCTGTCTTTACTTTTTTTCTCCCCTTTTTAATCTGTGTAAGTTTGTGATGGGCCATTTTAATAGTCAGTTATTTCAAGTCTTGGAAAAAAACCCAACTGCTTCAAACCACTGTTTGTCGCACATCTAGTCCACACAAACTATGTATGAAACACACAAAGAAAAAAAGGGGGAAAAAATAACTTGCAAGAAAGAGCACTCTCTGCACTCTCCTACTGAACACTTGGTAAAGAGGCCTTGGGTTCAAATCTCTTCCCTTGCACCCCTACAGGTTGTACCTTTGGCTGTGCACTAGGCAGTAGCCTTTTCCATGACCTTAATTAAAAAAAAAAAATCTTTGCTCTCAGGCAAAAACAAATACACAGAATATTCTCAGTAACTTGACTTCGATAATTCCACATGGCCTGACCTTAATCAATGTCTATCGCAAAGCCTGTCTCTGGGTAGCCTGGAGATGTAGCCACATCCACTTCCATGTCCTCGACACTTTGATACTAACATGTCCTCTGTCATTTGCATGAGTTTATAAGTCTCAGCCCTGGGATGTGGCCCTGCTTGTGATTGGTCTGTTTCCAGACTCATGTTTCTTGCATCAGCTGGATCACATGAGACACCAAAGCTTCCACCCTCTGTGGGATTCCTGGAGCTTGTAGTCCTCATGGGCTGTATGCCTGCTCTGTGCTATCTCTTCATGAGCTTAGTTCCATGCTTTACCCTTCATTTGGGGCTAGTAGCCTGGGGTGGGGGTGTTCCCCAATCACAATATGTACTAACTGTCACCCAGTAACACTATCACTGGCATCCTGACTGCGCTGGGTCTCCCTCCAACCCGTGCAGCCTATTGACTGCTGGCCAGGCTGGATCTTGCATCAGTCCACATGGCCACATTCTCCAAGCTGATGGAGCTCATTGAATTTCCACATGTGATGTCTCTGCCCAATCCGAATTCCTACGGAGTCTTGCAGGTGTGTACCTCAGCAGTTTCATGCATGCGCACACCACTGATCCAGACAGAGAGGCAGCACTTTACGGACACCAAGGATATTCTATATGTATTTTTTTTTTTATTCTAGCAATCTAAATGTGCATTATAGAGTTTCTTTTTAGGACTGGCATGACCCAACTGTTAAGTTTCAAGAGATGTCAAAATTGCCCTCTGCTGCTTCCACCCCCACTAGCTCCACCAGCTCCTCACTCTTGGCACTTTGCTGCAGCAATTTGCTAGCTCCTCCCTCCCACGGTCATCTTTTCCTCACTGCATGCTGATCAGGCATGGATCAACTGTAGGCAGTAGCAGCATATTCAGAGAATCTCTGCAACAACCTGGACCCAAATCCTCAAGCAAGAGGATGAGATGAGGTCACATTATGGCTCACAGTGCCCATGTTCCAACCACGCACCGCATCTGGGCAGGAGGGATCACCTCTTGCTTCTGCTGTATTCTCTCCAGGGTGTCAAATAACACTGGATGATCTGACTTTCTCCTGTCTCACGTTTGAGAGTGCCAGGTCAGCCAGCATCATTTGACTCCTTGTAACGAGCAGAGCAGGAGCAAGTGGGGATTGCTTTTTCCCTGACCTGCCACTTTCGCTACTTCGGATTGGATGGGTTGGAAATTCAAGGAGAACTGCAGTTCTAGGGGCTCAGAGGCTCCACTGTGATTCTTGGGGTGGGGGGAGAAGGAATGGGAGTACATCAGGGGTTAGAAACCCTTTAACACCTCTGGGGGAGCAAGGTCTTGCCAGGGGACCTGTGTTTATGCCTGGGCGGGGAGGGCTGGATTATTTTGGGCCATAAACGATCGTTTATTGATAGGGGGTTGGGTTTGAACACATTTGGGTAGACTTTAAAAGGGCCGCATATGCGCCTATATCTCACCGCGTGCAAATTTACATGGTTATAAAATAACCTTCGCTTGTGGGGGGGGGGGGGGGGAGACAGACTCTTTATAAGGCTCAGTCTGATACTCAATATATGGACCACTGTAAGGGAGCACTTTGATGCAGGGTGGGTTTTCAGGAGGTGGGTTGGGGTTGGGGGAGTGTTGTTACAGACACATTCAGAGGAATTCATTGTAAAACTGACATCATTAAAGAACTTTAAACCTTATAAGCAATGAAAATTTTAACAAGAGGAGTTGATTTGTACATTGCAGTCTCTGCTAGCTGCATTGTATAAATCAACTTTTTTTCATCACTTACAAGGTCTAAAATTCTATAATGATGTCAGTTTTACAATGAATACCTCTGAATGTGTCTGTAATTACATTTCCCCAACCCCAATTCACCTCCCGAAATCTCACCCTGAATCAAAGGTCCCCCATACAATGCTCCATATGTAGACATGTTATGTCACGGTCACACACACTAAAAAATGAATACTGTACACTTTCTTTTGAAATAGCACACACTGAAAGGAGGTCAATATTGGTGGAGTTAACAGCAGCTTGCCTGGATACCTTAAGATGACATATTCAGTGGATGCATTTCCTGATGAATATAGCCAGAAAAGTTTCAGATTATCTAGGTAAGATTACCTGGATAATCTTTGGCCTGCTCTCCTCTCTGATCAGACTTGTCCGGCTATACTTAGCTGGGTAGCACTGAATTGCGGCATCCCCCTCCTCCTCCAGAATGCCCCTGCACTGTAGGGTTGCCAATTGGCTCCAGATTTTCAGGATAGGGTGATTCAGTCCTGATTTTACTCCCCTGGTACTTACAGTCTTGCTTTTGTTAGGGAATGCAATAGGCAAATCAGAATAAGTCCCAGCATGTAAACCAGGACTGGATCAACCTGCCCTGAAAGTCTGGAGCCAGTTGGCCATCCTACTGCACTGCCTTTTAAAAATTCCAGTTATGTTTTAACTGAGTAATGAATTTCAAAACTCAGGGTTTGTCCGGCTAAGTCTGAACTTAGCCGGACAAACCCCATGGATTATGGACTTCTAAAAGTGAATAGATGAATTTGCAAAGGAATTACGCACATAAATGTAGCATACTATCGTAGCAATTTTCCAAAGCTGGGTAAAGTGCATTTACATGTGTAAAACCCCAATTTATGCATGTAAATGCTTTTGAAAATCAGGCCCTATGGGCACAGTATTTGATTTTAGAGCATGCTTTTTTTATTTTGATTTATTGCTATTTTGAAACAGCATGAGCTAAAATGAAACAAAGTTGAACGAATGAAACAAAAACAGAAAAAAAGAAAGAACAATTTTTGCCTTGCATAACCCTGGTAAATGGCTGCTTACCTGGGTAATTGCCTCTCATGTAAGGGGGACTGGGAAAGGTACGTGGCATTGTTCCACGATGTGCATACTTTTACCAGTGTTTTCATGGAAGCATTTTCCGGGTGGACTTAGGTCAAGGGAGGCGATGACATGCATAGCATTGCATTTTCAGATCTATGTTCATTGTTTTGGTTGGAAAAAGTATCTGCAGGAAAAAAGCAGGGGTAGATCACTGTGGATACTTTTTTCTTTAGCAATTCTCAATAGGAAAGAATGTACCAAGATTCCCACAGAGAACCGGTGCGAAATCTATGGATAAAAATACCCACTGACTTTTCACAAGCATGCACAGTTCTGACATTTCCCCACCTCAGTAAACAGACCCCTCTCTGAAGTACAATATTATTTGAATACACTCTTAAGGACAAAATATCATAATAAGTAGAATTCTGAAGAGGCTGCTTGTTGATTTTCAAAATCCCTAGCATGATTTGAGCCAATACCTTCAGTTTTTCAAGAATACAGAGGACTAACATTTTACTGATACTGTGCCACCCATTGTACACTGACTTCAGATCTTACATACAAGCCGATACAGTACAGTGCACTCCGACGTGTGTTTTCCCTTACCCCTTATTCAGTAAGGGGCGGAAAACGCGCATCCAACCCGCCGAACCTAATAGCGCCCTCAACATGCAAATGCATGTTGATGGCCCTATTAGGTATGCCCGCGCGATTCAGTAAGTAAAATGTGCAGCCAAGCCGCACATTTTACTTTCAGAAATTAGCGCCTACCCAAAGGTAGGCGCTAATTTCTTCGGGCACCGGGAAAGTGCACAGAAAAGCAGTAAAAACTGCTTCTCTGTCAACCCTCCGACTTAATATCATGGCGATATTAAGTCGGAGGTCCCGAAGGGTAAAAAAAAAGTAAAAAGAAAAAAAAAATTGAAGTCGGCCGGCGGCTGTCGGATCGAAAACCGGACGCTCAATTTTGCCGGCGTCCAGTTTCCGAGCCCGTAGCTGTCAGCGGGCTTGAGAACCGACGCCGGCAAAATTGAGCATTGGCTGTCAAACCCGCTGACAGCCACCGCTCCGGGCCAAAAGGAGGCGCTAGTGTCCCTAGCGCCTCCTTTTGCCCGTTTCTACTGCCGGACCTAATTTAAATACTGCATCGCGCGCACAAGCGAGTGGCCTGTGCGCGCGCCGGGAGAGCGGGCGTTCGCCCGCTTTCCCGCGGACTTTACTGAATCGGCCTGATAGTAACTTACAGATTTTACATAGTGTTGTTTTGTTCTTCTGATGATTTGGAAAAATAGAAAAGACATCAATGAAAAGATAGATTGGTGCTGTCCTCTCTTGCCAATAAATGTCACAGCTGCTAGTTAATTCTATCATTGCAGCCTAAATGAAAAAAGCTACCATTACTAGTGTGTGAGTGACCCAAACATCTGCCCCTCTCCCCCCAGAGCTCCTGCACATGCTGCCAGACAGACCTGTATTTCTGCAAGGACTTCTAGTCATTTCTGTAACTGCAGCCTGACAGATAGAGCTAACTAGCAGCTGGGTATATTATTACAACCTGGCAGGCAGATCTGGCCATTAGGACTTCTAAAACTGATTAAAAAGAGATAGTAGCACTCCTTTTATGGAAGTCACTACCATGGGAAACCTGCTTCTGTGGGGATTATATGACTTTTAGTTAAGGCATGGCTGTTTTAGAAGGCTTTTAATAGGGAATGATTTTTAATCTTTTTTTTTAACACTTTATTTTAACTTTTTCTGGCATACAAACAAAGAGTATAAAGCACAAATATGTCAATATGCTTGAGCATAATTCAACTGAACACATAATGCAGATTACATTGCAAAAGGGTTTTTCCTCTCCCCCCAAAATTCCTAGAAGATTTCTGCTTCTCCTTTCCTGTGATACCATCTCCAATCACCCTTGAAAATGTATGGACAGCTATAGTTGGATTGCAAAACTCTCTTACATCTAGTATTAATGATATTATGTCCTCAGTTAATGCTCTTTCTGTAACTGTATGTTCCCATTTGCACAGACATATTCAATGTGAAAATAAGATTCAATAATTGTCAGGAATATCAAGGAACTTCAGAAGACTAATCTGTCTTTAATTAAGGATAAGGAGTATTCCATTGTAGATTGGAAAATTATGAGAATTATCTTAGAAAACTTAGGGATAGATTCATCATTCTTTGCAGAATGATGAATCCAGCGAAAAAGGGGGCGGGGCAGGCCTGTGAAAGGCTGCAGCCATTCGTACCATGGCGGTGCATTTTCGCCGGCTGCAATGCGGCCAGCTGCAGCCTTTCGTACGGCCGATTCTTCCCCTCCCCGTCTCGACTCCTCCTCTCCCCGCCCTGATTCCTCCCCTCCAGCTTATTTGTATCCTATCACATGCAAAAAGGCCCTTTTTGCGTGCGATATGGCCCTAACGCACGCAATAAATGTTTAGAAAATAACCCTCTTAATTTGAGATATATTTTCCTAGATCTTCTCTGATTTACCCATTGGAATTGCTTAGAAAATATTATTCTGGGTATTGCTAAATCCTCCTGAGCCCTTTCCTCTCTTAACCTAATTGTGTTATTTCCCAACTATGCCTCATTTTCCAAGCACGTTAACGCGATTTGCGAATTAGGTATTCAGGGGGCAGAGCATATGTAAAGCGGGAACCTGTGTATCGTGTGCGGCGAAACAGCCGCAGTGTTAGCGCGGCTAATAACTACAACTCCAACCTCGCGTTATGGACTGCGTTACAGGCCTGAAAAGGATTACCACCATATATATATGAGAGAGAGAGAGAGAGAGAGAGAGAGAGAGAGAGAGAGAGAGAGAGAGAGAGAGAGAGAGAGAGAGAGAGAGAGAGAGAGAGAGAGAGAGAGAGAGAGACTTACTATAGTGCCTATGCCCTACATAGGTATTTTAACCCCTATAGGAGGGCCACCTACTAACTTGGGGTGGGGATTAGGTATGAGCGTCGGGGGTTGGGGGCCACTTTCGCATTCCACATGAGACCTACGGACTGAACAGTGGTCTCTAGTGCAGATTTGCTGCCCGTCGGAGTGAGGATGCTCACTCCAAGCGGAGATTTGGCCAACATTCTCTCCACCTAGCATGTTGTTGCCCAGGTAGAGTGTCCATCAAGCTAGGTAGAGAGAACGTTGCCCAAACCACTTCTTGGAGTGAGCGTCCTCACTCCAACAGCCAGCAAATCTGCACTAGAGACCACTGTTCTGTCCGTAGGTCTCATGTGGAATGAGAAAGTGGCCCCCAACCCCCGACGCTCATACCTAATCCCCACCCCGAGTTAGTAGGTGGCCCTCCTATAGGGGTTAAAATACCTATGTAGGGCATAGGCACTATAGTAAGTCTCTCTCTCTCTCTCTCTCTCTCTCTCTCTCTCTCTCTCTCTCTCTCTCTCTCTCTCTCTCTCTCTCTCTCTCTCTCTCTCCCCTCCCTCCCTGAAGAATCATCGTGCAGTGGGAAAACATCGTGTGCGGCGCTAATGTTTTCGCGAAAACATCGCCGCACACGATGTTTCCCCACTGCACGAAAGAAGCCTCATTTGTATTGGTAACGCCCCCTAATGCGTTACCAATGCGATATTGGAAAATAAGGCCCTATATCTGCATCTCAAGGGGAAAATTTGGCTAGAAAGGTAGACTAGGTAGATAATTTAGATTTGTCAATTTTTCTGCAGGATTCAAAAATTGATTCTTGTGCTACTTTGTTGGTTGTTTACATTTTAGAATCAGACAGAGAATGGACTTTGAAACAATTTTTTCCATTGCAGAATAAGATTTTCTTGAGTCACAGAGAAGGCATATTCCCAAATGTTTCAAGAGTTACTCAACAAAAAAGAAAGGCTTTTTAGAGAAAGAGCTAAGGCTTTAGGATTTATATTTTTATTGAGATTTCCTTGTGCTTTCTTAAAAATCGGAATGACAGGTTTTGTTCTATGGTCCTAAACAGCTTGAATTATTTCATTCTAGAGTTTTCTCTTCAGCTCATGTTCATGTTTCTAGGGAAACTTAATGAGCTTGTTTAAGTGTAGAAATGGCATTTCTATAAAAAAATTTGTGTAACCTCAAAGCTTTCTCCCTCAGTTGAGGACACATTTCTGTTATATTTCTTTTATTCAAAACTATAATAGATATAATTTATTTTTCTCTTGTATCGTGTTCTTGATGTTTATTTGAAAAATAATAAAGAGATGGTTTTAAAAATTCTCACCTATTAGGAGGTAATTTTTAAAAGGATTTATAAGTGTAAATGAAACTACTATTGTAGCAATTTTCAAAAGCCATTTATCTACATAGGGCCGGATTTTAAGAGGTACGCGCGGGCGTAGATTTGATTACATGCACATGCAGCTGCACGCATGTTATAAAACCCAGGGTCGGCGCACGCAAGGGGGTGCATACTTGTGCACCTTGCGCATGCTGAGCCCTAGGAGAGCCCCAATGGCTTTCCCTGTTCCCTCCGAGGCCGCTCTGAAATTGAAGCGGCCTCAGAGAGAACTTTCCTTCTGCCCCCCCCCACCTTCCCCTCCCTTCCCCTATCTAACCCACCTCCCAGCCCTACCTAAAATCCCCCTTCACCTTTATTTTTCAAGTTATGCCTGCCTTTGGACAGGTGTAGTTTGCACGTGCCGGCCAAGTGCCGGCGCATGATCCCCGGCTAGAGGCCTTATGGAGGCCTCTGGCCACACCCCACCCCGGACCGCCCCCACCCCACCCAGACCGCCCATGCCCCTTTTTTCAAGCCCCGGGACATATGCACGTCCCGGTGCTTGTGTGCATCGCCGGGCTATGCAAAATAGGCTCGGCACTCGTAACCCCCCCATGCGCATAAATCCACCTGGATTTATGTGCGTAGGCTTTGAATATCTGCCCCACTATGTGTCATATGTGGGTAAATACTATGAACAATATATGGCATAAATTGTAGAATTTTTCAAATGCCCACTTGAGAAAAGTGCATTTACACAGGGATAACCCATTGTTAAGTGATTGAATGCTTTTGAAAATCAGGCCCAAAGTGCACAGTGATGGATTTAGGATTTTGGTGCTCCTAGGCACTGTTGGTGCTGTCACTTCCTGTTATCCCACTTTTCCCTCCCCCCCCCCCCCCCCCCCCCAAGGTTGGAAAATAGGCGAAAGAAGGTCTAAGGCACAGTCCTACCTAGTTTCCTGTGGCAGTTCAGGGGTAGATCCTGTGGCAAAAATTTAAAAATTCTAAAACAAATTGGCAAACATTTCAATCTTGTATATTACATTATGAAACAAATTTCGTTTTATACTATATTTATTAATATAAGTTCTATTATTTTATAGAAGACGGCAAATCTTCCACTAGTCTGCTACCCCTCCCCCCCCCCCCTCAGATTTCTGCTGTCCTAGGCAAAGGCTTAGGGCCTCATTTTCTAAAGTATTGCAGGCCTACACCCAATAGCGCCACCATAGAAGGTGTAGCTATTGGGCGCGAAGTAGGATGCGAAAAGGTCCTCACCATTTCGCCGTCCGCAGCGTCTTCGCGGAGTCAGCCCCGGTGACGCCCCAACTCCTCCTCTTCCGGGGCCGACTCCGCCCCGATTTAGGTAGCACGGGGGTGAGCTACCTTCGCAAGCTATCGCAGGCTTGCGCTAACAGCGCAAGCCTGCGATAGCCTTGGAAAATAAGGCCCTTAGTGTGCCTATTGACAAATCCAGGCCTGAAAGTGCACACAAACCACAAAATTAGTGAAAATCAACCCAATGAACCATTTTAGAAATAAAATCCAGCAAAAAACATCATGAAACAAAAATGACATGAAAAACAAACATTGCACAGCCTTAGTTTCATGAAGCCATATGATGTGACATATTTATTGTGGATTTGTTCCTAGTAATTTTTTAAGATGCTTTATGTCTGGTCTGCTTGTTGTATGTATTGATGAAATGTATATATATTACTTTTATTGATACTGTTTATAATTTGTTATTTGATGTTATGCTGTATATCATTCTGAGAAACCTAGTTTGGAAGTGCAATCAAGAAATAGAAATAATAAATACAATATCTAAACATTTCATATTACACACATTTTGCCATTCATTTTAGCGTCCGCAATACATTGTTGAATTATTTAAGTATGGAACTTTACATACTTAATACATTATTCTTGAATTAATAAAGGGATATACACTTTAATTTTCTTTAAATCTATAATTGTAATAATATCAAGGTACAACATATTAAATTCTTCTGACACCATTAAATTATGACATCAAGGCCGGCTTAATTTGTATTTGACATAAGTCATTGAGATTTAAGCCCTTTAACCTGCAGCTTTGGTGTTCTTCATTTATCACAATGCAGAGCATAGTCAAGGAATGAATTTCTGGCAAGCAGGAGAAGCTAATCATTTCTCAGAGTTTTACTGCAGAACTAATTAATTTCAAAGCAAGTGATATCACTACTACTCCATCACTGAAAGCAGAAGCCCTCAGCTTTTACTGGATTTATGGTCTCAGCGCTCTGCAACAAAAGAGATGTTTGATAATAATTTAATTATAGTATTCTAGACCATTTCTTACATATATTTAAAATGGAAAAAAAAAAAAGCACAAACATACTAATACAAATTATAATAATAATGAAGAAAACGAAGCTTGCTAGCCATCATTATCTGTAATGCTAATGATGCCTGTTTCACTCTGACCCTGTTCATGATAGTCTGCTGAGAAAACCAAAAGCTGAAAATGTATGCATGCTTTAGCAGAATTTCTCAGCCCTGGGATTACATAGAAAGAAACTGAGCCCCTGCAACTAACCCTGCAATCTGCCTGAAGAGATATCTGTAATAGTTCAGCTTCAAGGACATCTTTTTTTTTGTTGTGGTTGTTGCATTTCTTTTAAAGAGAACTGAAAAACAGTGCTTTGTTTATCTTTCTTTAGGAGCTCAAAATATGCCACGACTGGGAAAGTAAACTGTAAGGAAAAGTAATTAATATTTGCCTTCCAACTTAAGTGAATGTGATTATGTAGTTGTTTTTAATATTTCCTAGCAGTGATTCTTGTCATGATTCTTTACACCTGGTTACAGCTTTGAGATTATTAATTTTTTTTACTTTTTTCCTCCCATGAAAGCCTACTCTACATCCTTACAGAGTAAAGATCTGTAAACCAACTGTAAAGGAAGCATGCAGAGGGGGAACAAACAGCTTGATTTCAACAGCAAAAGCACTGTTTCTATAGGTATAACACAATATATTTTTATATATACTTTTCTGGTCCTAAATCTATATTCCTTTTGAACATTTCTGTAAGGAAAGACATCTATTTAAATGTTCAGCTTGCATCATTCTTTCCATTGGAATCATTAAAAATGCCTGTTGACAGCTGTGCATATTTTTGCTTTCTGTTTAGTTGCTTGAACTGGTGTCTGAGATGGCGCTCTTTTCCTCTCATTGACTATAGGTCAAATTACAAATGAAGAAATTAGTAATTAAAAATAAACAATATGGGCAGTTGGGACAAAGGGGTGACCCTCCCATACCCCAACCAACCTCACAGACATGAGAGATGGAGTTAACAGTTTATTAAAACAATGTTTAAACCAAACCCAAGCTCCTACACACAAACCTTCAACAACCTGCTTCCCATTCCACCGGCATCAAAACTGAATCTGCCACAGCCCAGTGGTACTGGCCTTGTGCCCACGAGGGCGTCTGACACCCATCGGGCCAACTCAGCCACCTGCTGGGGCCTCTCTGTCTCATCCCAACAGCAAGATTCCCACCACCTGCTCAGTGTCCACACTGTCACTAGGCTGCGGGTGTACCGGCCTTCCGGCCCCTTTGTACCAGGGCATGCACTTCTATAACCAGAAAGCATGACATAGCAATTCAAACGCCCCTATAACCAGGTCTCAGGTTGCCCACAACTGCGGCACATTAAAGTAAAGGGATAAGCATCCAGAACTAAAAGGGGAGGGAGGGAAACGTGGCAAAAAGCTGCCAGGGAGGGTCAGTCGCACAATTTAAATCCCACGGTGCCTCTCCTCTTTCCCCATAGATGCAGGCCAATCAGGTTGAACTCGGGGCCCTCTTCAAAAATATTCCCATGAGGACAGATGGTTAGAGCATCCACGCAAGCAGGGGGAGCAGGGGAGAGGTGCCATCGAACCATGTTAAAATGGCTGGACAAGACTTTGGTTCCCCAGCCTTACACTTAATGGAATATTGGCCAAAATATATGATTAAAACCTAAAGGGTTACTTAG
The DNA here is from genome assembly GCF_901001135.1 of Rhinatrema bivittatum. NCBI lineage: Eukaryota > Metazoa > Chordata > Amphibia > Gymnophiona > Rhinatrematidae > Rhinatrema > Rhinatrema bivittatum. Next base: position 148,074,146 of record NC_042615.1, read on the forward strand.
TTGTTATGCCAGCAGTAACCTTTCATGCACACACAGATCTTAAGAGCATACATTCCTGAGGTGAATGTAGATCTAATGAAATGTATTTCAGATATTACAACAAAAGCACATCCCTATAATGTATATCTTAGAATATATATATTTAGGCTTCTACATATGAATTTGTTTTTTATTCTACCAATAAAATGTTGACTTTTCTATTCAGAAATAACAGATAAGTGACTAAAACTCCTTGGAAATATTTTATTCTGGATTGAAAACATATTTAATATAACATTTATGCAGAAGTTATTTATGTTCATGTTCCCCCTTCAAATTATATTCTCTGTATATTTTCAATCTATACAGAACATACCAGAATAGAATTTTCTTCAATCCTAAAATGTCTCAAACCAATCGCTGAAACAGAGAAACTCAGAAAAATATCAACAGGCTTCTTGAGTGTAAAAGACTTGGACATCTAGGACTGATTCATTGCAGGCAAATTATCATACATACAAAAAGCTGCTGTTATACTGAACAAAAGACAGGAAGATGGTTTACACCCAAAGAAGATTTGTACAAAATAAAGCAGAGAAGGCCGAGTATGTTGACCAAAATGCACTGAGCATATGAATAGCCGGCATGTATGTTTTACTCAACAGTTCTAAGCTCTGATTTTTTTTTTCTGCAGCATTATTTGCTCTCAGCAAAATACAGAGAAATGTAACATAAGGGAGATCTCCATCATTAAAATATTAGAGACTCAGTACCGTCTGGCCACTCGCAGGGTCCCAGTCTTCCAAACAGACAAACATGAACCTCAGCCCTTTCCTGTGCACAGCTAACAACTTTATAAGCACCAGCAAACAGAAAATTAGCCCCTTTCTTGTATCCATAAAAGTGTAATCATTTAATTAGAATTTTTCTTATTTCATTGCACCGAGAAATGCACATTCCAATAGCCAAAACAATAGTACTGTACAGCTATGGTCTTTAAACAATATATTGTATCTGGCTTGCTTGCCCGACCTGATCCTTCCAGATAAGTAAAGAGAGCGGATTCGAGTTCAAAGAGACAAACCTCAGAGCTATCCAGGGAACTGAATGAAAGTAGAAAAAACATTCAGCGATCAGCAGATGGCAGCATTCCACATTTAAACGAATGGAAAAGGTAGTTGACACTATCATGTTCAAACTCTTCCTAAACAGCATTAACTATTAAAACTGTAATCAGTGCAAAGCAAACAGTAAGCAGAAATTGGTAAACAGAGGAAAACAGTTACACCCAAATGGATTCGTGTCTGGAGGAGAAAGGAGAAGGGTGAAGGATACCCGGAAGCTCATAGGATATTAAGTTACAACAAAGTTAAGTCTGGCCAACTACAAGCCTGCATCTTTCCGAGTTGCGCACCTTTCTTCTTCTTTAATTGAAATAATGTACTCACCATGTTGACTTCTGAGACCATATCTATGCTGGCAACATCTATCCTCATCCCCACATCCACAGGTGGCCCTTGAAATGGAAACATGTTTGTTGATTTGGCCATAAGACTGTTTTAAAATGTTAAATCGTGCATAATCTTCTGTCCCCAAGCCCACATGCAAATACAGACATCCCATCACCACCACCACCACCACCATCACATTCTCGGATTGATTTCCATTCCCACGTACAATTATTCTGAATCTGATAGAGCAGTCACAACAAGCACAATTTAATGGCAGATGAATGAAAATATATTAAAATGCATACCTCCAAAATCTGGCCTCAAGCGAATGTCATACCCTTTAAGCAATCTATCCACTGTCTCTTTCACGTAGGACATGTTGCTGGGCTCATTAACACTGAAGGTAAGAATTACGGACTGGATTCAGAATTAGCACTGAACTAGAAGCCTACAGAATTACAGAGCCACATACCCCCCTCCCCTCCCCTCCCCCATTCACTACCCAGTTCTAAGAATAACACTCACAATCATGACACAAAATACAAAACAGTTACAGCAAGCTCACCTTTGTGCCCAGCAGACCATTGCTACCATCGTGGGGAACGACAGAATACCAAAATACCCTCGGTCTTGCACTGCCCACATTTTTAACTTTGAATTTTTTTTTTTTTAAATTGTCTTATGAGCCAAGATTCAAGAGATGCAACTTAGTTCTAGGCAGAGTAATAAATCTGAATAGAGCCACGCATGCGCGATGGTTCCCGTTTGCCTTGGAAACAATTTCCCTTGCAAAACAGTCAACAGATAAAAAGCCTTAAAAGTACTTCTTGCTTTATTTCCCCCTCAGATCATCGAACTGATTAGGATGCACTGCTGTTTGAAAGACACAGATTGCTTCCTTTTCTTTCTGTCTTTCTTTCTTTTGCTTTCAACCTGATCTGCTGCGCTGGCTGAGACAAAACGGCATGATTCTGATTAGGGTCTCCTAACAGGAGATGGTCCCGTTCCGTGCAGTAATTCTGGAGCCTGATGATCAGGAGCTGAGAAAATCTCTGCTACAGACTCTTATCCACATTACAGCATCCCCTGTTTTAGGACGGTGCTTAGCAGCTCGCAGCCATTCCTCCGAAAGCTCGTCTGGGAAGTAGCCGATCGCGATGGTTTCCTAGATTATAGGAAGGTTGGGGGTGGGGGTGGAGGTGGGGGGGAGGCAAAAAAAAAATTCATCATGCTTAATTTTCTTGTGGGTTTTATTACTATTTTTTTTTTCTTTTCAGAAACTTGCCTAAAGGCAAACAGTTTGGTCTAGGACACTCTTTTCAGAAAAAATCAGAATCATTTCATTTACTGCATCCAGAGCACATCTGGGAGTACTGTGTAGCAAGTTCCCAGTTACTCTGCTGGAAACAGCAAGGCTGGGTACCCGACCCATAGGATTATAATTATAGCTGCGGGGGCAACACAGTTAGTTACTGTAGCACATGCGAAAGGTGCATCTCAATAGCTCCTACACATGCACAGAAAAGGATGCAGCAAGGTCATTTCCTTTACTTTTACCCAAACAAATAATTACTAGCAAGAAGAGGAGCCTTAAGGGGGACTATATTTTTACCACAGCATGAAAGGGGGGGGAAAAAACACAAACAGTCATCAGGTTCACTGAGTATTGGGGAACTGAACAAATTGTTGCCATTTCTGTTATTCACTCTCGTCTCCTAATGTTAATGAGCCTAATGTGTGCTTTTCTTTCCTTCAGGAAGTAATATACTATTTGAACTAAGAAGAAGGTGGGGCCTAATCATCAGGGATGCAGTCACACGCTCTAGTCCAGTGGTCCCCAAACCTGTCCTGGAGGGCCACCAGCCAGTCGGGTTTTTGGGATATCCACAATGAATATTCATGAGAGAAAATTTTCTCTCATGAATATTCATTGTGGATATCCCAAAAACCTGACTGGCTGGTGGCCCTCCAGGACAGGTTTGGGGACCATTGCTCTAGTCAATAGCTATCCCCTGATCAGACATAGATTATTGGCCAGTGCGCAGCATTGACTCCACACACATCATGCCCGTGCTCTGGTGGTACCTCTTCTTCCCCTACCTCGCTCCTAACTTTCCTGCCATGGATGGGGGGGGGGGGGGGGGGGGGAAGCGCTTGCTCCTTTTCGATATGTGGCCTGACTTCCTGGTCATTGCGGGTGATGTCATCAATCTGCACTGACCAGAGTAGCAAAGGGAGGGGCTGGATGCTCTCCAGGCTGTCAGGTCCAATAGCCAATGTGCCCTTGGTGCCCCGTGGGATGGGAGGGACACCCTCCTTATTCTTTTCTTTGTGGGGTGGGGGGTGGGGAGCATCACTGCCCATTGGTGACAGCTCATCTGGGAGGAAGGGTTCAGGAGGGAAGATAAAAGATACGGGTAGTGGCTAACTTGGCCTTTTTCTCCTTCCTTCTTGGGGTTTGAACTGGTCTGCGGTCATTGCAGGCATCGTCCTGCCACAGGGCTTAAAAATAAAGCAAGCAAAAAAGGGCAGATTCAGTTCAATCATCTTGCAATATCAAAGTTAATGTTTTAAATTGATTTTGCACCAGCAGCTTTGGTTGCCTGGCAGTCTTCCTCTCTCGTTCTTCCTGTGGTCTTGGCCTTCATTTGGGTAGGTCAATCTTGCTGACTGTTGGTTGCCCAGGGTCCCCTGAACAGGGTCACCAGAATGCCCTGTTCGTCCTACTTGGCAGCACAGACCCTCCACATGTCATGCAGAAAATGCCATGGCCCAGCAGGCTACAAACCAAGCAGAGGCTCTGGCAATGGAGTGGGAGCGCTCCTTCACAGCATGCATGGAGGCTGGCACAGCAGGCATTCTGGGTGGGGTGAGAGACCCTCGGGAAGGAGATAGGGCATGGCCACAGAGCTCTGGGGCTAGACAACATTGTGGGCAGGACTCTGAAAGAGGCAGGACTGGTTCTGGAGAGCAGAGCAACTCAGACACTGCAGCTCTCCTAGGGGAGAATGGATTGGGGCACCAGGTGCCGGCCCCAGCTAGAGGCAGTGGCAGTGGGAGATTTCATGGGCACAGCACTGCCACTTTCTTGACTGGGGCAGGGGTGGGACCCTTCTCAGGCGCTGCCTCTAGAGCGATTGGACCTTTCTCCCTCCCAGGAATGTTTTGGGCAGAGCTTCTGGGGTTAGGATCCAACAGCTCCCTGGGTAATGCCACACCTTTATCTGTGAATGGAGGAACAGCGGCACATCAAGCAAGCCTCAAGCAGGCTGGTCACATATGCAGCACAGCTGCAGCAGCAGACAGCTGTGCTTTCAGCAGACTCTGCAGAAGGTGAGTCAGCAGGGGTGGCAGAAAAGGGTGGGGGAAGTTAACAAAAGAAGAACAAGTGCAAGTATGGGAGGAGCTGAAATAATTGGGACTCTTTCTCTAGCTGCATTAGTTCATCTACCATTTCAGAGTCTTCCACAGCTTGGGCAGCATCAGGGCATCTGGTGGCAGCAACTGACCTACAAGCCCAGCCCAGGACAAAACAGCTGTGGAAGGGTATTCCATGCTTTCTATGCCACTGCATTAAGAGCAGGCAGTACCTGGATATCTTCACTTTGCTGGAAGGATGTAGGAGCAAGGTCAGGAGTAAGGAGGAGGGCAAGCAGCATGACCCTCCCATCTGTAATAAAAAGGGGCAGACCCCACTCAGGTATATTCTTCATCTGGTTAAATTATGATGAGGCCTTTAAGGAAAGAATGGCAGATACCCCCCTCAAAATGTCATGAGGGTCACACAGTGTGGATCTGTTGCTTACTGACATGATGTCTGGGCCCTCATCTGGGTTGCGTGAGAACTGTTCCACCAGCAGCAGTGCACAGGCAAAAGACAAACGCTGTCATTTCTGATGCCTGCTAGTACTTCAATTGGAGCAGCTGCACAGTTTCAGAATGCAAGTACAAGCACATATGCACAACTTGCCCAGCCTGCCAGCCCACCAATAAGTGTCCCAAAAGAGGCACATCTCCTTTCCTTTCCAGTGGCACCATGTAGCAGAACAGCATTCTTAAGGGCCCCCATGTCAGTTTGCTGGGAACGGATGGCAGACAGCTTGGCTGCGTAGACTAACAAGGAGTCAGTGGCTCTCTTACTAACTTGTTTCAACGACAATTTCAGAATACCATACCTGGGTCTGCCAGCCATGCATCAGTGCCCAATGCTTACTCCACTTACTGCTTTGCTAGTGTGATTAGAGATAAATTGCCATCTGAGCTGGCCTTGGTACATATTGCTAGACCTTTCCTCACAAGGCCCTTCTGCTGTATAATATTATCACTCTTGGCATTTGTGCCCCAAAAGGAGTCAGGCAAGTAGTGGCTGATCCACAACTTCTCATTCCCAAAATGTTTGTTTGTTAATTTCCTCCCACAAGAACAGTATACTGTTTATACACCTCATTTGACAGTGCTGTGGACGTGCTCAGGCAGAGCAGAGCTGGTACATGGATGGCCAAGACATATATAGAGACTGCATTCCAGCTTCTTCCTATTCACCCAGATATCTTTCCCTTGCTTGGCTTTCAATTTGAGGGTGCATATTATTTTGACCGGTGCATGCCTATAGTCTGCTCCATATCTTGTGCCTATCTCAAATTGTTTAGCACATTTCTGTATTGGAAGACTGTTCTTTGTGCCGGAATGCCAAATATTGACCATTACTTGGATGATTGTTGGACCTGAAGCTTCTCCATCTTGTCATGACCTGTTATTCTAATTCCTGGATCTGGTTTCTGGATTTCGTGTTCTTTTGGCTTCAGACAAGATTGAAGGCCTGAACAGGTACCTTACCTTCTTGGCTTTCAGCTTGACTCCACAAGTTGGGTAAGAGTGTCCATGCAGATGCGGGATGACCTTGCCATATGTGAGGCCTTCCTGGCTGAGTTTAATGTCGTATCTATGTGGCTACTCCCTTCAGTCAGCAGTAATTATTTAGAATTATATTCTGATGCCTCTGGGGTTTGGTCTTTTCTTCCAAGGGTCTTGGTGTGCTGCTAAATGGAAGTCAGAATAGGGGACATTCAGAGTTGTACGCAGTATCGCATTTCTGGAGATCTTCCCAATTGTGGTGGCCTTACATATCTGGGGCGACCATTTGAGCAATAGAAATGTGATATTTCACTGTGACAACATGATGGTTGTAAAAGTTATTAACCACCAGTCCGCAAAATTCCTGCTGGTATCAGAGCTGTTAAGGGTATTTGTTTTGATGTGCTTATAGCCTAACATCGCTGTGCAAGCAAGTCATATACCAGGTTCAAAAAATCTAATTGCTGACTCTTTTCCTCAATGTCAATAGTTCATTTTTCAGAAAGCTAGCACTAGGAGCAAAGAAAAATGGAACCCTTCTCCTGGGACTTTATTGGAATGTGGAGCCTGGAGGCATGGGAGCTGCTGCACACATCCATGGCCTCTGCCATCTGAAAGGCTTACAGCAGGGGCTATGATTAATTGATGCACTTCTATATGAGCAGGAATATAACTCTTGGTCCAATCCTCAAATACCTTGTGGTGGAGTACATTATTTTAGCTAAGCATGCTAGGTCTCCAGGGGAATGGTCCATTCACACTTGGCTAGTTAGCCTTCTTTGCCCGGGGCTTTGCTATTGAAAGGTGGGTGAGGAAGACAGGCCTAAATTTGGATACTCATAGTCCTGTCACTCATGAATGCTTGTTGGCCCTTTGGCATTCTTTGCCAGCCATAGCCTCTTCTAAATTTGAAATGGCGTTATTCAGCATGGCCTTTTCATTAGCCTCTTTTGTTGCCATGAAAACTGAGGAACTAGTAGAGGTATTGTGCAGCAGGGATGACAAATGTGATTTGCTAGCAGAAAATGTATCACTAATCAATGATAAGCTAACATTGCACATACAAAGTTCAAAAGCAGGTCAACTGAGCAGAGGACAGCTCATCACTTTGTCTGAAGTACCAGGCCTTCTTACCTGCCTAGTATCCAATGTGAAGAATTATTTCCTATTGTTTCCGCAAGGCAAGGGTTATCTCTTAGTGCACTAGGATGGTTCACCCTGAGAAGATTTCAGTTCACTGTCATTCTTAAACAGGCCCTTCAAGCAGCTGGAATACAGACCAGGAGGGATAGCACCCATTCTTTCAGAACTGGGCAGCCTTCATTGCTTTTGCAAGATTTGTGGTTACGCGTATCAGTCTTGTGAACGTCCCCTTTCCGCCTCTTTATTCTGGATATGCATCCTTCCCGGCTTCTTAAAATTCGCATTGCTCACTCGTGGTCCACATATGCATGTATGTGGCCATTTTTGTGCAAGCAACACTTTTAAAATCTACCTCTTAGTACAAAAATCCAGTCAAATCACACACACAGCTGAAGCATGATAGCTGACATATAGTCAGCAGGACTCTCGCGATAACCTTGCTTAGACGCCGACAAGAAGGAAAAGCGGCAAGGTCGGGTGAGTCCGTGTTGGTTCTTTGTTTGCCCAGTTAGGAAAAGTATATACGTGCCTATCTGAATTTAAATCTATGTGCCATGAAAAAGTTAAGTTACGCTGATATTTGTCCTTTGTAGAAAATTAATTTACAGTCAAGTGAGTGGACATGATAAGCAGAACCTTTCGGTGAATTGTACGGAAAAACTCATGTTTGTTACAGTCCCTGAAGCAGCAAAAGCGAAACGTACGTCGGACTGGACTGCAGGATTAATGGTCTTCTGAGTGAAACAGCTCCGTGGAGCGTGATAGCGCCCTTGGAAGAAGCAACCCCTTGAGCAACGTACAAGGAAGGTATCATTCCACATATATATTTTTTAAAAGAAAAAGATTTAAAGAAAAAAACTATAAAAGGAAAATAAGACATTTAGTAATAAAGGACTTGGACCTATGATTAAATGTGACCCAGTGGAGCAATACATAAAGCGAAAATTGCTTGTATGCCTACGGGTGTTATGATGGTCCTTCATATAAATAAATACACATGAAATGCTATATATTGAATTTTGCACATTGAAGAAAAAATTGAGATTTCATAACATCTTAGAGTGAGATATTGTAGCTCGTTGTATATTAAGATTAACTGTTATCTTTTGGTGTGAGATTTTAATTACCCCAATATTGACTGGGTAAATGTAACATCAGGACTTGCTAGAGACATAAAGTTCCTGGATGTAATAAATGACTGCTTCATGGATCAATTGGTTCAGGAACCAACAAGAGAGGGAGCTATTTTAGATTTAATTCTTAGTGGAATGCAGGATTTGGTGAGAGAGGTAATGGTGGTGGCAATAGTTCACTTGGCAATAGTGAACATAACATGATCAAATTTAAACTAATAACTGGAAGGGGGACAATAAGTAAATCTACAGCTCTAACACCAAATTTTCAAAAGGGAAACTTTGATAAAATGAGGAAAATAGTTAGAAAAAAATGAAAGGTGCAACTGCAAAGGTTAAAAGTGTTGAACAGGCATGGACATTGTTTAAAAATATAATCCTAGAAGCACATTCCAGGTGTATTCCACGCATTAAGAAAGGTGGAAGGAAGGCAAAATGATTACCAGCATGGTTAAAAGGTGAGGTGAAAGAGGCTATTTTAGCCAAAAAAAATCCTTCAAAAATTGGAAAAAGGATCCATCTGAAGAAAATAGGATAAAGCATAAGCATTGTCAAGTTAAGTGTAAAACATTTATAAGACATTCGAAGAGAGAATTTGAACTGAAGTTGGCCATAGAGGCAAAAACTCATAATAAAAACTTTTTAAAATATATCCGAAGCAAGAAACCTGTGAGGAAGTAGGTTGGACCGTTAGATGTTGGAGGGGTTAAAGGGGCTCTTAGGGAAGATAAGGCCATTGCAGAAAGACTAAATTAATTCTTTGCTTCTGTGTTTACTAATGAGGATGTTGGGGAGATACCAGTTCCGGAGATGGTTTTCAAGGGTGATGAGTCAGAGGAACTGAACCAAATCACTGTGAACCTGGAAGATATAGTAGGCCAGATTGACAAACTAATGAGTAGCAGATCACCTGGACTGGATGGTATGCATCCTAGGGTACTGAAGGAACTAAAAAATGAAATTTCTGATTTATTAGTTAAAATTTGTAACCTATCATTAAAATCATCTATTGTACCTGAAGACTGGAGAGTTGCCAATGTATCCCCAATATTTAAAAAAGACTCCAGGGATGATCCGGGAAACTATAGACCAGTGAGCCTGACTTCAGTGCCAGGAAAAATAGTGGAAACTATTCTAAAGATCAAAATTGTAAAGTATATAGAAAGATATGGTTTAATGGAACAAAGTCAACATGGATTTACTCATGGGAAGTCTTGCCTAACAAATCTGCTTCATTTTTTTGATGGGGTTAATAAACATGTGGATAAAGGTAAACCAGTATATGTAATGTACTTGGATTTTCAGAAGGCATTTCACAGTCCCTCATGAGAGGCTTCTAAGATAACTAAAAAGTCATGGGATATGAGGCGATGTCCTTTTGTGGATAACAAACTGGTTAAAAGACAGGAAACAGAGAGTAGGATTAAATGGTCAATTTTCTCAGTGGAAAAGGGTAAACAGTGGAGTGCCTCAGGGTTCTGTTCTTGGACCGATGCTTTTCAATATATTTATAAATGATCTGGAAAGGAATACGACGACTGAGGTTATCAAATTTGTGGATGATACAAAATTATTCAGAGTAGTTAAATCACAAGAGGATTGTGATACATTACAGGAGGACCTTGCAAAACTGGAAGATTGGGCCTCCAAATGGCAGATGAAATTTAATGTGGACAAGTGCAAGATGTTGCATATAGGGAAAAATAAACTTTGCTGTAGTTACATATTAGGAGCTAGCACTCAGGAAAAAGATCTAGGCATCGTAGTGGATAAATCTTTGAAATCGTTGGCTCAGTGTGCTGCAGCAGTCAAAAAAGCAAACAGAATGTTAGGAATTATTAGGAAGGGAATGGTTAAGAAAACAGAAAATGTCATAATGTCTCTGTACCGCTCCAAGGTGAGACCTTATCTTGAATATTGTGTACAATTCTGGTCGCGCGTCTCAAAAAATATATAGTTGCGATGGAGAAAGTACAGAGAAGGGCAACCAAAACGATAAAGGGAATGGAACAGCTCCCCTATGAGGAAAGGCTGAAGAAGTTGGGCTGTTCAGCTTGGAGAAGAAACAACTGAGGGGGGATATGATAGAGGTCTTTAAGATCATGAGAGATCTTGAACAAGTAGATGTGAATCAGTTATTTACACTTTCAGATAATAGAAGGACCAGGGGGCATTCCATGAAATTAGCAAGTAGCACATTTAAGACTAATCAGAGAAAATTCTTTTTCACTCAATGCACAATTAAGCTCTGGAATTTGTTGCCAGAGGACGTGGTTAGTGCAGTTAGTGTAGCTGGGTTCAAAAAAGGTTTGGATAAGTTATTGTAGGAGAGGCCCATTAACTGCTATAAATCAAGTTTAATTAGCTAATAGCCACTGCTATTAATTGCATCAGTAGCATGGGATCTTCTTGGTGTTTGTATACTTGCCAGGTTCTTGTAAGAACATAAGAACATAAGAAAATGCCATACTGGGTCAGACCAAGGGTCCATCAAGCCCAGCATCCTGTTTCCAACAGTGGCCAATCCAGGCCATAAGAACCTGGCAAGTACCCAAAAACTAAGTCTATTCCATGTAACCATTGCTAATGGCAGTGGCTATTCTCTAAGTGAACTTAATAGCAGGTAATGGACTTCTCCTCCAAGAACTTATCCAATCCTTTTTTAAACACAGCTATACTAACTGCACGAACCACATTCTCTGGCAACAAATTCCAGAGTTTAATTGTGCGTTGAGTAAAAAAGAACTTTCTCCGATTAGTTTTAAATGTGCCCCATGCTAACTTCATGGAGTGTCCCCTAGTCCTTCTACTATCCGAAAGAGTAAATAACCGATTCACATCTACCCGTTCTAGACCTCTCATGATTTTAAACACCTCTATCATATCCCCCCTCAGTCGTCTCTTCTCCAAGCTGAAAAGTCCTAACCTCTTTAGTCTTTCCTCATAGGGGAGTTGTTCCATTCCCCTTATCATTTTGGTAGCCCTTCTCTGTACCTTCTCCATCGCAATTATATCTTTTTTGAGATGCGGCGACCAGAATTGTACACAGTATTCAAGGTGCGGTCTCACCATGGAGCGATACAGAGGCATTATGACATTTTCCGTTTTATTCATCATTCCTTTTCTAATAATTCCCAACATTCTGTTTGCTTTTTTGACTGCCGCAGCACACTGAACCGACGATTTCAATGTGTTATCCACTATGACACCTAGATCTCTTTCTTGGGTTGTAGCACCTAATATGGAACCCAACATCGTGTAATTATAGCATGGGTTATTTTTCCCTATATGCATCTCCTTGCACTTATCCACATTAAATTTCATCTGCCATTTGGATGCCCAATTTTCCAGTCTCACAAGGTCTTCCTGCAATTTATCACAATCTGCTTGTGATTTAACTACTCTGCACAATTTTGTGTCATCTGCAAATTTGATTATCTCACTCATCGTATTTCTTTCCAGATCATTTATAAATATATTGAAAAGTAAGGGTCCCAATACAGATCCCTGAGGCACTCCACTGTCCACTCCCTTCCACTGAGAAAATTGCCCATTTAATCCTACTCTCTGTTTCCTTCTTTTAGCCAGTTTGCAATCCACGAAAGGACATCGCCACCATGACTTTTTACTTTTCCTAGAAGCCTCTCATGAGGAACTTTGTCAAACGCCTTCTGAAAATCCAAGTATACTATATCTACCGGTTCACCTTTATCCACATGTTTATTAACTCCTTCAAAAAAGTGAAGCAGATTTGTGAGGCAAGACTTGCCCTGGGTAAAGCCATGCTGACTTTGTTCCATTAAACCATGTCTTTCTATATGTTCTGTGATTTTGATGTTTAGAACACTTTCCACTATTTTTCCTGGCACTGAAGTCAGGCTAACCGGTCTGTAGTTTCCCGGATCGCCCCTGGAGCCCTTTTTAAATATTGGGGTTACATTTGCTATCCTCCAGTCTTCAGGTACAATGGATGATTTTAATGATAAGTTACAAATTTTTACTAATAGGTCTGAAATTTCATTTTTTAGTTCCTTCAGAACTCTGGGGTGTATACCATCCGGTCCAGGTGATTTACTACTCTTCAGTTTGTCAATCAGGCCTACCACATCTTCTAAGTTCACCGTGATTTGATTCAGTCCATCTGAATCATTACCCATGAAAACCTTCTCCATTACGGGTACCTCCCCAACATCCTCTTCAGTAAACACCGAAGCAAAGAAATCATTTAATCTTTCCGCGATGGCCTTATCTTCTCTAAGTGCCCCTTTAACCCCTCGATCATCTAACGGTCCAGCTGACTCCCTCACAGGCTTTCTGCTTCGGATATATTTAAAAATGTTTTTACTGTGAGTTTTTGCCTCTACAGCCAACTTCTTTTCAAATTCTCTCTTAGCCTGTCTTATCAATATCTTACATTTAACTTGCCTGCTTGGCTTCTGTTGGAAACAGGATGCTGGTCTTGATGGACCCTTGGTCTGACCCAGCATGGCAATTTCTTATTTTCTTATGGGAGTGAAAGGGAATCATTTTGGCCAATCCGGGTATGGAGAGGGTAAGTGGGTGTACTATATCTTGTTCCAAGGAAAGCCTCATAGGGAAGGAGAGGGAAGGAACATAATCGGAAACCCACGCAAGACCCTGCTGTAATATGAAGGATAAATGATAGCATATAAATCCAGAAAGTTAACCCCACCCAACTGCCGAGGCAATTTAAGTATACGAAGCGAGATAGGGGAGGGTTTGCCGGCCTAAAAAAACGAGACTGTAAGCTATCCAGTTTATGATAAAAGGGAGGGGGAAACATTAGCCACATACTAAGTAGGAAATTAATCTGGGGGGCAAGCACCATCTTAATCGTGTCAAAGTGGCCCACCAAGAAAGGAAAAGGGGTGACCATCGATGCACACTGTCCATTATAAGCGAGAGTATGTGATCACCAGCTTTGGATAAAGTGACAGGGAGGGAGGAATAGACATAAATACCAAGGTATTTCAAACCATCCGAGATCCAATGAAACTTTGAAAGTTGAGAAGCTAACCCAATGGCATGACCATTAAGGGTTATCAACTCAGATTTACCCCAGTTAACAGGACCTGTTGTCCGATTGCTACAGGTGGCCTCAGGTCAAGAAAGATGTTCACCTTTACGTTGGATCCTGTCCGACACGTGCCCGACAGAAGCCTCTGCCTGACTATCCCGGGGGGCTTCTCCAACCATTACCCATTCCCACCGAGCCCTGGACCCATTTGTCTACCGACTTTATAGTGGATTTACCGACTTCAAAATAGAAGATTGTGATATAGGTCACGGTTGATAGATTTTCGAAGATGGCCCATTTCATGCCCCTCACTAAATTACCAACGGTGCCCGAGCTCGCAAGTCTCTTCACCCAGCACATCTTTCACCTGCACGGACTTCCTCTCCATATTGCCTCTGACCGGGGCTCGCAATTCATGGCTAAATACTGGAGAGCACTCTGCAAGAAATTTGGGGTCCAGTTAGACTTAACAACAGCTTTTCACCCTCAAGGCAATGGCCAAGCGGAGCGCATGAACCGGACCTGGAAAGCTTTCCTCCGAGCCTTTGTGGGAGACCTGCAAGATGACTGGGTAGCCTTATTGCCGTGGGCAGAATTCTCCTACAATCATTATAGGCATTCTGCCACCAACATGTCTCCCTTCCAGATAGTCTATGAGAGATGACTCAGACCTCCTTTGCCCCTGCCTTTGGCGGTGCCATCGCCAGCCGTACAACTCACTGCCCAACAGTTACGGAATCTTTGGGCTTCCACTCAAGAGAAACTACAACGCACGGCAGCCACTGCGAAGAGATACACCGATCGTCTACGACTCCCAGCTCCTGCATTTCTCCCAGGGGACAGGGTATGGCTAAGTACCAGACACCTTCGCCTGTGGGTTCCTTCTATGTGCCTAGCTCCAAGGTACATTGGTCCGTTTGCAGTATCGGAACGGGTGGGCGCCGTCTCCTACGGCCTCTGTCTTCCATCCACACTAAGGATTCATAACATCTTCCACGTATCCCTGCTCAAGCCTTTGGTCTTGTCAGTCTTCCTCAACAAGTTCCTCGAACCCGCCAGCCCTGTGGCTCAGGAAGACACCATCTATCAAGTGAAAGAGGTGTTGGATGTGTGATTTCATCATAGACGTTGGGAATACCTTCTTTCCTGGGAGGGCTATGGCCCTGAAGAGAATACTTGGGAGCCTGACTCCAATATTTTGGATAAGTCTCTTCTCCATCAGTTTCATCTACGCCACCCTTCTAAGCCGAAACCCCCAGGAAGGGGGTGTAGAAGGGGGTGTACTGTTGCGCCTCCGACCCACAGACCCCGGCGGGCCGGCCCCCACTTACCACGGGTTGATCATAGCAGCAGTGGCATCTGTGAGGCCTGCTCGGGCCTGGCTGGCTTCTCTACGCGGCGTTCCCTCCGCGAGGAAGACACCGCCGACGTCCTCTGCTGGATCTGCCCCTCTAGGCGCGCACACACGCTGGGGAACAGGTTTTAAAGGGACCAGCGTGGGAACCTGCTGCTCCACCCCCGAAGGACGTCAGACGCTGACAGGGATTTAAGCCCTGCAGCCAGTCCTATTCCTCGCCTTGCAATGAGGTTCTCTCTGCTCCCAGAGGTTGCTAGTTGCTGTTCTTCATCCCTGGCTTCATTCGGCTCGTCCCTGGCTTCTGACTTCAGCTTGTCCTTGGCTTTCATCTTCAGCTTCAGCTCCTGGTTCCTGACTTCATCTTGCCCTCAGTGTCCCATTCCATGACGTCCAGGAGGCCCTGCCTAAGTCCAAGTGGCTTGGGTCCTCACGGGCTCCTCCTGGGGGGACCACGGGCTTCCAGTGGTGAAGTTCCAGTTAGTCTCCTGGCTTCAGCTTCGGTACTTCTCAGGATTCCGGGATTCCTCTTCAAGACTCACCCACAGGAGACCGCACATAAGTCCAAGCGGCCTGGGTCCTCAAGGGCTCCTCCCGGGGGGACCTCAGCTTCCAGTGGTGAAGATTCAACCGGTCTCCTGCCCCGAACCACCTCCCGGCTTCGACCTCCTCTGTGGGTCCTCACATAGTGTGTCATCACCTGTCCGAGCCGGCTCATGGGTCCACAAAATCTAGATTCAACAACTATTCAGAGTAAAAAGTTTTAAATTAGTTGCCATAATAATTGTGACAAGCAAGAACAATACTGCAAATCAGTCAACAACAAGAGTGGGAATGCAGAAAGATGCTACAATCAGAAAATCCATTGTACAAAAAACTGAAACTCCAGTGGGGTGAAAGGGAGAAAACAAGCAAAACAGTTAAGGAAATGAAAAAGTACACAATAGGGGTGTGCATTTGTTTTGAACTTAAATGGAAAACACAACTTTTTTTTTTTTTTTAACTTAAAAAAAAGATGAGGCTTAAACGATCGGATTTCCAACTTATTCAACATAGCTATGTTGAATACGTTGGAAATCGCGATTGTAGATCTAAATAAAAATTTAAACCCCTCACCCTCCTTAATCCCCCCCCCCCCAAGACTTACCAGAGCTGGCCAAAAGTTCCGTGAGGGTCCGGGAGCGGACGTGTGGGGAATCACGTGACGTCCGCGTCACGTCGGAGTGACGCGGCGTCACGTGATTCCCCTCGGGTTCGCTCCCGGACCCCTCGTTGGGCCCAAAAGGCACTTTTGGCCAGCTTGGGGGGGGGTCAGGAGGCCCCCCCAAGCTGGCCAAAAGTTCCTTTTGAGCCCAACGAGGGGTCCGGGAGCGAACCCGAGGGGAATCACGTGACGCCGCGTCACTCTGACGTGGCGCCGACGTCACGTGATTCCCCTCGGGTTCGCTCCCGGAACCCTCGTTGGGCCCAAAAGGCACTTTTGGCCAGCTTGGGGGGGGGTCAGGAGGCCCCCCAAGCTGGCCAAAAGTTCCTTTTGAGCCCAACGAGGGGTCCGGGAGCGAACCCGAGGGGAATCACGTGACGCCGCGTCACTCTGACGTGGCACCGACGTCACGTGATTCCCCTCGGGTTCGCTCCCGGAACCCTCGTTGGGCCCAAAAGGCACTTTTAGCCAGCTTGGGGGGGGTCAGGAGGCCCCCCAAGCTGGCCAAAAGTTCCTTTTGAGCCCAACGAGGGGTCCGGGAGCGAACCCGAGGGGAATCACGTGACGCCGCGTCACTCCGACGTGACGCCGACGTCACGTGCTCCTTGCAAAGTTCAGGAATGGCGTCCTGACCCCGCTGGACCACCAGGGAGTTTTGGTAAGTCGGGGGGTGGGGGATTAAGGCGGGTGAGGGGTTTAAATTTTTATTTGCACATATGGACATAGACTCAACTTATGGAATTCTCCATATGTCCATATTGACCGCAAATGGGACCCCCTTTCGATTTATGGACTTATGAACTTAAACTTTTGGTCTGCACATCCCTAGTACACAAGAAAAAGAGCACTATAATGCTCCCCAGTGAAGGGGAATAATGAGAAAAGGAGGTGGTAAGACAAGGAAATAGGCCACTCCAATCTTCACAAAAAGAAAAATGAACTGAATGCAAAAAAGACATACAAATGAAGATTGGAAGGGAATACTGTGAAAATAAAAACACCATTGTGTCCCAGCCCCAAGACAACAAGGACAAAATGTGGTACTAGTAGTCCATTAAGGCATGGTAAACAAAAGAAAAATATGGCACAAATGTGCAAAAGACATGACTAGGTAAAAAAAAAAAGATACAAAAATGTTATGAGACGAACCAAGCTAGCCAAGTAGAGCGATGAAAGCGTCACATGCTGAACAGTAAATGATAAAGGCAACAGAAGGCAAATAAAGCAGTCAGGTGGCTAGAATGTAGTCCATTCAGCAGCACGTAGCCAGAGGAGAATGCAAATTCCATCAAGAAAAAAACAAAAACTGCAAAAAAAGAGGAAGGCAGATCAGGAAAAACAAAAAAACCTGATTTATCAATGCCAATGCCACCGCTTCATACTCCTAAAATGGCGGCAGAGACACAGAGGTTGCTGAATGGGAAGAAGAAGAGAAAAATGGTGACTCCAAGTAACATTCAAGCGACCATGGGAGAAGTCAGCCCCAGTCCATCAAGCTAAGTGATCAGCACTGCCAGGTCATCACACGATCGGGTAGAGTTATTATGAGTGACTCACATTCTGGCTCAGTATAGCAGGCCATAGTTCACCCCAACCTCCTGAAGTCTTGGTTGCAAACCCAAAAAGGCCTTCCTGTGGGCAGCGGAGGTCTTATCCACATCAGGAACATAGAGAAGGCACATGGTATCAAAGGTAATAGGCAATTTAGTCTTGGCAGCTACCAAGATCATCAAGACTTGTTGATACTGCAGGAGCTTCAAAATGATGGGCCACAGATGGGAAGCATCCATTGTGAAGGGATCTGATTGGCCAGTTCGATTTCCAGTGGGAGCTCAAAGTGAAGATCCAGATTAGCGTGAAGAAAGGGTAGCATGACAGAGCCTTCACGTCTTTCAGGCACACCTAGAACGTGAAGATTATTGTGCCGGTTACAATTAGAGAGATCTTCAAAATTCCATTGCAGAGATGTAAATTTCTGCAAAATAAGCTGAAGGTCAGCAACGGCCACCTCTCAGGAGTCAAGTCTGCATTCCACCATATCCAAACGTGGTGCTAGGGTGGCCACATTAGCAGTAAGATCTGAGAGTTCCAGCTTAATAGCACAAGTAGTTTTGGAATTGTGGCACAGCATGTCCTTAAGCTCCTGCAACTCACATAGTATAGAATCTTGAGGCGATGAGGCCTACCCTGCCGGCATCTTCTCTGGGAGGGTGGATCATGCTTTTCTCTTAATCACCGAATCAGCAGCAAATGCTGCTTCTATCTTCCCAGATTTAGTGGCAGATATCATATGGGAGTACATGGCATATCTAAGAAACAATATTGGAAGAAAGGGACAATAGATAATTGAAAAGTAGCAGGGATTTCTGAGGAGCTAAAAGATTAAGCAGTCGTCTTCCTTAGTGCTTACCAGCGCCCCCTGAAGTTAGAGTATATTTTTAAAATAAAAAAAAAAGTATACTAAAGATCAATCAGCAAGTATGCAAATTCATAATCCATCATGGGGTTGTCACATTAGACATGAATAGGCATCTGTTAAGTGTGCTGTCTGTCCCAGACAGACAGCAAGTATGCATCTATCCAAACTGGGTCATAATGTATTTCTGGTTTTTTTATTAATTTATATCTTTGTTGATTATATCATTTACATTAAATAAAATGAAATAACAGGAATAATAAATAATTGAATAAATAATTAGGTATTATGGAAATATATCCAAAACCCCCCATAAAATTTTAATTTATACCAGCCCACATTAATAAGTAAGGGAGAGGAGCATTAAGGAAATATCAAAAGATAATAGTATCTTTACAAAAATCATAGAACCATGAGAAAGTCAGCTCAAAACGTTTTTCAGCCATTACATTTAATCCTCCTGCTTATCATAGCTAAGAACTGTAGAAATTGCCAGTGTCTTATCACTTAAGAAGTGGTCTAGATGTAATGGATCAAGAAAAATAAATGTATTATTTTGTTAGGTTACCAAACACTTCATTAGTGGAAAATGTTTCCTTAGGAAGACACACCTCTCAGAACACCAGAAAATCCATACAGGGGAGAAACCATTCTCATGTACTAAATGTGGAAACTGTTTTACGAGGAAGGCAGAACTCTCCCAACACCAGAAAATCCATACAGGCAACAAACCTTTTTCATGTACTGAGTGTGAGAAAACCTTCATTAGTAAGTACACGCTAATTTCGCACCTGAAAATCCACACTGGAGAGAAACCATTCTCGTGTTCTAAATGTGGCAAACGTTTCATTAGGAAGACATACCTCTCACTTCATGAGAAAATTCACACAGGTGACAAACTGTTTACATGCACTTAGTGTGGGAAAAGCTTCCCTCAGAAGGCAACCCTTCAAAGACATCAAACGATACACACTAGTGAGAGACCTTTCTCATGCTCTGAATGTGGCAAATGCTTCGTTAGCAAGTATTTGTTAATATCTCACCAGAAAATCCACAGAGGAGAGAGACCATTTTCATGTTCTGAATGTGAGAAAAGCTTCATTAATAAATATATGCTAATATCTCACCAAAAAATCCACACAGGAGAGAGACCATTCTCATGTACTAAATGTGGAAAATGTTTCCTTAGGAAGACACACCTCTCAGAACACCAGAAAATCCATACAGGGGAGAAACCATTCTCATGTACTAAATGTGGAAAATGTTTCCTTAGGAAGACACACCTCTCACAACATGAGAAAATCCATACAGGTAACAAATCATTTACATGTAGTGAGTGTGGGAAAAGCTTCCTTCAGAAGGCATCCCTCAGAAGACATCAAAATATACACACTGGTGAGAGACCATTCTCATGTTCTGAATGTGAAAAAAGTTTTATTGTGAAAGATAGATTAATATCTCACCAGAGAAGTCACACAGGGGAGAAACAATTTTCATGATGGGATTGTAATAAAAGCTTCCTTATGAAGAGCGACCTTACTAGACATGAAACAATATATCCTGTCGCAAGACCATTTCCATGTTTTGAACATAAGAAAATCTTCACTGCAGAAGTATACCTCTCACAGTACCAGAAAATCCTGGAGATCACAGATTATAATCTTTTTAATAAAAAATTGAAAAATTAATATTTCAAAATGGCTTTCTCATGATCTAATGTGCTTGTCTGTTTTTCTCTTATTTTATATTGTATTTGTATTGCTTTTTATTATGTTGTATTTGTTCGCTATGGTCAGTAGTATGATGCTATGTAAATATTAATGTCTTTTGTTTTAATTATGTATGCATTATTGTAAACTACGCAGCATGGTTGCCCTTATAGGCAATAATTAAGACATTCTAATAAATAAATAATTAAATAGAATCCACATAGGCATTTAAATACACTTCTTTTGGTTGCAAAATCTCACAAAACACCAAAATATACACACTGGTGAGAGACCCTTCTCATGTACCAAATGTGGAAAATGTTTAATTAGGGGAAAATGACTCTCATGTCAGCAGAAAATCCACCTAGGTTACAAATCATTTATATGAACTGGCTAAGGAAAAAGCTTCATTGATAAGTGTACACTAATCTCACACCAGAAGATCCACACAGCAGAGCGACCATTCGTATGTGGTAAAACCTTCTGATAGAAGAAAACACCAGAATATACTCGCTGATGAGAAACCGTTCTCATGTGGTGAAAGTAATAAAAGCTTCAGTTAGAAGCACGATCTCACAGGACCTATGAAAATCCATAAAGCATTGTGAGAGAAGATCAGTAAAGAGTACTATAGAAGAGTGACTCTGATACCGTAGAGTGCTTTAACAGCACGGAATAAGATACAATCTATTAACCAGCCTGCAATCCCTGCATTATCATACAGTTTTGGAACAGGAGACTGGCCTCATAAATACCTTGAAGAATTGGATGAAAAAACAAGAAACCTCCTCCACACCCATCAGGTAATTTATAGGAACCAGTGCATGCTAAGATTGTACATCCCTGGAGCTGAAGGTGGTCATGTAACTAGACAATCCTTAGCAAAGTCACTGTTACTGTACAGCTATTGTTATGGAGTTATATTTTCCGCCTCTAGCGCATTCTTCTCCTCTACCCATTACCCCTATTTTATTGTAACTTTCCTACAACTTGTTTATGCTTATTTATGTTAAGGTTAAAGTTTCTTATCACACTGTTCATTGTAAACCGATTTGATATGATATTTTTCATGAAGGTCGGTATAAAAAAAGTTTAAATAAAATAAATAAAAATATGGGAATTTAAGGAAAAAACTAGCTCCAATACCTAGAACCCTTTGCTTAAAGAGGAGCAAATGTTTTCTACGGGCTTAAGTACCCCATGAGATGTCTGAAAAGGTCCTAATTTTTTTTTTACCACAAAAGAAAAAAATCTTTACATTGGAAATATTTGTAAAAAAAACAGATCCTTATCTTGCAATAAGGAAAAAGAAACTAACATGGTAGCTCCAGTTGGGATATTATCAGTACAATTCTCTAAAAAGATGTCTGGGCTTCCCCAAACATCTAACTCCCCTTCCCTAGCAATAACCATTTTCTTCTTAGGAAGATAATATAGCTTGGATGTAACAGGGACCTTATCCTCATCAAAGGATAGTACCTCACACATATATTTCCTAAATAATTCTCCCAGTGATAACAACCTAGAGATAGGAAAATTTAAAAATCACAGATTACAAGATCTTAAATCATTTTCTAACCTTTCAAGGTTGTTATGAACAATAAAATTATCCTAAATAAAGGATGTACATGAAGCTTGAACCACAGATAGCTGCAAATTAATCTCCATCACAGAACGTTCTACTCCAGTAACTCTGCAATATTGCTCTTCCATCTTAGATCTTACTTCAATTGAAAAGACATGTTTCTGGGATAGAGATTGAGATCATTTTTTTCAGACTTAGCAGCCAGTCTCCGTACATCCCATAGAGTGATATTATTAACAGGTTCCTCAATCCCTTCAATTGTCCTACTCATAGGGGGAATTATCGAAGGGAGAGGCACTCCTAGAAAACTAATATTTGGAGCCTCCGAACTTGGAGGAGTTAGCTTCACGGGGTTCTCCATATCTGTAGTCTCTACAACCTGCTGATGGGGTGTGGAGGCCACTGCTGTGCCAGATATATTACCAACTAAAATGAAGTCATCAGCAAGAGACACAGCAGCAGGCTGCAGAGATGGCTGATTATGCCGAGGACTTATACTCCTGAAAGTGGACTTTCACCATTACAGTGTCTGATGGATGACTCACCCTTAGTGATGTGTGCCCAAATGAATAGTCAGGACACAGCTTGTGATGTGGGGCCCAGAACAGTAACAGAAAGGAAGCTTAGGTCCTGTAATGAGATACCTGAGCCTAAAGTGGGGGTTGGGGGGATATTTACATTTGGGGTGCTATCTACTGTAGGCTCAAGAAATGGGCTGGAGTCAACTGCTGCCCGGAGAACAGAAGATGGTTCAGCAGCAGTCAATTGATTCCTGTTTCAATCATTTGCAGATCCGGAGGGGTAACAGCTCTGCTAGCCCAGGGCAGGTTGCCTGGATGGCCCGAACCTACATACCTATTACTGCCACCCATCTTTGCTTGACTGGGGAGGGCTGGGGCTGTTAAAGAGGGGTAGGACAGTTCTCTTTTCTCCTCCATAGGCCAGTACCATCTGTTACACAAGGTTTGGGTGCATAGCGTAGACCTATTTTCAGGGTTTATATTATGTAATAAAGCTGTGGCCTATTTATTTCCACTCAAATTCCAGCTCCATATATTTGTGTCTGTTTTAATGGTATTTGAGTTGGGGTGTGGACCTTCCATAGCTTCTCTACTTATGGCCCGATTTTAAAAGGGCCACGAGCATAAATTTCGGAGGTTACGCACATGGCTGGGCCTCGCACGTGTCGCGTGCATTTTACAACAGGCCCAGCCACAGGCGTTACCCATATTACATGCAGAAGTGCCAGGTCCTGCAAAAGGGGCAGGACAGGGTGTGTGGTCTGGGTGGCTAGGAGCAGGGCGAGAGGGCGGGCTGGGACAGTGCCATTAGTCGCTGTCCTGGGAATCGTACGCTGGCAACCGGCCGGTGCACGGAGATTACTTCTGCTCCTCTAGAACAGTAAGTTCCAAAATAAAAAATTTGGGGGATAGTTAGGGTAGGTTTAGGGGCAGGGAGGAGAGGGGAAGAGAGAGGAAGGATAGAGTTAGGGGTAGGAAAGATCCCTCCCAGTCTGCTCCTTAACTGGAGCAGGATAGGAGGGAACTGGGGGGAGGCCCGATTGCGTTGCCATGCATATTTTTATAAAATTTCCCCCTCCCCTGCATGCGGAGCTGGCCAACCGCCCGCACATGTGTGCACAGACATGATAACCCGGCACGCATGTGCATACAGGACTCGTATTTTAAAACATGCGTGCACCAACATGCTCATGCTATAAAATCGGCACATCCATGTATGCGTGCCGGGGACCACGTGCACATTGACGCACTTGTGCAGGTCTTAAAATCAATCCCTTAAGCCTGGATTTTAAAAGGGCTATGCGTGGAAATTTCAGGGTTTAAACACGTGGCTGTACCTTGCGAGCGCTGCACACATTTTACAATGAGCCCAGTCATGCGCATAAACCTTGGTACATGCAGAAGTAACAGGCCTCTCCAAAATGGCGGACCGGAGGGCGTGGTCTGGGTGAGGAGGGAGGTGGGCTGGGACACCGCTATTTGCCACTGTCCCACAGAAGCGTGCGTGACTTCAAAAGCATCGTCAATTGTCTTCCCAATATTTAGTAAAAATCCTTTGTATATATATTTTTGTTGTAATTTTTTTGCATGTAAAAACAGTTTTCTATATAATGGTAATTATGGCCCAACTAGTGAAGTCTGAAGTATAATACACTTAGCAGATGATAATGGCGGTAGTGACAAAGGCGAGGTAGCGCTGTATAGTCCACATCAGTGCAGAACGGAGAAACTTTATAGAGAGGAGCCTTAACACAGTGGTTCTCAATTCATTCAGCCAGGCAGGTTCTCAGATTATCTACAAGGAATATGCATAAAATAGATCTGCATGCACTACCTTCACTGTATGTAAACCAATCTTATACACATTCTTTGTGGATATTCTGGAAAGTAAATTGATTGGGTGTGCCTTGAGGATTGGTATGAAAGCCATTGCTTTTGAGATTGGGAAAGCCAAGGGCAGATCCAAGATAGCTGCACAGTGATATCGGCCACCGTGTTGCTCCGTGGGTGAATAGCTTTTTCCTGCTAGAATCTTTCCTTTTCGATGGGAAGAAAGCGGAAGCCGAGGGGGGAACCCTACCCTGAGGCCCCCAAGATGCCATTCCTTACCGGACCCATAGATGCCCATATTGTCCATGGAGAACATCAACGAGCGGGAGCACAGCCGCTGGAGAGTGGGGAAGGGGAAGATGAGCTCCCCTCTCTCCCAGACTCACTATCTCCTTTAAGCCCCGCTGAGGGAATACCGCCGAGAAATCCTGCAGCCGAGAGAGGCACCACCGGAGCGGCAAGAACAGCACAGGACCAACGAGTTGAGGATCTGTTCATGGCAGGGACAGGAGGAGGTGCGACAGCAGCAGTGAGCCCAGTTCTTCCGGGGCAACTCGACGAGGAGGAAAGACCAGCACTGAGAGAAACGGGAAGAAGCAAAGATGTTTTCTCGGTCTCTTTTCTTGCGAGTGGGGTAAGACCTACTGTTTTTTCCTTGGAGATGATCTGGGAATCTATAACAGAAATGAGAACTTCTATTTTGCGACTGCTACAATCGATAAATGCTAGTTTAAAGTTTGTGGAACAGAAAGTAGAAATACTGACTCAAGCTAATATAAATCTGGAACAGCGAGTTAAAATAAATAGTGAGCAGATTAAAGAACTCCAACAAGTACAGACTGTGATGATAAAAGAAAAGAAGAATATGGCAGCAAAGATGGAAAATATTGAAAACCAATTAAAAAGCAGGAATTTAAGGTTTATTAATTTCCCGCAAGTACCTATGGTATCTCCCAGAGAAACAATTAAGAAATATCTTCGGGAAGTGCTTCAAGTGGAGGAGTCAGCTATTCCACCCCTCTCGAGAATATTCTATTTACCAAAAGCTAAAAGTCAGACTGATCAACAAGATATAGGGCCTCATTTTCCACGCTGCTCGC
Source organism: Rhinatrema bivittatum (assembly GCF_901001135.1). Classification (NCBI taxonomy): domain Eukaryota; kingdom Metazoa; phylum Chordata; class Amphibia; order Gymnophiona; family Rhinatrematidae; genus Rhinatrema; species Rhinatrema bivittatum. Next base: position 148,099,463 of record NC_042615.1, read on the forward strand.
ATGCGATACCAGGATGGGGGTGGAGTCGGGGTGGAGTCGGCCCCGGAAGAGGAGGAGTCGGGGCGTCACCGGGGCCGACTCTGCGCCGACGCCATGGACAGCGAAATGGTAAGTGCCTTTTCGCGGCAGCTTTCGCTCCCAATAGCTACACCTCGTATGGTGGCGCTATTGGGTGCGAAACCGGCAGCGATCGCACCGCGACGGTGCGATTGCTGCCGGCTAGCGCAGGCCCTCTCCCTGTTTCGGCCCCCCCCCTCCCCTCATCTTCTAAAGTATTGCAGGCCTGCGATACTTTAGAAAATGAGGCCCATAGTGATCTCAGAAAAACAGAGAGGTGATGTGCCAATAGATATCTCAGCAATACTAGAAGCTTCAGATACAGAACAAGCTACGCCTGCAACTTTAATCATCACTCTGGCTTTAGAGCCAGATAAGAACTGGTTGTTAAGATTAGGCTTTCTGGGTTGCAGAATAAGAGTATTCCCAGACGTATTGAAAAATACTCAAAAGAGAAGGAAGGCATTCCTTCTCTTGAAACCACAAGTGTTGTCAATAGGGGGGTCTTTTTTCCTCAAATACCCGTGTAACTGTGTTATAAAATATGCAAATAACATATGTTTTTTGAACCCCCACAGTTGACACAATTCCTTATAGGAAATCCCTGCCGATGCCCGTAGGGAACAGTACTGTGTTAAGTCCCTCATAGAAATAATTGGTTCTCTGAAAACTGTGTATGATTTCCTTAATAAGTAAAAATGTATATTTTAGGTTGTGTAATTCACCCTCCATGTTTCTGAGGACTTAAACTAAGAGAATATGTATACTTATTATATAGGAATAATGTCTTCTTTCTTTTTTTTGTATCAGAAGTATTCTCTGTATTTTACTACAAGAATTTGTCTTGTGATTTTTTTGTTAAAACGCATAAAGAAAAAAAAAACATTGCTTTTACACACAGTTTTCACACATAAAGCGTAGATAATGTGTGATAGTTAATTATACTTATCAGATTGTGTTCTCAGACACCCGCTTGTTTGTGACAGGATTCACTGTTTTGACAAAACAAACATAAGGATAGTTCTTTAGGATGTGGAATTACAGGGTCCTAAAAATAAAGATATTTTTCTATAAAATTTCAAGCAACATTGCACTTTAAAATAATATAGTCATACTAGGAGCACACATTTTGGAATTAAATTGCATGCAGAAATGGTGTGATTTTTGGCCTTTCTCCTCTTGCCTTCCTCTCTCACAGTATCATTTATAACTGATGTGCTCAGCATTATACTTCTTAACTTCATCTATCCATCAGACAGAATCTGTCATAAATTGCTTTAGTACACTTTGTGTTCGTTAGCATCTTTTCATTAACTGCACTTCAAGGGAGGTAAATGAACTTGCACCTGTATATTTCACAGTCGGGAGTGTGTACATTTGTAATAGTATCATACTTCTGGTCGTATCATAAACTCTATATAGCCTTTCACTAGCATTTCACTATCAGGTTTCCCATGCTGGGACTATTATCATATAGAAATGTAGGCATTCCTGATCAAGTTGTATGTTTCAATGATTCTCTAAGTGAACAAAGATGATACAAAATTAAACATGACAACTTTCTGCAATGTTTTAAGCAAAATTATGATTTATCCGCTGATTTATTAGATTGAAAACATTTAAAAAGGGAATATAGTTTCTACAAAACTTTGGACATCCTTCCAGTTGATTCTCTACTCCTTTCTTTTTAAGTTGTTAATAAGGATCAAAAATTTGGTTGACTCAGTAGAACTTTTATTGGTCAGGTGAAGGCAATTCCCTGGTGGAACAAATATCCTAACCTCTCTAACCTCTCAGGTGGCTCAGCATGGGCTCCTAAAAGCATATGTCTGAGCATTTTAAAATGAAGATAATTCACTCTTACAATGCAGTGGAAGTCTATAAAAAAAAATCTCTAAATGTTTCCAGCTAGTATTTTCAACTGTCAGAAACATTGTTAAGAAAGGGAAGTTACTTGGAACTGTTGAAGTCCTGGCAAGATATGGAGGACCAAGAACAATATCTGATATAACTTTCCAAACACTGTCAAGATCTATTAGATAGTGCCAAATGACCTGATGAAAAGTTTAGCAGACACCGAAGTAGTTGTCACAACTGTGTTTTGCTTTGGAGAGGTGTCAGAAGGGGACCTTTTCTATGACCTCATATCAAACATCATTGTCTAAAGATGCAAAACAAAACCTTGATAAGCCTGAAAATTTTTGGAACTTATCCTAGAAGTTAGTGAAGGAATTGAAACTGAAAAGAGGTTGGATATTTCAGCAAGGCAGTGATCCGAAACATTCCCAAAAATCAACCATGAAGTACTTAAAGGAAAGAAAATGAATGTTTTCGAAAGGCCTTCACAGTTCCCAGACTTGAATATTATTATACATCTGTGGGGAAATTATTGAATATCTGTGGGAAGTGCATGCAAGGAGAGCTAACAATATGTCTGAACAAGAAGAGTTCTTCAAGAAAGAGTGGGAAAAATACCAAAAGCAAGAATGTAAAGACTCTTAGTTGACTACAAGAAACATTTGTAACACCTTCTTCTGCCAAAGGAGGTGTCACAAAGTACTGCTTGAAAGGATGCCAGTAATTTAGATACACAGCTCTTGTCAAACTTGGTTTTACAGGTGATTGACAAGCAGATCAGCCAATCAGCATTTATTTCAGGATTAAGCCACAGATACTTACCCCTTAGCCAGTGAAAGCACAATTCCTTGCCCCATCTTAGCTCTGCCCCTTTGTTTACATCAATCATAGCTCTGCCCAAAACATGCCACTTTTGTTTCTTTTTGATCATATCACAGGGACACATCTCCTTTCTGTCCTTTGTTGATGGCATAGACTAGAACCTGAAATACATTTTTCAAGATGGTGGCAGCTGCCTGAGAACAAAAAATGACATGCATAAAAGATGGCGGCTGTTGTATTGTGGCAAGGAAGTGACATCATGGCCGTGCAAGCAAAGTAAAACCAAAACAAAATGCCTTTTATCTGAGATGCTACTGAACCATGTGGAGGTGGCCATCTTGAATGTCATCACAGGCCATGACATTACTTCAAGCATGCTCAGTCCATGTCTTCTATGTTTGTTTACAGAAATGGAAAATGGAAGGCAGCCATGTTTTAAGGATTGACATCACTCCTGAGCATGCTCAGTAATCACTGTGGTTTTGCTTATACCCAGAGCTATATTAAAAAAATAAAAAAACAGAAGATTTTGTAAAACAGCTATTCTTAGACTGCAAAAAATTCCTTCTTTTCTTAAGCATTTCTGTTGCTAGTGCAGCTTGCCCCTTCCCTGTTCTCTGTGGATTTCTTTATAAAGTATGTGTCGCTTATCTGATAAGCAATAAATATGACAATTTAGTTCTAGGATTGTATATAAACAAATTTTAATTTGTCTCTCTGTGCCTTTCATACTTCAGTTTTGTTGTATAACAAAAATTTGTAATTGAGTGCTGATATTAGAAACGTGTATTGAAAGCAGGCTGTTTCTTACAAACAAAAACATTTAGTAAAAACATAAAACCGATGCTGGATTGTATTATTTTTAGAAGTACACAACCAGTCTTTATCAGAAACCATAAATTAGTTTTTGCTTTATTTCCATACTCTGAGCAGAAAGATTTCAGACTGTGCCCTATTCCTCTTCCTCCCTATGGGTTTTTTCTTAAAAGATATATTAAAGATGTATGGCACCCCTATGTGTTGGCCACTAGATGTCACTAAATCCTTCCATAGAACCCACCTTCTATAAGCCTTCCATCCCTCTCAGCCCCTCCCAACTGGAGAACTGTGGATTGGTTGCCTGCTCCTATTTAGTCTACTCATTTTAGTGTTCCTTGGAGTCAGTTTGATTTATATGCAGAACAATGAAGATTTAGCTTTCTCCACTCCCTGGTGAGGCCTCTCAGCCTGACCAGGAACTATATATTTTTAAGAGGTTTCTCTCTATGCACATCCTGCTAGAGGGTTATCATGCATTTGGTTGCAGTGAAATATATTTTTGACTGATTCCCTTTGGGGCAAAAGGGTTCTCATCCCAGAGACCTGAAGACCTGTGAGCAGCTCTACACCCTAGATGGGCAAGCACCAGTGACAGATCTTCTGAGTGAGATTTTTTATGGTCAAAATGTATCCACACTTTTTCAGAAGAGACACCTGCTTAACCTTGCATCCTTTGGAGAAAACTCCATCTGGACGCATAGGACAAGGGCTAAAGACCAAAGAGTCTTAATCTACACCCTAGATGGGGAAAGCACCAATGATAGTAAAGCAGCAGCCACCAAGAGGTTTTCCATCAGCAAATATTTGGATTTTGATGTTGGGAGGTTTTTGACTCACCTCTCCACAGGGTTCCAGGGCTGGGAAAGCCTGATTCCCACATTCTAACGACTTTTCCTGCCTGAGAAGTCACCAGTATTAACATCAAGAAGAAGGAGCAAAATTCTGGGAGTTCCCATGCAGATCTCAACTCCATGGGACCAGGACAAGCTGGGTAATCACGCATCAAATAGTCTCAGGTAGGATTTTTCCCTGTTGAGGAGAACCCTCAGTAGGAACCTGGTTGGCCCTCTGGGAAAACCTTTGAGCACTTTAAGATCACCATGGGAAGCTTTGCCCAGATACCTGAGATAAAAGACACCTACCCAGAAGAGAAAAACTACTTTTGTACATCAGTCAGCTGTAATTTCATCTTTATTGAATGGACTTTGATTTAATTATTACAGAATCAGTAAACATATAATTTAACACCCAGTTCCTTGTCCTACCTGGTTTGTCTCAGCATCTCATACCCTGTGGTGCAGTAGCTAACAACATACAGAAAGAGAGACATACACACAATACTGTCTGGGCCATGAGTGAAAGCTCCTCCCCACAAAAAGAATCCATCCTTAGGAAAAAGAGAGTTGAGTATGGGAGGAGTGCTAGCTGGAGCAGCCCCTGAAAAGAAATACATTAGTTTGTGTGCCCTTGGAACTAAACACCCCATTAAGAGTTACAGATGCATACAGAAAAGAAAAAAAGTGTTCCTAATACTACTTTGTGTGCATTTTGCAAACATAACATTTTCTTTAGTTGTAGCAAAACGTTTGCTATGATTTGAACTAAAGTCTGTGTCCAGCCAGTCTTTTGAGTGGAGATCTGCTCTCACAGACTAGAAATATTAGGGGTGTGCATTCGTTTTGAACTTATAGGTAAAACGCAACTTTTTTTTTTTTTAACTTAAAAAAGTGATGAGGCGAAAACGATCGGATTTCCAACTTATTCAACAAGCTGGCCGAAAGTTCCTTTTGAGTCCAACGAGGGTCCCGGAGCGAACGCGCGGGGAATCACGTGACGTCCGCGTCACTCCGACGTGATGCCGACGTCACGTGCTCCTCGCAAAGGAGTACAGAAATGGCGTCCTGACTCCCCAGGAGTTTTGGTAAGTCTTGGGGGGGGGGGGGGGATTAAGGAGGGTGAGGGGTTTAAATTTTATTTAGGGAATCGGTGCACGTATGGACATAGACTCAACTTATGGAATTCTCCATATGTCCATATTGACCGAAATTGACCCCCCCTTTCGACTTATGGACTTATGAACATAAACTTTTGGTCTGCACATCCCTAAGAAATATAAAGCTGTCCATGCTGAAATAATACAACATGGGGTTTGTAGTTTTGTCCCTGGGGAACAGAGCCCCTCTCTTCCTTTATCACCATAAGAAAAAACAATGTAGTGCTTCTTCCTTAACTGTAAACAGTACGCTGCTGACATTTTGGTCTAATTAGATTTTTTCTGCATGTTTTGTCTAGCAAGAAAAACTGTCCAAAATGGTATATTAAATAAACAAATATTATTATTACTCATTACCACCAGGCAGTACATGCAAATGTATGAAGCCAATCTGGCTTCTCTCCCTGATGCTTTCATGGTCATAGAAAAAAAAAGGAATATTTAAAGCACTTTATACAGTCTGGATTTAAGTTTGGACCATGTATAAGTTGAATTTTGAAAGTTTTCCTGAGAAAAGTCCTGTTATTATCCAGAGGAAAATATGGATTAGATGCTTTCTAGTCTGCAGAAAAGAGATAGACAAGCATGTGATGAATGTTGCTCCTGTGTAACAGCGAGTCCCCCAACTCCTCTTCTCATGCTGGAGAAAAGTCACCCAATCTGCTAGATACTGAGGTGGGGGGAGGAGACACATAGTGGTCTGGTATTGGTCTCTGGTGTCCATTGCACTGATTAAAATCAAGGCACCAGACCAGCAGCAGTGCTGAAACATTGCACTGCTTTACAAGAGGAGTTCCATACGCGCGTATCTTATAAAATCCAGCGTACTTTTGTTCGCGCCTGGTGAGCGAACAAAAGTACACGCTCGCGCAAAATTATAAAATCTACCCCACAGTGAAAAAATCAATAAAACAAAAAAAGAATATGACTCAAAACAAATTCATGGGATAATATTTAATTCCAAATTACTCTTCAAAACAGTTAAAAACCTAATCAAGGATCCATCCTCCTCCGTCTCTAATAACTATGAATTTTCAAAGAACTCATGCAATGAATATGCCAAATCTCTGCTAAACAAAATTAACGATGTAAAAACACAATTCTCCACCAGCTCATCAACAGTACAGTTTGAAGAAAAAAATTGGTCAAGTGAAATGGCACTCATTTCACCCAGTATTGAAATTTGAAATAAACCAAATCATTACTAAAATGAAGCCTGCCACCCTCCCATTGGACCATATCCCTGCAAGTACCCTGAAAATAGTAAGCAGTGTAATAACTCTGATATTCATAACCATAATAAACCAATCACTAGCAGAAGGATTGGTTCTCAATAAGGGAAAATAAGATGTAATTAAAACAATACTAAAAAATAAAACTGGCAGATTAGATGATTGGGACAATTACTGACCGATATCCAACCTGCCTTTCATCACTAAAGTCCTTGAAAAAGCAGTGTTAACACAATTAGAGAATCACCTAGAAGACAATAATATACTATACCCTAACCAATTTGGATTCAGGAAAAATTGCTCAACAAACACTCTACTCATTTCCTTTAAAGGGATGTGCAGAAAGAAAAATGTTGTTTTGTTTTGTATTTTTGTTTTGTGGGACCACAATTCATTTCATTTGTTTCATAGGCGGGTGGGGGGAAACAATTCGTTTATTAGTTTCATTCGTTTTTCGTTTGCATTAAAGTCAATGGGGGAAGTATTTGCAGCCTATTTTTGGCTGCAGAATTGGGTTTTCTTATCAATTCTGATGAAACTTCTGGGGAGCAATCATCAGAATAAGAAAAGAGCTCCAAGGTACTTAGACTGTTGCAAAGTGGCACCAAAGTGGCATGAATAGCCTAAGGCACTGTAAAGGGGCAAAGGGATACCAGTTGTGGCAAGAGTGCTTTAACAGAGGTGCAAAGCAGCAGCAAGAATGTCAAAAACACACCACAGCTTTAAAAGAGAGCACCAATAACAGTTGCATGAACCCTCGAAGGCAGCATGACAGGCAAAGTGGCAAGACAAGTGGCATCAATATCCTACAGCACAATGAAAGTGGAACATAGCAAGCAAAAAGAGTGTCAGAAAAAAACACAAGATGCTGATAAAGGGAAAAAGCAGCAGAAAGACTAGCATCAACACACTGAGGAACCATAATACTGGCAAGAACACCACAAGGCTAAATACCGGCACAAGACCGACAAGTAGTTCAATAAAAAAAAGTGCAGTAAAAAAAAGCCTGGCTGCCTGGCAGGCACAGCAGCAAAAAAGAATAAATATCTTTTTCAGCAATAGAAAATTAATTGTAGCAAACTAGCAATAGCAATTGAATAAAGATTTGAGATACTCTGAGAGAGTTCAAACAGCAAACAAGCTTCCCTGATAGAACCAAAGAAGAGGGGAGTGGGGTGAAGGGGGACGGGGCCCCCTGCATGTGGCATGACTGTCAACCGGGGCGTACTGTCCCCCCGACCCATCTTGAAACACGGACCAAAGAGTCTAACATGCGTGCTAGGACCTGAAACATGATGAACTATGCCTGGATGGGGTGGAGCCTCTGTGGGTGCAGATCTTGGTGGTAGTAGCAAATATTCAAACAAGAGCCCCGGGGAGAGTTCCCTTTCCTTTGTGCAGGACGGGGCTCCCTAGAATGGGTTTGCCCCTAGAGTATGGTGGTTCCGTTGGTGTCTAGTGAGTTCTCGCTGGTCTTTTAAAATCTGGTGGACATAGCAGATATACAAACGAGAATTTTGAAGGCTGAGGCGGAGGAGGTTTCCATATGAACAGCGGTTCAACATGTGTCAGCGGGTACTAAGATATAGGCTACACCTGGGAGAGTTACCTTTCCTTTGCGCAGGAAAGAGCTCCCTGGAATGGGTTCGCCCCAGAGTGGGGCCCTAGCCTTCAAAGTGTGGCGAAGTGGGGAAGGTTTCCATGTGAACAGCAGTTCAACATGTGTCAGCGGGTACTAAGAGATAGGCTACACCTGGGGAGAGTTCCCTTTCCATTGTGCAGGTATGTTGTGGTCAGGCCCTTGTAGTGACGTAAGGGCTGGACAGACAGGCACAGTGTTTGGGGTCAGGCCCTTGTAGTGACATAAGGGATGGACACAAAAAGCAGAAAGGAAGGCGATCTATAAAAGCCATCAGGATGAACAAAAAGAGATAGATGCCTGTAGTCTTATACAAATCCTTTACTGAAGTGGAGACACAAGGTAGCCCGACTCTGGCCGAGTTTCACCGTTTCAAAACGGCTGCCTCAGGGGCTAAAACATAAATAAATAATTTAAGAGTAATACAAAAACAGTATAAAAAATATTAAAATTTACATCATGTGTTAATAAATAAATGAATAAATAATAAAACTCAACATCTATTTATAAACAAATAAAAGTAATGGTGACATATAGAGGACATATTCATTTAAAAATGCTTATAAGAACCTCACGGTTAACGAAATTCTAAAAAACAATATTGGTGTAAAGAGCAATATTACCTTACATATATCGTCTTGAGTTCCCAGTTTTTTATTCACACAAAAAATGTGTAAGATGATCATATAATTGAATATATGATCCACAACAGTATTGAATCTGTAATAATGCGAAAAGATGATGGCCATATTACATAAAGAATAATCCAAAACAAATCGATAGACAACCAAATTGATTAATTAAATGAACTGTACTTCTTGATATATCTGAGCTATCTTCCTTCAAAAAAACTTTTTATTTTAATAAATATTAATTGAATCAATAAAAAAATGATGTGTCATCCATTGTTTGTGCAACTATATTTTGTGTGATTATTTAAATAAAGTATTGTTAATTTATTAAAATTAAAAATTGTGTACATTTTTTTTGCGTGTATGACCAAAAAACGTAACAAGCGATCAAATTAAGTGGAAACCACCTATTATTAATACCCCAATAGAAATTCATACTTAAAATCAATGAACAATAAAACCCAAAAGTGATACATATAATTGTTTGTGTTCTCTAACTGGAATAAATATGAAATAATATAATTAAGAAAAAATAATAAATTAATAAACAAAGTGTAACTCATAAAAAATTAATTGTTCAAAGGACAACAATGTAGTAACTAATACCACAAAAATATTTTTTTATGAATTATAATAAAAATGAATATGTTTACACTATTTGATTAATTTATATATCATCATATGTATGTAAAATAATTTTTAGTGACAGTTTGTTATTAACATTTAAATGTAATCAACAGCCTATTTGATTGTGAAAAAAGCGGGGAAAAATCATCCAAATCAAAAATTATATAAAATAAAAACATTTGAAAAAAGACCAGCAATTAGGAATTATATTATGCTTGTGTGAAATTACCGAAGTGAATCTAAGTATGGGCAGAAGATAATTATTAATAAGCCTATCTTATATTAATCCATATTAAGATAAATATTTGTACAAATACAAATTAAACTATTTAGATAAAGTTTAAATGTGGACGCTATAGAGACAGTAAAAAACCTCTATCCAAAATCTTTGATTTAATCACTAAATCAAAAAGTGCCCATAATATATATGCTAATGAGATTTATGCTAATGATGTTTTGTTATTGCAAGAACACCATAATTTCACTAAACATGATCAATAAATAAAAATTACAAACCAATATCATTATGGTCAATATAAAAGTATTGTTAAATTAACCAAAAAGATTTATAAAACAGATTTTTTATAACCTATCAAAAATAAAAAAATAAAACAAAAATGATGTGTTTCCTCACTAAGCCCAGACTTGAATACTATGGTAATGATAAGGCTAATCCAATTGTGTACATATTTATACTAGATCATTAGATTGCCTAAAAATAGAAATAAAAGCAGTTAGAAACGCCGGCCGTATGGCCGTATTGCCGTATACGGCGGCACCATTTTGCAATACGGCAATACGGCCATACGGCCGGCGCCATTTTGCAATACGGCCCTAGTGCATGAGGTCGCTCCCGGACTCCCGCTGGACTTTTGGCAAGTCTTGTTGGGGTCAGGAGGCCCCCCCAAGCTGGCCAAAATTCCCTGGGGGTCCAGCAGGGGTCCGGAGTGATCTCCTGCGCTCGTGACGTCGGGGGACAGGAACCAAAATGGCGCCGGCGCTACCTTTGCCCTGCCACTTCTGCTACTGCTGTTTCACCCCTCTCACTGGGCCTTGGAGTGTTCATTCTACTGCTGTCTCTGCTTCTCCCCTCTCAATGTGCTGTGGTGTTTATACCACTTCTGCTGCTGCTTTGTTGCTTTTTAGGTGCCTTGTGGTGCATATGTCACTATTGTTGGTGCCCTTTGTTGCTCTCTAGGTGCCTTGTGATTGCACATGCCACTACTGGTGGTGTCATTTTCTCCTCTTTAGATACTTTGGGGTGCTCATTCCTCTCTTTGGGCTACATTGCACCCCACACAGAGCCTTGGGTATGGACATCAGTCTTCTTGCTGCATCGCTCTGCACTTATGGTTTGTGGTTTTCAATGTCAGTGCTCCTGCTCTTGAGAGTCTGTCTTAGTGCCTTTGGATGGTTCTGCCTTGGCTCCAAGGTTCTTTTAAATTCCCTTATGGTATTTACTGATTATTGATCTTATCCTGTCAATCCAAAGCTTTATTCACATGTTGCACCTCTCATGTTCTGTTGGGGTGGTATTCCTTTATTCATGTCACCATTTGTACCATTTTGCCCCTCTTTTGATTCAGTAAAGTGTTAATGACACTCTACCTGTTACATTGCTCTGAATGTATATTTAACTCTTTGCGAGGTTTTAACTCCAAGGGCACACAAACTAATTTGTTTCTCTTCAGGGGCTGCTCCGGCTAGCAAATTCCATCCTATGCTTAACTCTTAATCTCTGCAGGGGGGGAGAGCTCTCACTTGTGGCCCTCACAATCGGGCCAATACAGTAAACCTCGCAGGAGGGCCGGTGAGCGCCCCTCTCCCGATGTGCGCCCAGGCCACTCTCCTGGGCGCGCAATTCAGAAAAGCCAATGTATGCAAATTAGGTCCCGCGGTAAAAGGGAGGCACTAGGGACACTAGTGCGCCCCTAGCGCCTCCTTATTGACAAAACGGCGGCTGTCAGCGGATTTGACAGCTGATGCTTAATTTTACCGGTGTCGGTTGTCAAACCCGCTGACAGCTATGGGTTCGGAAAATGGATGCCGGCAAAATTGAGCATCCGTTTTCCAACCCGTGGGCCGCGGGCAGAATTTTTTTTTTTAAAGATTTTTTATTTTTTTTATCTTTGGGGCCTCCGACTTAATATCACTATGATATTAAGTCGGAGGGTGTACAGAAAAGCAGTTTTTTCTGCTTTTCTGTACACTTTCTCGGTGCCGGCCGAAATTAACTGGGTTCAAAAAAGGTTTGGAGAAGTTCTTGGAGGAGAAGTCCATTAACGGCTATTAATTAAGTTTACTTAGAGAATAGCCACTGCTATTGGTTGCATCAGTAGCATGGGATCTTCTTAGTGTTTGGGTAATTGCCAGGTTCTTGTGTCCTGGTTTGGCCTCTGTTGGAAACAGGATGCTGGGCTTGATGGACCCTTGGTCTGACCCAGCATGGCAATTTCTTATGTTCTTATGACTTAAAAGCTAAGGGTCTCATTTAGTAAGCATTTCTCCCCATAGAAATAGAATGGGAGAAAAGCCTTGGTAAATCAGGTCCTACGTTTGTACCTGAGGCCATGCCACTGTACTCTTTACCATTCTTCTCACACTGGTCTGTTGGGGTTGTCATGTCACTATCCTTACTGCCATTCTTCTCATTCTATCTCTTGGGGGTTTTCATGTCACAGTACTGTTTGCATATCCTTCATTCTATTTCTTGGGGAGTTTTTATGCTATTAGGCTTCTTACCTTAATCCATATTCTTTACCTTGGGGGTTTGACCACTGTGCTTCCTACCTTACCCCTCTCTCATTTTCTGGATGTGTTGATGCCACAGTTTGCTTTTTTTTTTTTTTAATTAAGAAACCTCTATGCCTGCTTTGTGTCTATATGAGTCCAGTTGCCTCCTGACACCCCCAAGCTGGCCAAAAGTTCCTTTTGGGTCGAACGAGGGTCCCGGAGTGAACGCGCGGGGAATCACGTGACGCCGCGTCACTCCGATGTGACGCCGACGTCACGTGCTCCTTGCAAAGGAGTTCAGAAATGGCGTCCTGACCCCGCTGGACCACCAGGGAGTTTTGGTAAGTCTTGGGGGGGGGGGGGGGTATTAAGGAGGGTGAGGGGTTTAAATTTTTATTTGCACATATGGATATAGACTCAACTTATGGAATTCTCCATATGTCCATATTGACCGCAAATGACCCCCCCCTTTCGACTTATGGACTTATGAACATAAACTTTTGGTCTGCACATCCCTAGTAAATAATACCTTGATAAATATGAACTGGCTTACACCTTTTTGAAAGTATTAGATATACTTTGACTTAGAAAAGGATTAGCCTTAAATATATAGATTTGAAAGTCTCTTGTGTCATTTCTACAACTTTCTCATATTATTATCCTATACATGACATTCAGATTGGAAGTGAAGAAGAGGTGTAGCGATATATGCTGGTCATCCATGCAGATTTTATTGCTTGCAGGAAATACTCTCACCTTGACCCAGACCAGTCCTAGCATGCTCTTCATTGCAGCACATAGAGGAGAAGTCAATAAACTGTTATTAACCAAGTAGACCTAAGAAAAAGCCACCATGTATCACTGCGTGATAGCAGCATGGGATCTATTTACTGTCTGGGATCTTGCCAGTTAATTGTGATCTGGATTGGCCCCTGTTGGAAACAGGATACTGGGCTTGATGGACTCTTGTTCTGACCCACTATGGCATGTTCTTATGTCTCTAAGACTGTGTCTGCCTTTGAGTGCACTCTTTCTACATGGGCTTTCTGGGGCCAATTCTAACCAAGATTAGTGAAGGAGAGGTGTTAAAGCAGTTAAGTGATTACTTGATTGATCACAAGTATTTAGATCCATTTCAATTTGACTTCCACTCCAGACAAAATGCAGAGACTTTGCTATTGTCCAATCTCAAATTCCACAGAGTATTTGATGATGTTAGTCAGACACTTTTTTGGCTTTTTTAGATATCTCAATGGTTTGTGACACTTTAAATCAAGTAATCCTTTTGACCATTTTATATTTACTGGGGATTCAAAATATTGCTTTCAGGTGATTTAAATCATATGTAAAGGGATATTCTCAGCAGATGACTTTGAAAGATAGATCATTCTCTTGGCTCCCCTTGACAACAAGAGTGCCTAAGGGCTTGCTTTTTCTGGTCACACTTTTTAACATATACATGTAAGAATAATCTGCAGACTTTTGGCTGATCTGCACCTTGACATTCAGTTTACTTTACCTATATCATCAATGATGGATGCTGCTCTTATGTATGTAATCAAGCAGATTAGGACAGAGCCACAAGCAAACAAATTAGCATTAAATATCAACAAGGTGGAAAGGTTCCCATATGATGTTTTGTCTGCATTTATCACGTTAGAAGGTCGGCTCTTTCCAACTGCTACTCAAATAAGAAACTTAGGAGTGTTTTTGATACCACCCTTTTGCTAGGTTCCCATGTTAGTAAAGTTGCCCAGAGCAATTTTTCATAAACTACATGTAATATGCACATTTTAGTGATTTCTGATACAGAATGATTTTTATATGGTAATTCAGATCCTTGTGGTTAGCATTTTGGATTACTGCAATTCAGTGTGCTTAGTTCTTTCAACTACTATGCTGTGTGTGTGTATTGCAGATTTCCTAAAATTCAGCAGCATGGATTGCAGCTGGAGTTCCACACTATCAGCAAGTGACTCCAATCTTGTAGTTTCTCTACTGGCCCCCAATTGCTTGACACATTAAGTTCAAGATCTTATTGTTAATCTTTAAGGTATTTCACAGTGAGTTTCCATTTGCATCAGTGCTGCCATAAAGATTTATATGCCTACGTTCACAAAGACCACAAGAAAAAAATCTCCTAGAAGTTCCATAATTTAGATACTTGTGTTTATGTGAAACAAGAGAATGAATGTTTGCGGCGGCAGGTCCAATAATGTGGACTTCCTCACCTGAGGAACTATGATCTGAAGTATGCATAAAAGCATTCAGGAAAAAGGTTAAGGGCTATCTAGCCAAAGAGGCCATTGGAGGTTAAGTTGTGACCTTTCAAGATACATCTCCAATTGAGTAGAGACTTAGCAGCAATATTTCTGAAATATGTAAATTGCTTAATATAGTCTTTTTTAAATTATGCATGTTTACTTTGTTCCTTGCCTAGGATTGAATAATAGGTGGGTTAGAAATGATAAAATAAATTAAATAAATAAAATCAAGTAATTAATTCAGACAGGAAGGAAGGACCTATCTTGATTGATATTTTTGTTACCAAATACCACAATTTGTTGATCTTATACATCCCTTATCTCAAATGGAGGGTGTATGCTAATTGGAAACCCAGTCTCAAAAAAGTTAATTGCCAAATTGAATCATGACTATGCTTTCATGAAGGTGAGCATATCTGTCATATCTGAGCTTTAGATAATTGTTGGGCCGATACAGAAAACCGGCAAGTGCCAGCTCTCCCGACGCGCACCCAGGCCACTCTCCTGGGTACGAGATTCAGGAAGCCCAGGTATGCCGACCGAAATTAACTCCTGCCTTTGGGCAGGCGTTAATTTCTGAAAGTAAAATGTGCAGCTTGGCTGCACATTTTACTTTCTGAATCGCGTGGGAATAACTAATAGGCCCATCAACATGCATTTACATGTTGTGGGCATTATTATTTATTTATTTATTTATTTATTTATTTATTTATTTATTTATTTATTTAGAGTTTTTCTATACCGGCATTCGTGATTAAAAACCACATCATGCCGGTTTACATACAATAAGGGATGAGAACAAAACCGAACTTAAACAAGTGCAAAGAGATCAAAAGTTACATTACAACAAGTTATATTACATTATTATATTACATTATATATTAATATATTAATATATTATAATATAATATAATATAATATAATATAATATATTAATATATTATATTATATTATATAACAACAAGTTATATTACATTATTATATTATATTACATTACATTATATTACATTACAACAAGTTATATTAGTTACGGGGGAGGGTTCGACACAGGTTTTCCACGTGCTATTACCCCTTATTGTATAAGGGGTAAAAACAGTGCATTGAAAATGTGCGTACAAATGGGGGCTAACAGTGCACTAGGCCTGAGCTCGCTTTACTGCATCGGCCCCTGTGACAGATGTTATCGGACTTAAGGGATACATTATGATGACACTGGACTGGATCAGTTCAATATCCCTCTGGGAAATCCTGGAATGTTTATTGGTTTCTTGATAATAGATCACAGTTTACTGGGAGGACATCGATAAGGCAGTGATTATCCAGTGTTTATGGTGAAATATTCAAGCCATATTTGTAGAGGGACGTTTTGAATGACTGGCATTGAAGCAGAGAGATCAATACTTGATGAGTCTCAAAACTGTTCTCTGACTGGATTCAGTCTCACTTGGCATGTGCTCTTTTTTGCTTACATATCTCTACAGGCAGGGTGGCCTTTGGGGCCTGCTATCAGATTGAATTGGTTAAAAGAACTGGATTTGGCTCAGTTATTGTTATATCTGTAGAATGTAAATAAAGCAAACCGGTAACCGATCCAATATAGCTAGCAGCAAAGAACAACGAGGTGGAATCGGTAAAACATGGACTTTATTGAAACTTGCCCGACTCTGGCCGAGTTTCGCTCTACGAGCTGCCTCAGGGGCTATTGCAAACAAATAAAAACAATTAAAAAGACACACAAACATAAATATTGTAATAACAAGTAAAATGCAATAAAAACTTGTATAAATCATATAAAATGATACAAAATAAAATGTAACAATAATAAACATATTGCACTTTAAATTGATAGCAGGTTTGTGTGTAGAAAATACATATATAAAAATCCAATAAGACAAGTGTGTATTGAATGTACAGATGCTAATGTAACAAAATGAAAAAATGACAAACAGAACTAACTGTAAAATGTATGAAATATATGTAAAAAAATATTGAATACAAACAATTACAAATATCTGAAGTACATATAAAGGAGTACATGTATGGGTGTAAAAATTTCAGAGTCTAAAAAATGAGCGCAACCAAACAGCCTTGTTAAAAAATGGAGAAATATTATATGTGTAACAAAGTAAAGTAAATTAAGATATGTGAATGAATGGAATTAGAAAAAGATGAAAAAACAAGAAATCAAAAACACAAAATAATAACCAAGATCTAGAAAAAAAATGAAAACACTGAAAAAAATGAAAAGATGGAAAAAAAACAAAAACAATGAAAAAAAGTGAAAAAGAATCAATGAATTAGAATGGATGGTTTTACTTGTAGGTCACTATTTGAGCTCCATATGATGAACTGTATATAATGAAGGTGATAACAATTATATAGCAAAGGTACCTTTTTGAACCACTTGAATTGGCTCAGATCAGTGCAGGTATCATATGTGTCGTAGTTGAAGAGACATGAGTAAGCAAGCTGAATATCAACCTGTTCTAAGAACAGATACTTTCAACCATAGATCACTATGCAGGCAGTGATATTGTAAATTCTTTCAAAAGAAAAAAATAAATAAATAAATAAACGTTAAAACAATCCAAGGTTTTTTCACTAGGATCATGTATGATTCCTTACAACTTTAAAACTAAATAAATGTAGGATTGTATGGCAGTTATTTCAAACACTCTACCTTGAATATATAAAAGCTCTGTAAGAAGGGTAGTCACTAAAGATTAATATGTAGTCACTAAAAATAGAAACTAAATACCATTCCATAAAAAAGGTGGAGTATATCATGCTCCTTAAATCTAACCCTGAGAAACAAAGGACACAAAGAAAATTTTCTTATAAAACGTCAACTATGTTCTAAATAAACATTAAATAGTATAGAACCCTTGTCTTTCGTGCCTTAAGCAGACCGCATGCTGCTACTATTTAAGGCAAGACTGTCATCTTGCCTTAAATAGGGCTGAGAGGACATTATTTGGGGAAGCCCATCATCCCTAGCATGCCATGGCCCCTTTAAATCTCAGGGAGAGGCGTGCGCACGCTAGGGAAGTCCCCTACAAGGAAAGGAATTGACGACGTTGAATGGGCCACAAGATAGGGCCTGGAGGTGGATGGCGACGGCGTCCCCACAGTGCCGTGCAGCCGAGGAGAGCCGACAGGGCCTCAGCGGGAAATGTGAGGGGAGCCGGCCACGGAACCTGTGGCCGGTCACCGCAACACTGTGCCTACAAACATACAAAAATGAATGCAAATGAAAATTTGAATTCTTTTCTGAGGCACTGTTGATTTGGTTTGTTACATTCAGAACAAACTAAAAATTGAGCTTTTTGTTATGAAAATGCATTTGTTCCAAATGAATGCACATCCTTAATGGAAACTTGGTAATAACCTTTGTAAAAAAAAAAAAGATGGGTACGAGGGAAGGCTGGATAATTCAGGTGGCCCATGTGATGCTTTTATGATGATTAATTCATACAGAACTTAGCCTTTGTGGATAAAATAATCCTTATATTCCTTTCATTTCATGGGGCTATATATTATGCATATATGTAATAAAGTGCACTTGGTAAAATCCACTTAACCCTAGGATAACCAGCATGGAATCTATTTACATTTTGGGATCCTGCCAGGTACATTTGAACTGAATTGGCCACTGTTGGAAACAGGATACTAGACTTGATGGACCTTTTGTCTGACCCAATATGGGAAATCTTATGTTCTTATGTCTAATAGTGCTTTAGAAATGATAAATAGTGGTAACAGTAGTAGTAAATACCACTTCTTTATACACATGGCCTCTCCAGGCTCATTCCCATTAAAGCCCTGAGAAAACCCCTTTTAACTAGAGCAGTGCAAGTTGGAATGGTAGGGGAGAATGCTGAGATGTTATTTATTAGGGGTGATAATCAATCAATCCACAGAAGCTAAAGATCCTCACTCACGAATTTACTCAATACAAAAAAAGGAGGATATATAATGTTCTCTTCTATAATTATTAAGATAACAAATTCAAAAGCCTTATCAACTATTTATATAGGAACAAATACCATCAGTAATAGTGCAAATGGACTATAATCCATCGCCTCTCGCCACGCAATGGGCCCCAGGCGAATTCAGCATTTCTTCAAGCACTTAGTGTACAATCATTTGGTATTGTTCCTTTATTTATTCCACAACATTTAATATCTATCTACTAAAAATATTTTTTATTTTTTAGTATTCAAATTTTAATTTTATCCCAAAAACCCAAAAAAGCTTATTTGTTTGTGTGTTTCTAAAATCTAGAATAATTATTTTCCTAGCACAAATTAGATGTCCACCGTCATTCAATTTGTTCAATCATTGACATCCTGGAAAAAAATCCTAGGATCGAGTATACTTAGCCCCACTGTAGATGTATTATTTCTCAAGTTGTCCCGACATGGGCCATGTTTCGACTGTCTCCAGTCTTCCTCAGGGGATACTTAGCATGTTGTAATCATGATTCCAAAAACCAGTTTTTTATATAATTTTGCCTTACCAGCGCTAGTCAGTTAATTTGACCTAGGACATACAAAAAATGTTGTTAAAAAGTGCTACAAAAACCTCATCACAGATACAAGTTTGTCTAACCTTCCCGAAACATTTTTACCAACTCCCTTAAAACAAATTCTTGTAACAAATTTCTTTCCAACTCAACAAAAAACTTTACTCACAGTGTTGCTAATGCCCATTCCTTTTTCATGCATTAATGGCGCCTCGGCGTTCTTAGATTCCTCCACTTCCTGTCCACTTTTTTATACCTGTCATACCCGGAACTTGATGCTGTCAATCATATTCAAACATCGCTTTACTCACAGTGGGCTTGAAAGCTTTACTCACAGTGGGCTTGAAAGCTTTGATTGATGATGCTTTGGAAGAAGCCCTCTTAAAATCTTGGATTACATCAAAAGAGAGAAGATTTTAAGGGTAGATTATCCGAAAACTCCGGTATTATATGTATTGCCTAAAATACACAAGGCTTTACATAAACCACCGGGACGACCCATAGTTTCGTCAAGGGGCTCCTTGTTGGAGCCTCTGTCGGTGTTTATAGATAAATTCCTGGCTCCTTTGGTTAAAGAATTACCTTCTTTTGTGAGGGATTCTTCTGATATGATAGCGCAGTTGGATAATGTATCAAAGGACATTTTCCCGGGTGACAATTTGGCATTAGCAACAATAGATGTTGTAGCACTTTATACAAATATACCCCAGAGGGATGCGAGTGATATCATAATAAACATCTTAAGAATGAAGTCATTGGATAACAGAGTTCCAGTTGATTTTATTAAAACTTTGATTGAATTTGTTCTATACAATAATTACTTCCTTTTTGAAGATGATTATTACTTACAAACCAAAGGGATAGCAATGGGGGCCACAATGGCCCCCGATGTAGCAAATTTGTACATGGGAAACTTTGAATCTATGTGGTTGGAACAGAATCCATTTAAAGCCCATGTAAAAACATGGAAGCGCTTCATAGACGATATTCTAATTGTTTGGCAAGGAGAAGAGCAAACTTTTGTGGAATTTACACAATGGTTAAACACTAGGGATGTGAATTTAAAATTCACTACAGTATTTAGTCGAATTGGATTGGCTTATTTGGACATTTTCATTACCATACAACAATATGGCTTTGAATATACATTATACCGGAAATCAAAGGATCGAAACACCTTGCTTAGATATGAGAGTTGTCATCCCCAGCATCTGCGATCAAATTTACCGATGGGACAATTTCTTAGACTAAGAAGAGTCTGCTCTACTGTAGAAGAATATAAGATACGTGCAAAGGAAATGACACAAAGTTTTTGTTCAAGGGGATATCCCCCGTATGTGGTAAAAAAAGCCTATAAAAGAGCACGGTGGGCAAATCGTGATTTACTTTTACAACCATCACGAAGACAAGAAAATATGGACCGGATGATTTGTGTTTTACCATATTCCCCTCAAATATATCGTATACAACATAGTATAAAGCGCCATTGGCATGTCTTGAATTTACATCCTATATTTACAAATGGCCCTCGCTTTGCACTTAAAAGGGGCAAAAACATCAGAGATACTATTGTACATTCCAATTATAAGGATGATGTGGATTATCCTAAAAATACTGATAGTTCAGGAGAATTTGGACATTATCCATGCAACAAATGCTCGGTATGTCAGCAATCTCACAGTGGCCAATTTCTACCCTTTTTTAAGGAGGGATCTTTTAGATTCAAGGCACGCACTGATTGTTCTACGGTGGGGGTAATTTATGGTATATGGTGCCCTTGCCCTTTGCTTTATATCGGCAAGACCAAGAGGTGCTTGAGAACAAGAATGGTGGAACACAGAAGTTCAATTGTAAGACAAAAGGCTGAAGCACCGCTGGTACAGCATTGTATATCCGAGGGACATGATTTCTCGGATTTCAAATTTGCAGTTATAGAACGGCTGATATATCCCCAGAGAGGTGGCAATTTTGATCTAATCCTTCTACAAAAAGAGCAGAAATGGATTCATTATTTTAAAACAGTGACCCCTAGTGGGTTGAATAAAGAAATTGACTGGTCGGTTTTTTAGAAGGATGCCTTCGGAAGCAGTGACTTTTTGAAGATGATTGACATCATCCAGTTCCGGGGAGGATTGGTAAAAAGAAGTGGGCAGGAAGTGGAGGTGACACAGGCTAAGAAGGAATTTCGTATTGAGTAAAGCGATGTTTGAATATGATTGACAGCATCAAGTTCCGGGTATGACAGGTATAAAAAAAGTGGACAGGAAGTGGAGGAATCTAAGAACGCTGAGGCGCCATTAATGCATGAAAAAGGAATGGGCATTAGCAACACTTGAGTAAAGTTTTTTGTTGAGTTGGAAAGAAATTTGTTACAAGAATTTGTTTTAAGGGAGTTGGTAAAAATGTTTCGGGAAGGTTAGACAAACTTGTATCTGTGATGAGGTTTTTGTAGCACTTTTTAACAACATTTTTTGTATGTCCTAGGTCAAATTAACTGACTAGCGCTGGTAAGGCAAAATTATATAAAAAACTGGTTTTTGGAATCGTGATTACAACATGCTAAGTATCCCCTGAGGAAGACTGGAGACAGTCGAAACATGGCCCATGTTGGGACAACTTGAGAAATAATACATCTACAGTGGGGCTAAGTATACTCGATCCTAGGATTTTTTTCCAGGATGTCAATGATTGAACAAATTGAATAACGGTGGACATCTAATTTGTGCTAGGAAAATAATTATTCTAGATTTTAGAAACACACAAACAAATAAGCTTTTTTGGGTTTTTGGGATAAAATTAAAATTTGAATACTAAAAAATAAAAAAAATTTTTAGTAGATAGATATTAAATGTTGTGGAATAAATAAAGGAACAATACCAAATGATTGTACACTAAGTGCTTGAAGAAATGCTGAATTCGCCTGGGGCCCATTGCGTGGCGAGAGGCGATGGATTATAGTCCATTTGCACTACTACTGATGGTATTTGTTCCTATTTATTAGGGGTGTGCATTCGTATTGAACATAAATGTAAAACGCTACTTTTTTTTTTTTTTTTTTAAAGTGATAAGACATAAACGATCGAATTTCCAACTTATTCAACATAGCTATGTTGAATAAGTTGGAAATCGCGATTGTTGATCCAAAATAAAAATTTAAACCCCTCACCTTCCTTAATTCCCACCCAAAGACTTACCACAACTCCCTGGTGATCCAGCGAGGAGTGAGGACGCCATTTCTGAAAGCCTTTCTGAGGAGCACGTGAAGTCGGCGCCACGTCGGAGTGACGCGGTGTCACGTGATTCCCCGCGGGTTCACGCCGGAACGCTCGTTCGGCCCAAAAGGAACTTTTGGCCAGCTTGGGGGGGGTCAGGAGGCCCCCCCAAGCTGGCCAAAAGTTCCTTTTGGGCCGAACGAGGGTGCCGGAGGGAACTCGCGGGGAATCACGTGACGCCGCGTCACGCCGACGTCACGTGATTCCCCGCGGGGTCGCTTCCGGGATCCTCGTTCGGCCCAAAAGGAACTTTTGGCCAGCTTGGGGGTGTCAGGAGGCCCCCCCAAGCTGGCCAAAAGTTCCTTTGGGCCGAACGAGGATCCCGGAAGCGACCCCGCAGGGAATCACGTGACGTCGGCACCACGTCGCAGTGACGCGGCGTCACGTGATTCCCCGCGAGTTCCCTCCGGCACCCTCGTTCGGCCCAAAAGGAACTTTTGGCCAGCTTGGGGGTGTCAGGAGGCCACCCCAAGCTGGCCAAAAGTTCCTTTTGGGCCGAACGAGCGTTCCGGCGCGAACCCGCGGGGAATCACGTGACGCCGCGTCACTCCGACGTGACACCGACGTCACGTGCTCCTTGCAAAGTTGGTCAGAAATGGCGTCCTGACCCCGCTGGACCACCAGGGAGTTGTGGTAAGTCTTGGGGGGGGGGATTAAGGAGGGTGAGGGGTTTAAATTTTTATTTGCACATATGGACATATACTCAACTCATTGAATTCTGTTTATGTCCATATTGACTGCAAATGGGACCCCCTTTGGACATATGGACATATGAACTTAAACTTTTGCTCTGCACATCCCTATTATTTATAGGGATGTGAATCGTTTTTTGACGATTTAAAATATCGTCCGATATATTTTAAATCGTCAAAAATCTTTAGGGCCACGATACAATACCAATTCCCCCGATTTATCGTCAAAAAATCGTAAATCGGGGGAAGGGGGAGGGCAGGAAAACCGGCACACTAAAACCCCCTAAAACCCACCCCTGACCCTTTAAATTAAATCCCCCACCCTCCCGAACCCCCCCCCCCAAATGCCTTAAATTACCTGGGGGTCCAGCGGCAGTCCGGAATGGCAGCGGTCCGGAACGGCCTCCTGCAATTGAATTGTGTTGTCTTCAGCCGGCGCCATTTTTCAAATTGGCGGCGCAAAATGGCGGCAGCCATAGACCAACACGATTCGACTGCAGGTGGTCGTTCCGGACCCCCGCTGGACTTTTGGCAAGTCTTGTGGGGGTCAGGAGGCCCCCCCAAGCTGGCCAAAAGTCCCTGGGGGTCCAGCGGGGGTCCGGAAAACGATCTCCTGCCGCGAATCGTTTTCCATACGGAAAATGGCGCCGGCAGGAGATCCACTGCAGGAGGTCATTCAGCAGGGGTTCCGGACTCAGGAATACATTGATTACAGTGGCCTCTGGCAGTAAGCATGTGATGAAGAGATACTCACTTTCCCAGCTGTTACCCTTACATAATGCATTTCCTAATGTGTAGCAGATGGACTCAGGACTGATGGGTATAGTGTACTCCTGATAGCAGATGGGAGACGGAGTCAGATTTCAAGCTGATGTCAGCCTACATATACCCGTGCAGGAAGCTTAGCTCTTCAGTATTTCTCCGTGTCCTAAGCAGAAGGGACACTACACACACTTACACAGTGTTAGAAAATCCAAACCAAAGAAGAAAGAAATCATACTACAAGACAAGCCCCGCTCTCCTGTGGTGATACCTAAGGGTCCCTCCCCC
This sequence comes from Rhinatrema bivittatum, assembly GCF_901001135.1. Taxonomy (NCBI): domain Eukaryota; kingdom Metazoa; phylum Chordata; class Amphibia; order Gymnophiona; family Rhinatrematidae; genus Rhinatrema; species Rhinatrema bivittatum. Next base: position 148,123,677 of record NC_042615.1, read on the forward strand.
AGTCAAGAATTCCTGAGGTGATTTCCGAGATCCCTCAGAGGTAAGCCTCGGTCCGGTAGCCGGTTCCCAGCGTGGACGTAGCCCTCAGAGTGGCTGAGAGGCTGCGGGTGCAATAACGAGCACGGCAGTGATGGTATTTTCTCTCTCCCCTCGCAGCCGGAGACCGCTCAGCATGAGACTGGGAAGCACCGAGACAAGGTAAGGTAGAAAACTTTCTTAAAGTCTCCGGTCTCCGAGGCTCGGTTAGCCACACAGATCTTCCTTCCGGTGTCTGTTAAATCGGGTTGAGCAGATAACCCTTGGTGTCCCTTGGGTATAGGGCACGGGGAACCCTGTCTTTGGAGGCTCAGGTTAAGGAAGACCTACCCTTGCACACACAAAATTACCCCTTTGTAACCAGTTTAGGGGACCAGAGGAATGGTGGTGACCTGATTCAAGGATCTTCTGGCATTTTTTGGATTAAGTTTGGTGGATAAGGTTTTCGGTTACAGAGCCAGGAAGAAGATTTCTGCTGCCCCTTCCTACCTGAAGAGGAACATCAAATATTCTCTCTATTGCCACTTACTATTCACTTTCGATGCATATCCAGCATAGCTCTCTGCTTCAACGGCATGGGAGAAGAAAATCAACCAATAAGGGCTGTATAACAGTCTGGGTAAAACAAATAAACATGGGTGCAGATTGCTTATTGCGGCGGCTTCTACCCCTAACTAATCAAGCTAGATATTTCACTTGGATGCAGCTCCATCACTGCTCTCTACATTAAAGGTGGGGGTGGAAGGGAAATAGAACCAAGAGCTAAGAGAAACAGATAAGTATGAGAGAGAAAATTTGCGGGGCAGACTAGATGGGCCATTTGGTCTCCTTCTGCCGTCATTTCTATGTTTCTATGTTTCTATGTTTCTATTTTTATGTGAGAGAAGGTAATACCTATCCTTCATTGTTTACTTACATGATGTTCCTTCAGTTATACGTGTGGGCACTCTCATTTTAGTATGCTTTTGCTAACATATTTACAGAACACTTTAATATGCACATAGGGAGGGTGCCTTTCAAACATTATATACAAGTGTATTGAGCTCCACAGAGATCTACTACAGTATTCTGTAACCTGCACATCAGGAATGCACAGCTTATAAATTACATATATATCTCCTTACATGCGAATATCTGCAATTCATTGAGGGCTGGATTTTAATAGCTGCACGCGGGCATAGATTTGTGCGTGCAACCTGGCGCGCACAAATCTACGTCTGGTTTTATAACATGTGCGCGCAGCCAGGGTATGCACACATGTGCACCTTGCGTGCGCCGAGCCCTTAGGGAGCCCCGATGGCTTTCCCCATTCCTTCCGAGGCCGCTCCCCCCACCTTCCCCTCCCTTCCCCTATCTAACCTGCCCCCCAGTCCTACCTAAATCCCCCCTACCTTTATTTTGCTATTTATGCCTGCCTGTGGCCGCTGTGCTAGAGGCCTCGGTCCCGGTTCCGGACCGCCCCCGGACCGGAACCTCGCCCATGCCTCTGCCCCTTCCCACCCCTTTTTCAAAGCCCCGGGGCATACACACATCCTGGGGCTTGCGCGCATCACCGGGCCTATGCAAAATAGGCTCGGCACACGTAATGCTCTGCGCGCGTAAATCCAGCCGGATTTATGAGTGCAGGGCTTTTAAAATCTGCCCCTGAAAGTGCAAACGTTTCCTATCTATTTAAAAAATATATACACGTATATTTTATGAGCAAAAAAAAAGTGCCGTTTTATTCACAAAAATCGGTATATCTTAAAAAATGCATGCATTATTGAAATCACCAAAACCTCCATCATTTCAACCAGTCCTTCTCCAGTTCATCAAGACTCTCCTATTTCTTCACTCTGACCTTCCCCAGTAAACTCAGACCTCCCACCCAACTAATAGTAGACAAAAGACGAGTCTGATATCAATTTTGCAAGATAATTAGCAGGAATAAAATTTAAATGAATAAGTTTCCAAATGTACGCACTTAAGTCTATTGTAAAACAGCAATTTGAGTGTGTACCTCTTGGCCCTGCCCCAGAAAGTCTGGAAAGCCCCTATCCTGCCCCTTTTTATACTCATAAATCTGTGCACAAGTCTGAAAATACACATGTGCTGTGGATGCTTATAAAATAGCATGTGCGTGTATACAAGCTACTAGGGATGTGCAGAGGAGAAAAATTCATTTTCATTTTTCGCCTCATTTTCTGGAGGTTTTTTCCCACAAATTTCAGTTTGTGGATTAATGTGAAATAAATGAATCAAACAATAAAAAAAAAATATAACCCCAAAAAGGCCCAAAATAAAAACTTAGCCTCCCTCTCTCCTGGAAAAATACTGGGGCCAAGATCCCCCCAGTCCCCACTTAAGAACATAAGAACATAAGAAATTGCATTGCTGGGTCAGACCAAGAGTCCATCAAGCCCAGCATCCTGTTTCCAACAGAGGCCAAACCAGGACACAAGAACCTGGCAATTACCCAAACACTAAGAAGATCCCATGCTACTGATGCAATTAATAGCAGTGGCTATTCCCTAAGTAAACTTTATTAATAGCAGTTATTGGACTTCTCCTCCAAGAACTTATCCAAACCTTTTCTGAACTCAGCTACACTAACTGCACTTACCCGGTCTGGTGGGGATCTGGTGGGAATCCGCTGGCAAGGCCTAGGCTGAAACCTCAGACTTGCAGTAGGTTGCTGCGGCTTTGACTTACTAAAGGCTGATGCTTTGGCCTATGTCAGAGCCCAAGCACAGGCCTGATGGCACAACCTGACCTGGATGCCGAGTCCCAGTGCTGGGCTTTGGCCAGGACCCAGGCCCGATAACATGACCCGACTGGGAGACTGTGTCCCGATGCCTGGGCCTTGTTGTAGGCTGGAACCCCAGTCCAGGCCCGATGCTGCAACCCAACACAAAAGCCATGTCCCAGCACCAGGGCTTTAGCCCAGACCCACTGGCACTGCAACAGAGTTAATTAACTCTGGTGAATATCCACCAGTGAATGGAGCCTTTTTGATGATTGGCAATGCTGTACACATTGACATTCATCAAAACGCTGCTATCCTCTGGCGCGACTCCAGTGGATGGTGTCATTTGGCATTTAAGAGCCGAGGAGGATAAAAGAGGAACTCCTAGGCAAGGGACTGACCCAGTGCCAAGGCCCAGGCATCTGAATCTAGCCTCCAGGCCGAGATCCCACCATCAGGCCTGGGTCCGGGCCCGGTTTCAGGACCCGGCCTCCGGATCGGGTTGCAGCATTGGGCCTGGGTCAGGGCCAATGTCCTGGCACATGGACCCGACATCCGGGTAAAAAATCAGGTCCCAGCCTCCGGATTGGGTGCTGGTGTCAGGCCTGGGTTTGGGACCCAGCCTAGTCCGAGGCCCCCAACGTTTGGAACCCGGCTTCTGGGTCAGGTTGCAGTATCAAGCATGTATCTGTCCTAGTGTCAGGATACCTGAAGATCAGATACTTTTTTTTTTGTTTAATTTTTGGGGGTCTCAGCTGATGCATTATCATCAGCCTGTGCCTGCGCTGAGACCCTGGCATCGCGCATGGGCCTAGGCTGCGGTCCCTGCTTTGGGCCTCTCCTAGGCCCAAATGCGATGCCAGAGCTTTAGCTTGAAGCTGGTGCCTCACCTACAGCAAAGGCTGCGGTGCCTGCTTTGGGTCTTGGTCGATGTACTACATGAGGTCCCAGCTTCAGGACTAGATCTAGGCCTGATGCATTTGTTTAAAACTAAACAAACAAATAAGGTTTTTTTTCTTTCAGGAAGCACCAATTTGGTTTGGGGCCCTCTGAATGAAAAGAATTAGCGTTATTCGTCGCATTTTGAACTTTCATTTTAAACAAATGCATATCCCTACAAGCTACTTACATACGTATCTGCAAATTTATGTATGAAAATCTTTTGAAATTTCATCCATAAAGCCTTAAGGCCAGATTTCAAAAACCAAGTGCACATGAAAACCGGGTGCCATGTGCATGGCTGAGCCGTATGCATGCCGCGGGGATTTTCCAATTCCCCTGGCCAAGTGCATATTTCCTGGAATGTGCAGAACCAGTTTGGGAAAAAGGGACAGGCCGAGGTTGGGTATGAGTGGGATGTTGGCAGGCCGGGATAGCGTCATTAGACACTGTCCCACTGAAGCACGCGCTCGCTGCCAACTGGCCCGTGCAACCTGCTATTGTTCCAGAGAGCTGGAAAGTTATAAAACAAACGAAAAAAAAGGTTAGTTAACAGGGTTTTAGGGGTTGGGGTTAGTAGGGGAAAAAGGAGGCAAGTTAGATAAATGGTTTAGGGAGTTCCCTCCCACTCTACTCCTTTACTAGAGCAGACTGGGAGGGAATGGGGAACAGGGCCTATTGTTTTACCGCCTGCAAGTTGTGAAATTCCCCCCTCCCTGTGATTCAGCATTTGCGTACACATGTGTGCACTGATCTAAAATTGTGTGTGTGGAAGTTAGACTGTTTGTATTTTTAAATAGTCAGTCAATAAGGTAAAAGTAGGTAGGCAGTGAATAAACAAGTTAGACTGTTTGTATTTTTAGTCAGTCAATAAGGTAGCAGTAGGTAGTGTGTTTATTTTTAAAAGTCTGCAGAACTGAGTGTTTCCAAACTTTTAAAGAACTGAGTGTTTGTATTTAATACTGAGTGGGGTAGATTTTCAGATGAGCGCGAATAGCCTACTTTTGTTTGCGCTCCAGGCGCAAACAAAAGTACGCTGGATTTTAGTAGATACGCGCGTAGTCGCGTGTATCGGCTAAAATCCTGGATCGGCGCGCGCAAGGCTATCGATTTCGTATAGCCTGCCGCGCAGCCTACCCCCGTTCCCTCCTAGGCCGCTCCGAAATCGGAGCGGCCTAGAAGGGAACTTTCCTTTGCCCTCCCCTCACCTTCCCCTCCCTTCCCCTACCTAACCCACCCGCCCGGCCCTGTCTAAACCCCCATCCTACCTTTGTCGGGGGATTTACGCCTCCCGGAGGGAGGCGTAAATCCCCGCGCGCGAGCGGGACTCCTGCGCGCCGGGCCGCGACCTGGGGGCGGTTACGGAGGGCGCGGCCACGCCCCGGGCCGTAGCCACGCCCCCATACCCGCCCCCAAAACGCTGCCAACACGCCCCCGAAACGCCGCGACGACCGGGCCCGCCCCCGACACGCCCCCGACACGCCCCCCTCCGAGAACCCTGGGACTTACGCGAGTCCCGGGGCTCTGCGCGCGCCGGGAGGCCTATGTAAAATAGGCTTCCCGGCGCGCAGGGCCCTGCTCGCGTAAATCCGCCCGGTTTTGGGCGGATTTACGCGAGCAGGGCTCTGAAAATCCGCCCCAGTGCTTGTATTGAAAAAAAAAAAAAACCACAAAAAAAAAACAAACAACCCAAAAAGTAGCCAGAAGCTAGAAATAAGCTAGGAGCAGTGTATACCTAAGTAAAAAAGTTGAATAGTTCAGCTCAGTTACTCACCTTGGAAAGGTGTTGAGGTAGTGTGATTGGGTTTGAATAGGGACCAACATTTGTTAATCAAGAGAGCAGTGAGTCACTCAGGCTGACTAACTGAAGTTAGACTGTTTGTATTTCCCAACCCTCCCACCCCTTGCCCACCTACCCCTAGCTCATCCCTTAATTTATAGGCAGGTGCCACTTTCACAAAAAAAAAAAAATCAACAAAAACTTTATTGAGAATTCGATCAGACCCCGGTAGGCCACTACCAGACACATAGTGAATTCACTAATACATTTAAAGGACGTTAGACACATTCCTACTCCCATAGCAACCTAAAACTTATCTAGGAACTGATCAAAATTGAGATGAAGGCAGCAGTCCAGCAGCAAGAGGGGGGCTTCCCAGTCTTTTGCATCGAGTGTCACATGTATGATTTTTTACCCACCGGTGAGAAGTTGTACATGTGCATGTGATGCAAAGAGCTCCTGGCTCTCAGAGAACGAGTCCGATCTCTGGAGGCTAGAGTGGCAGACAAACAGTCTAACTTCAGTTAGTCAGCCTGAGTGACTGAGGCAGACAGTTAGTCAGCCTGAGGAGCTGAGGCACCAACGACATAGGAAAATGTGGGAGGGAGGTTCTGGAAGCCAAATTTAGACTCTTAGGTAGAAAGCTTAAATCCAGAATCTCCAGGGTAGCATTCTCTGAAATGCTCCCTGTTCCACGCGCAGGTCAGCAGAGACAGGCAGAGCTCTGGAGACTCAATGCGTGGATGAGACGATGGTGCAAGGAAGAGGGATTCAGTTTTGTTAGGAACTGGGGAACCTTTTCGGGAAGGGGGAGTCTCTTCCGAAGGGATGGGCTCCACCTTAACCAGGGTGGAACCAGACTGCTGGCGCTAACCTTTAAAAAGGAGATAGAGCAGCTTTTAAACTAGAACAAAGGGGAAAGCCGACAGTCGCTCAGCAGCGCATGGTTCGGAGAGAGGTATCTTTAAAGGATACTAATGATGCATTAGAATTAGGGCATCCCGACAGTGAGGTTCCAATAATTAGAAAAGTAGTCCAAGTGCCTGTAACTAAAAACTCACCTGAGCTAAAAAATTCTAACTTATCCCTATCAATTAAAAAGCAGACATGGTGGAAATAGGATAACCAATGGGACAGTGCTATACCGGGGTACAAATTATATCGCAATGACAGAGAGGAGCACTCGGGAGGAGGTGTGGCACTTTATGTTCGGGATGGCATAGAGTCCAACAGGATAAAAATCCTGCATGAGACTAAATACAAAATTGAATCTTTATGGGTATAGCACTTTCCCATTGGTTGTCCTCCTTCCACCATGTCTCTGAGATGCCAATTAAGTCTATGTCATTATTCACTGCTATACATTCTAATTCTCCCATCTTACTGCTTAGACTTCTGGCATTAGCATACAAACATTTCAAAGTGGGATTTTTTTGTATTTTCATTCTGTTTTTTAATTGATAGGGATAAATTAGAATTTTTTAGCTCAGGTGAGTTTTTAGTTACAGGCACTTGGACTACTTTTCTAATTATTGGAACCTCACTGTCGGGATGCCCTAATTCTAATGCATCATTAGTATCCTTTAAAGATACCTCTCTCTGAACCATGCGCTGCTGAGCGACTGTCGGCTTTCCCCTTTGTTCTAGTTTAAAAGCTGCTCTATCTCCTTTTTAAAGGTTAGCGCCAGCAGTCTGGTTCCACCCTGGTTAAGGTGGAACCCATCCCTTTGGAAGAGACTCCCCCTTCCCCAAAAGGGGGAGTCTCAGGTTTATTCAGGCCAGATTTATTTTATTTATTTATTTAAAAAGTATTTATATACCGTTTTTTAAAAAAAGAAATTTTATCAAAAACGGTTCACAGATTTAAAACCAAAAATAAAATGGAATTTTTAAACTTTACATAAAAATTGGTAATAACTAGACAGAATGCTAGTATATAAGGTTATTAAAATATAAAAAGTTTGGAACCATGGGCTTATTGTTTTGGGGGAAAAGGGGAAAAAGGGGGGGAAGGGGAACGGGAGGAGGAAGGGGAAGTGGGAGAAATAGAGCGTAAAAATTATATGAGATAAAGGGAAGAAGGGAGAAGGGTATGATAGTTGGAAACGTGTGAATGAGCAGGTATGTTGTAGTTATGTGTAGTATAAATGGGATTGTAATGGGTGTAACTATGTTTAAGAGGGTAATTTCGGTATTGATGATTAAGTTTAATTAGAAGACGTGTTGAATGCAAGTTGAAAAAGATATGTTTTGAGATGGTGTACATCTCTCTGATATAGGCTGGGATATCTTTAACAGTGATCTCCAAGATGGTTTTGAGGCTATCTTGCCTCTAATGGCCGCAGCCCATTGAGAGGTTGGGGGGGTTTCCCGGTTAGCGGATTCGCTACCAGGAAACCTTGGCGTGGTGACTAGCAAAGTGACATCCCTGCCTTTAGGTTACGTAGGTCACGGCCCGGGGACCGGCGGCCCTCAGACCACTGGAGCAGACGGCTCCGACTGGGCCAGCAGCCCAACACAGACCCTCGACGCTTCAAGGGCCAAGAGGGATGAGGGACAAGATGAGTACTGAGGCGCTTGGACCAAACGACCCTGACTTCTATGGTCAGATCACCGGTAATGACACCGTGGCTTCCAAGGCCAGGGGGTCAGTGGCAGCTGCCTTGCTTCTACGGTCGGGGGGTGTGAATGCGCCTCAACGAATTATGTGATTAGCACTTGTTAGTGGGGGAGCGCTGGTCACTAAGAGTTAATCTTTAGTTAAGTTAACAAAGTTTCAGGATTGTTTATTATTGCTAATGTTGCTTGTTGTATTTATTTATTATTATTTATTACTTGTTAATGTAATGCATATGGGCTGCGGCCATTAATTTGTCCAATATAATAAAACTCTTGTTATCGAATATTCAGCTGCGTGAGTCTTTGGAGATCAAATTCCTGGAAGGAGGAGGTTATACACGTAGCCTTTCCACTGCCCGCATTGTGACTTAACCAGATAAAATTTAACCAGATAAGTGGCACTGATATCCAAAATTCAGCATTCATCTGTAAAACCTTTGAATATCAGTCTCCTAGCTTTTCACCTATGTCTGGCTTACATTTAGTTCTGTCTGGATGGGAAATCACTCAGGCAGCTCAGGATACAGTATTCTTTATCAAGCTGTGTGGCTGCATTTATGTAGACTGATGCAGTACAAATGTATTGCAGTTTGTTTCCCTTTTGGGTGTTATGAAATTTTACATGTTTTAAAAAAATACACTGTGTATTCTGTTTTCCTGTAAAAGCTGATGGCATTGATTAAGTTCCTTCTTACTTCTGACTAGATATCCAGCTAATAAAATCCTACCAAATGTTACTGAAGGCTGGCCTGGTACTTGTTATGAATGTGCAAAATGCAGTTGGCTGAGCAGCAGGAAGCCAACCATTACCCATGACATAGATATTTTTTTGCTGTTTGAACTGCAAAAACCAACATGAAGATAGCTGAATTGAGACCGGTTTGTTTTTAATTCATTCCTTCTCAGCTTTATAAAATGACATTCTGGAAGCAGTGGCTTTACACTTTGTTTAGCACAGCAATCCTTATTTTTACCAAGCTTTGGACCTCAGATGTTGATCTTAAAACAGCAGAATGAAGAACAAACCTAGTAATTTAGAAATAAGTATCTACTTCAATTGTCAGTGTTTGGACTTCTTCCTGAACATCTGGTAGCAATTAATTGACCATGAGAACAATTTTGTGATATAGAAATCTCATCAACCATTACTGAAAGAAAATGTTATACAAAATATATATAAAGATAGTTTCCTATTTGATAATTAATATTTGCAGAGAAGGAAGTGTTGATTTATAATTGTTCACAATTTCTTATTCATAAATGAACAAAGTTATCAGTGATTTTTAAACATGTGCTGTGTTCTTATCAGCAACTGGATGGCATGATGTATAATACACGTTTTCCTCCCCTACTTTCCACTGTTTCTAAGATTCAGAGATATAACCAGTAGAAATGTGGATAATAAAGATCCTGAAACACATAAATGTTCTAAAAATGAAAATGATGCTACAAATCACCAAATAAAAAGATGCCCCCCCCCCCCAAAAAAAAAAATAGTAATGTCAACAAAACTCAAATGGAAAATCGAAACAAGTATAACTGCTTTCTACATAGCTCTTTTAAAGAGTCTAAAAAAACGGTTAGGGTACATTTTCAAAATGTTTATGCATGTAAAATTGAAAGTTTCACATGTAAGAGGTATGCGTAGCCCTCTACTTTGATGTTAGAGCCAAACTGGGGCAGGGGACACATTCAGTCCACGGGCAACCCCGGAGAATGGATTCCCTCAATGGGGGGAGGGGGGGGGTGGTGTAACCTCCTGGGCCCCAGGCGTGCAGAGTCAGAAAACAAGTCTTTCTGTTCTCTCTTTCTCTCTCACAGGTGCACTCACTGTTTGTTGAATTCTTTACAGACACAATCTTTGTACCCGGCACCAGAGGACTCACAAGACATTAGTGGTGGAAGCTTTAAAAATTGTCGTTGGGGTTTCGTTATTGGTCCGGGGGTGGGCCATTTCAGGTCCACCCAGGGATCTTTTTTTCCCTTTTAGCCAGATTTGTTGACTAATGGCAGCCGCCGGCCTGGGGGCAGGAGGTTGCTGCCTTGCCCCCTGCTAGAGCACCAAGGATTTTTGGTGAGTCCTGGGGGAGTTGGGAGGGTGGTGGGCAGGGGTGTCTGTGTGTCTGTGTCTGTGTGTGTGTGTGTGGGGGGGGGGGGGGCATCACCACATTTTAATTAATGAGAAGGGTTGGGGAAGTTTCTGGGGTTTTTGTTTTGTCTCCCCAGAAAAAAAAAAAAAAGAAGGAAAATCAGTACACAAAATTTAGTTTTTTTTCTTATTTTTTTTTAAATTCCAGAAATGCAATAAAATAGGAAATATTGTCAGTATTTCCTATTTCATTGCCAATGAATGTCCATCCCTGCAAGGCACTGGTGTAGAGTATTCCAAATAAATTTACTTTAACCAAAAAGAGCTTCAAGACCACTTGGCTACCAAGTAATCTTCAATCAATATTCACAAAAAAATTCAAAAAGTTCTGATGTCGTCAGAACTACATTTCTGAGCCAGTGTCCTTTTTAGTGGCACATACTAGGAAAACAACAGAGCCCTCCAAATGATGAAAAGTGGGTTCCCAGTATGGGCTGTGATCTCCTTATCACTTTCTTTGATGTTACTGAGGATCTCTGAGGTAGAGGGTACAGCAAAATACAAATGTCTTTCTTCTCACAGTCAAAAATTTCTCCCAAAACAAGAGGAAAAAAATCTCACAAAAAATACTTTTATCTTGTTCTCTATCATGTCACTGCTGTCCTTCCTTAGCTGGGTGGCAAGGAAACACAGCAGTTTATCCTGACACATGGATAACACATTGAAATTGTCGGTTCAGTGAACTGCGGCAGTCAAAAAAGCAAAGAATGTTGGGAATTATTAGAAAGGGAATGGTGAATAAAACGGAAAATGTCATAATGCCTCTGTATTGCTCCATGGTGAGACCGCACCTTGAATACTGTGTACAATTCTGGTCGCCGCATCTCAAAAAAGATATAATTGCGATGGAGAAGGTACAGAGAAGGGCTACCAAAATGATAAGGGGAATGGAACAACTCCCCTATGAGGAAAGACTAAAGAAATTAGGACTTTTCAGCTTGGAGAAGAGACGACTGAGGGGGGATATGATAGAGGTGTTTAAAATCATGAGAGGTCTAGAACGGGTAGATGTGAATCGGTTATTTACTCTTTCGGATAGTAGAAAGACTAGGGGGCACTCCATGAAGTTAGCATGGGGCACATTTAAAACTAATCGGAGAAAGTTCTTTTTTACTCAACGCACAATTAAACTCCAGAATTTGTTGCCAGAGGATGTGGTTGGTGCAGTTAGTATAGCTGTGTTTAAAAAAGGATTGGATAAGTTCTTGGAGGAGAAGTCCATTACTTGCTATTAAGTTCACTTAGAGAATAGCCACTGCCATTAGGAATGGTAACATGGAATAGACTTAGTTTTTGGGTACTTGCCAGGTTCTTATGGCCTGGATTGGCCACTGTTGGAAACAGGATGCTGGGCTTGATGGACCCTTGGTCTGACCCAGTATGGCATTTTCTTATGTTTCTTATGTTCTTATGACCTTCCTCCTGCCTCTCCGCTGCTTCCTGGCACCCCACCTTGGGCACCCGCTCCGGGATCAACCACGCAGAGGCCCACCTAAGTCCAGCCAGCCCCAGTACCCAAGGGCTTAACCTGCGGGAATGAGGGCTGGCATTGGCGAAGCTCCAGCTGGGCTCTGCTTCCTGTTTGGCCTCGCCTCCCGACAGAGGGGACCTGCGGGGACTTCCCCCACTGGTAGCGCCAACACCACCTCGAGCCAAGGGTCCACCTCCACAACAAAAAGAAATGAATTTTTACCCAGTGTTTATTACTGGCATTAAGATGTATGATTGCTCGATAATGGAAATGGTCCATTCCACCTACTTGATTGGAATGAATACAAAAGGCTTGAGTTATATCTAGGAAGGCAAAATTAACCTGGAATTAGAGAGGAGACAATAGTTGAAGGTATTTTGAAATCCCTTTCTTTGATTAATTGATTGGGAATTTTGAGCCTAGTTGTTCACAAGTTTATGATTTTAGAATATGATTATTTTCCATCTAGCTTATGTACACACACACAGTGGGTTGCTGGAGAAGGCAATGAGGGTGTTACTTTTGGGGGGTATTTGCATGACTGGTGTATATGTTGCTTCCTTCCTGCTGCTGTTAGGTTATAAGCCCTATCTGGGATCATAACCTGCTTATTTAATCTGAACTGAAATTCACCTGAGCTTTGCTTTAGGAAGGTAAATAATGGGAGGGGCACTTTTCAAACCCATTTCCAGGTAAAACAGTATTTTACCCTGCCCACCCTGTATACAGGTAAAAATACATATTCTTATCTGCATGGTAGTGGAGGATTTCTTGGAGCAGGATTAGGCCAAGGAAGAAAACAACAACATGTAGATTTGGATTTTCAGAACTACAAATATTGTTTGAGTCGTGAAATGTACCCACAGAGAAGGTAAGTTATAAGTCCATGTAGGCACTTTTACCTTAGGCAATTTTTAAAAGTGAAAGTATGTGTGTACTTTCACTGAAAACTGGTATAAAAACTACAGGTGAAAAACACCTGCAGACTTTGCAGCTGTGCAAGTAAATATGAAACTTGCTTCATAAAAATCCAAATCCAGACAAGCGAACAATGGAAAGAATATCTCTGGAAATTTTGCATACTACATGGAATGCACCATTCTAATTTTGCTTGCACAAATCTTAGCTATCAATCACTAGACCACTCATCAAGCTTTTTTAGTTCTTTCCTTATGTTGACTGCTTACCAATCTGCTGCACATCTTAGCATCATCTACAGAAAGACAAAACTTTCCTTCTCCAATATTACTTAGTTTTAAGTTGATACCTTTTTATTGAATTGATTTAATATGTTGCTTGAGTAGTTTTTGGGAGCTTATACACTCTTTGTCCAGTGAAAACAAAATAAGCATGTCAGAACAAAAGATTGCATTACCAGAAATACAAGTTAATCACAAAACACACTCTAATCATAGTGTGAAGAGGAACTGGAAAGGTAGAGGTGAGGATGATGGAATGGGGTTTGATATACTAGAGTCATCAGAAAGTAACAGGCAGGAGAATTATTTCTCATAGAGCTAGATTTACTAAGACACAAAAAGGCAATGTTGTGTGTTAAACCGTGTGTAATGTACGTTAACTGCTGTTAATTACATGATTATATATGACATGTTATATGAGGAATGTCAATATAAGACCGTGTGTAACCTCATACGATGCTAGAAAAATACTTTAGCTATCGTGTCTGTGAGCCATTAATTTAGACTTCAAAAATCATTAGGTACCAGGTCTCTTATGACTCTGTGTTACTTAATGTCCACTTCCACATTGAAAGAATATTGCTTCAGAACTGGCCAAAGAATAAAGCCTTTGATATCACTTATCTTGCATAGTTCTGTGGTCGATCTTGTGCAGCTGACACCTAGATGTTTCGGAGCGAAGCTCCTTCTTCAAGGGCTGTTTGTTATCAAGAGGGACTCGTGGAACACTGTATATCTCTACAGAGAACATAGTGAAGACATCCTTTAGTTATTGAAATACATTTTCACTTAACAGGTCACTTAACAGTAGGATTTGATACATACGTATAGCGGCGGCAAAGTTCCATGCAGAATTAATTTATTTATCGGATGTGGACTGTTGTGCTGTCACTGCGGTCTAAGAGGCTCCGCTGTAAACAATGAAAGATCCCCGAGTGATTAGGGATACACTTGATCAAAATCGCTAGTGTGAAACAGGACAGCTAGGCTCTGAATAAATTGTTGCAATGCGATAAAAATACTCACTGTACTGATGACGGCTGCTCTCGACGGCAGGATGGCTGCTCCTTTTACTGGCGCGAGAACGCCGACTGAAGCGCCATATTTAAAGGGAATCCCTTCAAAAGCGGTGGATGACGTATGGGCGGTGCTACTGACGTCACTTGGCGCGATGAAAGAGCAATATTCAAATGAGTGATAGCCATTTGATTTTATCGTTGAGTCCAAAGGGTTCCAGTGTGTTAAGACTGCCGTCGAGAGCAGTCGTCATCAGTACAGTGAGTATTTTTATCGCATTGCAACAATTTATTCAGAGGCTAGCTGTCCTGTTTCATACTACTAGCGATTTTGAGCAAGTGTATCCCTAATCACTAGGGGATCTTTCATCGTTTACAGCGGAGCCTCTCAGACCGCAGAGACAGAACAACAGTGCACATCCGATAAAGAAATGAATTCTGCATGGAACTTTGCCGCCGCTATACGTATGTATCATATCCTACTGTTAAGTGACCTGTTAAGTGAAAATGTATTTCAATAACTAAAGGATGTCTTCACTATGTTCTCTGTAGAGATATACAGTGTTCCACGAGTCCCTCTTGATAACAAACAGCCCTTGAAGACGGAGCTTCGCTCCGAAACATCTAGGTGTCGGCTGACAAGATCGACCACAGAACTATGCAAGATAAGTGATATCAAAGGCTTTATTCTTTGGCCAGTTCTGAAGCAATATTCTTTCAATGTGGAAGTGGACATTAAGTAACACAGAGTCATAAGAGACCTGGTACCTAATGATTTTTGAAGTCCAAATTAATGGCTCACAGACACGATAGCTAAAGTATTTTTCTAGCATCGTATGAAGGTACACATGGTCTTATATTGACATTCCTCATATAACATGTCATATATAATCTGTATTTAATTTCATGTTATACATTTTTGGGTTTTTGATTTATAGTAGTTAATTACATGATAGCATTTTATCGCAAAATTATCTCGCAATATTTTCAATGTATTCCTCCCCCTATGGAAATAAGCTGCTTTGTATGCATAAAAATGGCCCAGTGCATGCAAAGCAGCTTATGCATAGGCAATTCAATGTAAATAAAATAATATCACTGACAGAAAAAGTCAGCCCTGTTAGTTTATTGCTTTTCAGGGAGGTGTAAATAAACCATTGAGGGGACATTTGGACACTAACATGCCTCCTGATGCCCCCACACTGTTAGTTAAAGGGCCAAATAACCCAAATCTACACCCTCCAAAAGCAAACAAAAGCCCTGGCGGTCTTTCACGACCCCTGCCCATCACCCTCCCACCTCCTGTAGAGGCAGCAACAACTTGCCAGAAGTAAAAACAAAAATGTTTGAAGCACATGACAGTGCCCTGCCCCCTTCTCATACCCCTCTCCTATGTATGCAACACTACCAACTGCCCAAGGCAAAAGCCCCCTTTCAAAGTCCCCCCGCCCAGCAACAACTCACCTCAGACCCCATGCCCCCTGGTCCAAAAATATTCATATCCCTTGGGTCTCGTGGTTCATGCCACTCTCGATGCTGCACTTCATGTCTTTTTGTTCATTTGGGTCTTCATTTGTTCTTGGTGCCCTTTACCCATATTTTTGCCACTTTTGCTGCTGCTTTGCTCAATTTACAGTGCCTTGAGGTGCCGCTGTCTCTTTTTGGACTCCTATGCCCTATCATGATGTGTTAGGCTATTCATGCCACTTTTGGTGCAATTTTGACACAATCTTATTGTTTTGGAATGCTGTTTCCCCTTTGATGATTTCTAGCAAAAGGTTGCATTACAATTCATTAGGAAACTCCAGTTTTGGAGCCCTAAATAAGTTGGAATAGAGTCTTTGGATTTGGTGGTGCAGCCTGGAGCAGACTCACCAGAGAAACTGGCTCAGCCTTGAATGGAGTTACTGGAGGAGATACTGCAGCCAGACATGGAGTCACAGGAGTAGCCGGCTCAGCCAGGAAACACAGTCACTGAAATTGCTAAAACAGCCTGGCAGGGAATCACTGGAGGAGTTGGCTTCTCCTGGAGCAGAGTTATTGTAAGGGCTGGCTCAGCCTGGAATGGAGTCACTGGAAGAGCTACTGTAGCCTGGAATGCAGTCACCACTCACCAGAGGAGTTGCTGCAGTGAGGAATAGAGTCATAACATTTGTTGAGCAGCCTGGAGCTCGGTAACAGAAAATAGCTGCTGTGGGCAACAGCCCTGTCCTAAAACTGACGGCAACCTCGAAATTGTGCAAGACAAGGGCTATGTGTTTCTCATTCCTCCATATGGGATGATCATGACTTAGAAGTAGCTGCATACCACAGAAATACTGTTCTTGAATAGTACCACAGACACCAAAAAAGAAATCACAAAATTCCTTCCTTAAATTGTTCAACTTTTCAGGACGCGGCATATGTGGCTCTAAAATAATGGTTAAGGGGGAAGGACTTCCTTTCTCTGAAAGGTAGGGAACAGAGCTTTTAGTTCTTGAAACCCTTTAGTTAATTCATTTTGATAGCTTGGATTCACAGAAGCTGTTCTGTTTTTACCTTGCCTTTGTTTTGTGTTAATTTCATATAGTGTGTGTGTGTGTGGCTGTGCTTGGTATGCAGAGGCTGTGTTCAGGTGTTTTATTTGGTACAGGTTTGCATAATGTCTTGGCCTTTACCTTTCATTCTTGTGTGTATGTGTATTGTGTTCTAGTATCTATGCTTTGGTTAAGTTCCATTTTGCATGCAAAGAAAGCCATTAGCTGCTGGTGTATAAAGTACGTGACAAGTCTAATGTGGCTACGACCTTGTTTGCATAATGTCTCTTTTTATATTATTGTATTATATTGTAATGTATTGTAGCCTTCCCTTTATTATTTATGTATTTATTTAAAAATTCTTGTAGTCCACCCATCTAGACCAATAGCTATTCCATGTGGGGAAAATTAGTACATAAACATTATAATATGGACAATACCGTAATTAAAACACTTTCAAACAAATATAATAGACCAACTTTATTCAAAACAATAAAGTTAAACAAAAGCTTGCAGAAATAACAAAGGCTTCAACTTTTCTTGTCTAATATGTTACTGTTTTGATCTTGTATTTTCATTTCTATCCTCTTCTTATGTCCCCCACTTCCCCACAGAACACAAAAAACACACAGAAGCCTCATAAAATGACATGACCTCTCCAGTCTAGGTTTGTCACCACTGGCTGCATACATGCCCTGAGGTTTACCTTGGAGTGGAAAAGCTGATCCTTTTGGAGGTGGAGTTGTTGTGAACGACGTAAGTGTGAGCCCCTCTTACCGTGGCACAGTTGGCCCAACCTCGTGGGTGGAATCCCAAGGTCTGTGCTGACAGCGGGCAAATTAATCTTTGTATGGGCCAGGTTAAGGTAAAGTCCTGGAATTTATAACTAAGGTTAGATCTGAAGAGTAGGCTAAGGCTGAAGACCAGACAACTGAAGACCCAGCTGAGGCTGAAATCAAGGCTGGGGCTGAAGTCGAGTCAAGGCTGAGGCTGAAGACGAGGTAGGGCTGAGGCTGAAGACAAGACAAGGCTAAAACTGAAAACAAGACAAGGTGACTTGTTTGCTGTGGCAGAGAAGGAACGTCAGGAAAGTCCTTTTATAAGGCGAAAAGTGACTTTATCCAAATGTGCTTTTCCTGCCACAGACCCTTCAAGGAGGAGGTCCGGAAGTGGCAGTCTTGGCGGCTGCAATCCTGGTGGCATCCTGCTGGTGGCTGTCCCGCAAGCGGCAAATGTAACATGAGCTATATATTCTGCTTTTTTTTCTTGCTTTGAATTTGCTGGGTTTTGTGTTGTCTGTATTAAACCCTTTGTGCCTGATTTTAAAAAGCATTTACATGCTTAAAATTGGGTTTTGCATGTGTAAATGCACGTGACCCATGTAAGTGGACGTTTGAAAATTGCTATAATATATGCCATTGAATTGCCCACAGGCTATTCAGGAGTACATACCCTTTACATTTGCTATGATAGTATGTTGCATTTACAACGTGTAACTTCTTGTAAACTTGCCAGCAATGAATTGCCTTTCTCCTCTTTCAGGCTCACCAGGATATTCTCTTCTGCTTTTAGGGCCAATTAAAGGAGTAAGAGGATGCTCCAGAGGAGCGAATGGACTCCAGCCTCTCATAGAAATGAAAGCAGATACATGGCATTTCAACTTCAGAGAGCAGCCATGCCAGAAAGAACAGGAAAAGTAACGATACTTTTGTATTTTTGAAAATATTTTTCAGTAAATATTGGGGTGGATTTTAAGAGCCCTGCGCGCCGGTGAGCCTATTTTACATAGGCCTACCGGCGCGCGCAGAGCCCCGGGACTCGCGTAAGTCCCGGGGTTTTCTGAGGGGGGCGTGTTGGGGGCGTGTCGGGGGGGCGGGCCCGAACCGCGTGGCGTTTTCGGGGCGTGTCGGGAGCGTTCCGGGGGTGGGCCCGGGGGCGTGGCTACGGCCCAGGGCGGTCCGGGGGCGTGGCCGCGCCCTCCGGACCCGCCCCCAGGTCGCGTCCCAGCGCACTAGCGGCCCGCTGGCGCGTGGGGATTTACGTCTCCCTCCGGGAGGCGTAAATCCCCCGACAAAGGTAAGGGGGGGGTTTAGACGGCCGGGCGGGTGGGTTAGGTAGGGGAAGGTGAGGGGAGGGCAAAAGAAAGTTCCCTCCGAGGCCGCTCCGATTTCGGAGCGGCCTCGGAGGGAACGGGGGTAGGCTGTGCGGCTCGGCGCGCGCCGGCTATACGGAATTGATAGCCTTGCGCGCGCCGATCCAGGATTTTAGCGGATACGCGTGGCTACGCGCGTATCTACTAAAATCCCGCGTACTTTTGCTTGCGCCTGATGCGCCAGCAAAAGTACGCCAAATCGCGCGGTTTGAAAATCTACCCCATTTTGTTTACCTTCCTCTTGAATATTTTTGATAGCTTTAATGATGTATGAGCATGACTTATGGTGTGATATGTATGCATGTGTACAGTGTGGGGACAGAGAGCGTATATATTTGAGACATTGCCAGCTTGAAGTAAGATTGATAGGAAGGAGCATGTGTGTTTACTACAAGTATTAGGCTGGTTGTGTAGTGTGGCAGTCAACTTGGAGGTTTAAAGCTTGCCATCAGATTATTAATCAATGCTGGATGGAAGACGGCAGGCTATTGGGATGGATAAAGACTGAGAGGGAGGTGGGGATGGCAATTTATCATTGAGAATCTGAGGATTAAAATTGAAACTGAGAAGCAACTCTGCCCCATGTCAGGGTTTCAGCATGATTGAAGAGTGCTTTGATTATTAGTGATATTTTCACACTGAAATTTTACACTATAGCAATAGGGAACTTAAAAGAGTTCACATGCACAATATAAAAATATTTACACAAAGTAAATAAGGGCGCTATGAAAGAGCATTTAAGTCTCTGGGGACTATATCCTGGGTCTTAACCCTTGATGGGCCCACTTAATTTTATAAAAATTATAAATTATTGGAAAGTAATTCAGTCTTGGGATTTTGCAGTGGATGGTTTGAGACTTCCTGAATTTTAAAAAATTAGTGGGGCTTAGCATATTTTTTTAATAATAATTTGTTATGACATCCTGTAAGGTGGTGTGTAGCAGAAATAATTATGTACCATTGTGCTCAGTAGATTTTTTTTTTTTAATAAAATGCTTTAAATGAGAGAAGTACCGGTATCTCTGTCATCGAAGGTATTCTCACTTTTAAAGATGCAGAAAAAGTCACCTAAATGGTATCTGTTAGAATGTTTGTCCTGAAACTTTTCATATTCCAGACAATTACAAGATGAAATGGGGCTTCTTCATTTTCTGTGGGAGGAAATAAAAATCAATATGACACACTGCACAGAAAAAAGATAGGTAGCCCAGAATCACCCCCACCCTAGGTAAGAGTAAATATATTTAGAGTGGAGACTTCCAAGATGCTAATAAAAATTGCAGAAATATATGGGTGAATTCTCTCTTGGAGCCTTCTGCACACCCTAAAATTTTGTTTAAATTTATTCTGAATATATATTTATCAGCCCCCAAATATTTCCAAAATAGACCCTTTCATAGCAATTGTTGTTCATGAAAACCTGAATACTGAAACTATTTGCTCAGGGCAGGCTCAGAACAGAAGGAAGAGAGGGAGGGGTTGAATCAGCCCCCATGTCATTTTGTCATATCAGTCTAATTTTGTTTTTCTAACCTCCGCCACAGAGCAATCTGGTGTGTGTCATCTTTCAGAATGTATTGGGTTGGGAATATGAGAACACTAATAAACAGACCACTTAGCCATTGTGATACAGCAATCAAGGCCAGAAAACCAGCTGTCCAAAAGGTGCTAAAACAGATCAAGGCTTTGGTTACACAAAGCTTGGGTCAAAAAGGAAGATTTTAATTAAAATATAGGTCATAAAAATTTTGTGGAGTTTTATTTATCATACAATACACATTTTGCAACCTCTACCTTGGCTGGGTTATTGCTATAACAGCATAGGATTCATTCAAGAAAATTCAGGACTGAAATATGTCCACTAGAAAGATATTCATGGACAAATAAATAGAAAACCCAAAACAAAAGGGGTGCCCATTCTGAGAAACTTACACACATTCTTTTTTTTTTTTTTTTAATAATCCTTTATTTAAAGGTTTTCACATACAATCCAACAAGAACAATTCCACACCAAAGATACAACTTAAAATGCTCCCTGATGCCGCCGACTGAGGCAGATGTTCAGAAGGAGCTCTCCGTACCAAATTGCAAATATTTTGCCTATATTCTTTTTGAAGAACTATGCCTCACACAAAACGGAAAGCTAAGGTAAGGGAGATATCAACATCATCTCCCTTACCATCAACATCACAGCTACGGATTTCCTCCTTCTTTCCGTCAGCAGCTGAGATGACACCGGAGGAACGGGCCGCTGCAGATGCTGATTCAGAGTGGGAATCGGCACTGCTGGCCCAGGTGATATCGTTGAGCCCTGGCACTCCTAACACTCCCCACCGCAGCATGTGATCCCTGTGGAAACAAGAATCAAAGGTACGTCTTTAATCATTACTGAAGGAATATCAGATAGAAATAGTGACTGTGTTCATACGGGGCCTCTGACTCTTCGGCCATCAGGGGACTCTGGTGGAATAGTTGCCGAGAATCAGGACAAAATGGGAGGTGTAATTCCGGCTGTGGGGGCAGTGGGAGAACCCAGAACACTGGAGAGGCTAATTCTACCTGCAAATACATCCGAGATAACTTTAAGCTCTCTTTGGATAGCTATTAAATCGCTAGAAAAAGCGATTGTGAACCTGACCCAAATTACATTGGAGTCACAACAGCGATTGACAACATTTGAAAGTTTAAATTCCACAAATTAGAACAACTTGGAAAATTTGGAAGTTCGGACTGTAAAGATAGAAGAATTGCAACAGAAATTAGTAAGATTTGAGACAATGAATGAGAAGAAATTGGAATTTATTGAGAACTCCTTAAAGAATTTAAACCACTGAGTTATACATTTTCCTCAGTTGAAAAGGATACTACCAAAAGAAATGTTTAAGGAGTACTTGATTCAAATTCTTAAAATGCCACAGCAAGCTTTACTGGTGCTTTCTAAAGCTTATTATCTTGCTTCACGTCCCTCTTCGTTTACTCCCATTGAAAACAAACCAGTGGTGGATTCCTTAAATTTGACTGAAACTTTGGAGACAATATTGGAAACTACGATACCACAAAGGGCTTCTTTATACGTGACATTTGTATTTCCTTCAGACCGGGATGCAGTTTTGCGTTTATTCCTTCAAAACCATCTGGAAGTTTTCCATGGAGAGAAAATCTGGATTTATCCAGATTTGGCCAGAACAACACAAGAGAGGAGAAAGAACTTTCTTGCTTTGAGAACAGAAGTGGAAGCTATAGGGGCTAGATATTTACTCAGATATCCTTGTAAATGTGAAATTATGTATTCTAATCAAAAATATGTCTTTTCTGAAGTGTCCCAACTGTGGGCATTTCTGGATTCTCACCTCCCAGTGACCACAGCTTCGGGTTAGGAGAATTAGAATATAATCAGTTGCAGCCTCATAATTTAATGATATAATTGGATCCTAGTGTTCCTTTATTCCTTTTCTTTTCCGCTTATTTTTGTCTTAACTCCCCTTATTTCCTGATGTAACAGATAACAAGTTAAATTACATTAATTATGTATTATGTATTATGAAATTTTTAATATTATTTTAAGAGTGAATGTTTTTATCTTCTCATAACAGCTAAATTCTTTTATTAATATTCTTTTAAAATTTTAGCTGTTATCACTATTGAATGTTTTATTGTATTTCTTTTATCGTATTTATACTGTAAACCGTTGTGAAGGCTACGGCTAATGTGACGGTATATAAAAAACAATAAACTATAAACTATAAACTATAAATTATTCATTGGAAAGTTTACATTATATCTGTATTCTATTTTTGTTTCTTGTAACACTGGAAAATGCATAAATAAAAATTTAAAAAAAAAATGCTCCTTGATTCCTCCCTCCCACTCCCCCACCCTCCTAGAGACAGATAATGCTGAGACTCTTCTTCCTGACCCAGTTTCTTCCCATCTGTGTTTATTTGATGCTATGGAAGAGATTACAGCTATCTCCACAAAATTCCATAGATTATTTCTGCAAAAGGCATTTCTGCTGGCTAAGAAATCGATCTTGGATCATTGGATTACTGCGGAAAAGCCAACTTTCACTCATTGGAAATTAAAACTGCATAAGCTTGTGTTTATCATCTTCTAAATATGAGCTCATTCTAGAAGTATGGCAGGACTATCTGATGCCAATGAATGCCAAAGTTGAACTGTACTTTTCGCATTGCATTAAAGAGGATGGAGGGGAAGGTTATAATGCCAGTGTTGGTCTGGGTCCCTATCCTATGTTTTCCGTATCTCTAAGAATTTTGAAAACTCTGATCAGGAAGAAGAGTACACAAACTCTTTTTAATATAATTTCAGGCCTACCCCTATTCTTGCTAGCATAATACATTATCAGTTTCATTTCATTATGCAGAACCATCGTCCCTTTTCTCATATATATAATCTTTCACTGATTAACATTAAAGCATCACAAACTAGCATTTTTAATGCCTCAGTTTATATTGGAACTTCAAATGAATAGGTAATGTTTTTGAAAATAATCTCCAAAATGCTACTGTATATTACAGGACAACAATGATATGCTGTAATCCACCAAGAAAAGAATTTCTTTTTTTGGTGGAATAGAAATCTTTTTAATTGATAAATAACATAGATACATATGCATAAAATGCTAGAAGTGCTTAAAAGGAAATAAAACTGTGTTCATGTACTCCCTCCCCCCCCAAAAGTAAATGATCTCATGATATTCCAGAAGGAGGGGGAGGAGAAAGAGCATCAGCTCATGAGACCAGAAATGAAGGGGACCCTCCTTGCCCAGCACTCCACCCACACCAAATTGGATGCTCCAGGGAAGAATAGTGATAGCACCAGAAGGGAGCGTGAACAGTGTTAATTTTCTGTCAAGGTCATGCTAGGGTGCTGTCCTAGAACCTTTTGTTGCCAACTTGGAACCTTTTTGAGCTTGCTTCCTTTTCCCCATTGTAGCTGGAGTGGAAGATAATGGTGACCACTGGCCTCAACCTTGTACCATTTGTTTTAGTAGAAAATTCCAACTGAAGGTTATAGCAGGAGAGATGAGGAGAGAGGTGTGAAGAAACAGGAAGTGAAGAGATTAAAGACATTATAAGAAGGGGAAAGAGAACAGACCACAGGCATGGGTAGAGGAACATAGTCAGCAGATAGAAGAAAGTGAGCACAGGATTAAGGTGGAGAGAAAATAGGTGCAGTATGAATGGAAAGACCAATGTATGCAGGAGTAAGAAAGTAGAAGGGTGGGCTTAGGGAGAGATGGAGGGCTGGGTAGATGTTAAGAGAGATGGATGGGATATGTAAACAGTGAAGAGAATTAGAGAAATGGATGAAGGGTAAGGAGGAGATAGAGGTTTGAAAGTGGGTGAGACAGATGGAAGTTATGCATGGGAGGAGGCTGACCCAGATTGGATCCACATTAGAGGAGGAAGAGTAGGTGCCAGCGTACCCTATCTTAGCCCCATGAGGTGTTATAACATGGTATGGTTGTGGACCCTGGATCGTAGTGAGAGCTGACTCCACCTACAGGGAGGAGCCCTGTAGGGACACACTACGATAGGCGTGGCCTCAGCTGAGATGAACACAGAAGTAAGAGACTTTATTAGACTGGAATGTGGGAAATACCCACCGAGTGGAATAAAGACACAGTCCAGAGTAGTAAGGTTGCTCAATGATGTTATCCCTGGTAGTGGCCCGCAGAGCGGGGTATGCCAGGAACTCCTCTCCTGATGACACACCTCTCAGGGTAGATCTGATAGTGGCCTGCAGTGCGGGGTATGCTGAGAATCAGCAAGTTGTAGTTCAGAGAGGTGCAGGAGGTCAGCAGAGCAAGGTAGATGACGGTACTGTCTCCGAAGTGTAGATGAAGGTAGCTGAGATGAGCACTGTAGTGGCCCAAGGCACGGGGTACACCAGCGGTTCCATCAGCAATATGGATTCTCCAGGCAGGAAGGCCCTCCGAGGAGCGGATAGCCAGAACGTGACAAGGCCCCTGAGGAGCGGGTACCTAAGGCGTTCTAAGTCCAGGAACAAGTTCAGAGTAGCAAAGTATCTCCAAGAGGAGTGGAATAAGCAGGAAGGAAGTCCTTGCTAACTCGTAGGAAGCATAGGCTGGATGGATTAAATAAACTGGCGAGTGATGTCATGCAGAGGGGATGCCCCCGAGGTTCCCGCCATGACGTGAATAAGCGAGGGCTTGGCGAGCGCACATGCCCTAGGTAATCCCCGATTCAAGATGGTGGACAGAATCACCCACGCCATCCAGGGACACCGGGGAAGGTGGTGTTTGCAGGCTGAGGCTGCCATGGCTCTGAGAATCACTGGTGCAGGAAAAAGAGAGGTGAGCAGCAGAGGTCGCAGCCGTCTACGACCGACGGGCGCAACATGTAGAAGAGGTAAGGGGCAGTTCTCCTGTCCAGAACATGCAGGAAGGACAGACAGCCTGACCCATATCACTGCTGTCCTGGAGTTTCAGTAGGAGGAGGAGATAGTGACACATTTGATAGCTCACGGGCTGCCCCTGCAAGCCATGATCCTTACTTTTATGGCCAGCACACCTGGACCAGCTGCTGATTTCGGAGAATCAGGATGCCGCTGACTCTTCTTGTGGCAACAGGCTGCCAACCATCTTGCAGCAGGACGCTGCTAGCTAATTCTCCTCTCAGCCCCCATTAGGCGCTCACCCAATGTTGGACTTCTTATAGAGGCCACGGCTGATGATGTCACAGCATCGCCCTATTTAAGGCCAGCTTTCCTGATGCACTTTGCCTCAGCAACAGGTGCAGCTATGTCCAGTAGTGTGTGTTGCTTATTGAAGCCTTCATCTGACCAGCCTGTTCCTGCCTTCATCTGACCAGCCTGTTCCTGCCTTGCCTGCCCAGCCTGCCTCTGCCCTATCCATCCCTCTTCCTTTCCCTTGGATGATGTACCTGGTTTTGACCCTTGCCCAGACTCTTGATATGCCTGAACACTGCCTGCCTTGACCCTTGCCTGGACTCTTTGTTTGGAATCCAGCCTTATCATAGGAATATTTCATAGATCTGGTATATTTAGCCAGAGTGGCTGCACATGTGGATTTGTCTTCCACCTTTAATGAAAAGAAATCTGGAAGCTCTCAGCAAAGAAAAAAACCCTAAAGAACTCAGTGGGAACGTAGCACAGGGGCAAAAAGAACACCAGTATCTTCCAAAATTAGGCAGCAAGCACATAAATCATAGAAAAAAACAAACAACCATATCCTACATGCACTGGGTTAGCAATGATAAAGGACCAGGTATCTTTTATTATTGCACATGCTAACTAAATTCCCAGATGAGTGCTGACTTCAGCCTTGTGGCCTAAATGGCCTACTCGTATTGGCCCACATCTATTTCTCCTATATCGGAATGATAACATCTCAGCTCTGGGAAACAAGGAGACCTAGACTAGGCTACTGCAACTGGAGGGGTCATGACAGCAGCAATGTATCCTCTCTGTCAGGTAATCTCTGCGCCAACCTCAAAATAGGGCACCACCACTGCACAGCATTACACCTCAGTCTTGACCAGGCTTTCTATTTGCAGACCAGGCCTTCAGGCAACTGGGCACTGATACTGACAAATTTACTGGAGATAATCACATTATCAGTGAGTAGGAGAGAGATAGGTATCAGGCACAATCACATAGCCAAAAGATAAGAAAAAATATAGAAAAACTGAGAATTTATTTAGTTATTTAATCCATATTCTGCCTTTTAGACATTTAACCAAGGGAGATGGGGGTGGGGGCAGGAGGAAAACCTTCACACTACCATCTTGCAGTGGGCCCTCTAGAGTCCCTATAATGGGATAGTTTTGATCATGGAATATAATTGAAGGAAACTCTATTCTATGTATGCAAATAAAAATCTTTCAGTGTCTGCTTTCTGTTTGCAGACTGAGAATGGCAGTGGACTGTCAATCCTAGTAAATGTTAAATGAAATTCAATATTTTCGATCAGACAAGTTTAAAACCCAAGGCCTGTCAGATAAGTATTTTTTTTTACTCAGCATTAGTTTTATATCTGTGACAGACCCTATGGTCAGTCACCATTAAGACTTGGGTGAGCCCTTAGATAGGTTGGTGTGAGGGGGAGGTACCATTCAAATTCAGCTCCTTCCTTTGAGGGGTCTGGAATCGTCATCCCCCTGAGAATCTATATAGCAGCTCTCTACAGAAAGCTCAGGAGGCAGACTTTTTACGTTTGCAAAGAGTTCAGAGGTAAAGAGGAGCTTTTGCTTAAGTTGTTTTTTCAGGCCCAGTCAGAGGAGCCAGGCAAACTCTGCTGAGTGGCCCTGACCAGGGTCAGGAGGGGCTTCCTTTTCCTGTCCACTCATTGACTGGTTAGGATTTTCCCTCTGGGTCTATTTTTTGGGTTTTAGGATTTTAAGTGATAGGAACCTCACTGGACACCTGGGCCTTTCTTGGACTCAGGGTTTGGGGAACCCTATGTCTGGGACGACCAGGGATAAGGAAACCTGCCCCTGGAGTAGTGGTAACCCATTGTGAGGAGGACCTCTGGTATTAAATTCTGTTGGGGAAAACAGACTTTGATTCCAAGATCCAGGAGAATGTTTGGCTGCCCTTCCTTCCTGTCTGAAGCAAGCGAGCAGCTTGTTTCAAGGGGAACCTTCCCATCAGGGATCCAGAAAGTAGAAAGAAAGAGACTGAGTAAGAACTAAAGAGATCCTGAAGATCTGCTAACCATGAGAAAGGGAAGTCAAACATCACTGTGGGCACCCATCTGGTGTTTTACCACCCTGGGGAGAGAGAGAGAGAAGATTTATTCTTTGTGCAATAGACTATTTAATACTTTTATCAGACTGGAAGGTATTTTTGCAACTGGGAGCTCCACTTTTCCTAAATCAAGAGAGTGGATGTTTCCCTGGACTGAAATGTGAGTCCTGCACAGATAGAGGGGAAAGTCTGTAAGAAAAGAAAACAAGAAAATGTTGTGGTGCTACAGTTTGAGTTATCATGCCATTCATCACCATTGGTTAAACATTAAAGCCTTTTAAGTTTGGACATCAGTGACTCCAGAGTATTTTCTTCACACAGACTGCCCCCACCTTAAGGACCAGTATTCTCTCCAAGAGAACATCAAGGAGACAGGAATGTTTAAAAAGGTCAACCTGTTACATTGGGCCCTGGATGTATATTTCCATCCCCTCCCCTACAAAGGTTCTGGCCCTGGGAGTAAGAGCTAGTCTGTGAGTGGTTCCAGCCCTAAAGATAAACACAATCTTTTATGGCACCACCCATGCACACTAGGGTAGGGTTGCATATACAAAAAAAAAACAACAAACAAACCCCAAAGAAACATAAAATGAAAGGAAATTGAAATTAACTTTGGACAGATGATCATGAAAAGAGCTATTTATGCAAAATATTGGCCTTATTTATGAAAGTACTTTTAAGCAGTTAAGGAACTAATGGATATTGTCATTTCTGGATTGAGTTTGTCCAGATTTGTACTAATAAAATATGTTGACAGTAGTGAATATTTGTGTGTCAGTGAGACTGTATGGTTATCCTAATTTGGATAGATTAAATGGTTTATATTCATTCAAACACTATCAGCATGGCATTTCCTTGACTAGAAATCTTTGTCAATGAAAATGTAAAGTTACAAATATGAAAATTAGTAGAGTTTTAGGGAACCGATTGTAATGTCTAAAATATGAGCAGAATTTAAGAGGTACTGTATTTGGAACTATGAAAGAATTGGAACCTGAAAAGGGAGGGAGAGACAGGACCTTCACTATCCTGAACCATCAGTCTGAAGAGTGCTCATTGAAACCTCACTTGATAGAATAATAGAATTCTGATAAATTAAGATGTGTAGAGTTCAGGTGAGCAAAAGTGGGGAAGAGAAACCCTCAAAAATTAGACTCTTTTTCTCCTGCACAGAGAATATGGTAACAGGGTAAAATTAAAATCCATATGGCTTTAGCTTCATTCTCAGCCATTTGTAGCCAATATCAACCACAACAGATCCGCAGCATTTCTCTTCTCCTGTTCACAGCAATTCTGGAGGTGGAGAGTCCAGCAGAAAATGGGCCAAAGCACATGAATTTATTGCAGATTGTTTTTGTGCAGATGCAGCCATGATAGATCAGCATCTTTGTTCCTCTCCTGTTTCCAGAGTTTCTGGCTGTAGCACATGGAAGCTTGCTCACCACAAGGGCAGTGTCTGAAGGGACATTCACTGTAGAGGTGGTGCCTGGTACAGAAGAAGTTAATGAAGGGCATATAATAGGATTAAGGGAAAAAGCCTCAAGGAAAATAAGGCAAAGGGATTAGGCTAGGTCAGGCACTGGAGAAGGCCAGGAATCTTAGATCCTAATGCTATGAGGAAGGAGTTAATGGTATATTGGCAAAGGAAGACATGGCAAACCAAAAAGCTGAAGAAATGGTCACAAGTGTATAAGGTGTTATCAAACAGAAAATAGTAGAGAGGCCTACACTTTTGCAAGGGATAAGGCTTGAATTTGGCAATTTGGAATTTATTATGTGGCAGGCTGTATTTGTGGTCAGTGGCCATGATGTAGAAGTGTGCCCATGTGAAGAGGAAAGACATAAGGGGTTCTAAAAGGCTAGTCATGAATGGACTTATGAATGGACTTTGCCCTTATAATGAGGAAGGTAGAGGGAATCCTTTGAGAGAGAGATGAGAATGGTTATAAAAAGCAGGATGGAGCTCTAAGGTGGGACCATTGCTGAGCTATACGGCGCCCTGGGAGGTCTAGGTGGTGGATGGGGGGTGAGTCCAGGCCCTCTGATGATGACTGCAGCAAGCTGGCTCCCATTTCATGATGCGGCCAATGTCACTGCAGTGATTAAAGTAAGCATCCTTGCAATCAATCCCTATATAAGAAAATAAGATTTCCATACTGGGTCAGACCCAAGGTATGAAAGCTTATTCTTGCTGTTCCATTGACTGTGGAAACTTGGCACTCTGGCTACCCCTAGGCTGGAACCTCAGGAGGGTGCCTATCTTTCCCACTACTGTTGACAATCTCAATTCTAAGGGTGCTTCCCTATTGCTTTATTTGTGATAAGAGGGGCCATGAACCAGTAGTATGTCCTAATGACTGGAGTAGTAAAGTAATGGGAGATGATGTTTTTCCTCATTATCCCTATTATGGTAATATTGGTCATTGGGCAGTGAGTGCAAGAAAATACAGCATATAAGGGGAATAATAGAATTGAAGTTCCCTTGGATTGTTTTCTTGGTAGCCAAGCTGTGGAGAGTTCCCATAGACACAGCATCAGTATAACTAAGCAAAAAGAAGTGACTAATAATGACAGCACTTCAGAACTAGACCTCCACTGATATTGAACAAAAGGGAAGCAATGGAATATGAATAAAGGAAATAGAGGGGAATAGGAAAACACAAGGGAATCCAGACCACAAAGGGTGAAAAAAGAAAAGTCAAGAATAAGCAAAAGACTAGGGAAGTAGAAAATATCCTCAATCACCCAAATCACTGGTCCACAACAAAACCTTGCTGGTTGGGGGGACAGGAGGGAGGGCTAGCTGAGAGGAAATATGGAAATGAAGGTGAGGTGATAGAAGTAGATGATGGAGTTATTTGCCTTCAGCTACTCACCTTCAGCTACCAATGAAAAAGCATAAACCAGAGGTATACAAGGTGAAGTACCTACAAGTACTTTGCTTTGGAGATCAACAGGTCCTGGCCCTTCTAAAGTACACAAACAAAGAGATTATAAGGAATTATATCTTTCATGTCCTGATTTTTCCCTAGGCCTATACAAACTATGCTTTTTCTTTGCAGGAGACACTGCTTTCCTCTGTCATTTATTTGCCCTTGACCTCTGTACAGTTTCCTCATTTTTCTTTTCCAAATGGGTTTATTAAGTTTTTCACATAATACAACAGGAGCAATCACCAAAAACAGAAACATAGAAAAAGACAACAGCAGATATTGAAGTAGAACCCTGCTATCTCCCCCACCCCCTCCCAGGTCCATATTCAGCAGATGGCTGGCTAGCAACGTTAGCAGGAAAAATATATCCAACTAAGTTTAGAGGGATGTTCAGCAGTATGCGTGCACTGCTGAATATTCCTGGCTACCTTAAAGTTAGCCAGATATATTTAACCAGATTATCTTTAAGAATCTTAATTTCAATGTGCTCTCACAGCAACTTATCCCTCCACCTCTCCACATAGTCCATGATGTTCAGAGGGAAAATGGGCCCCAAAAACACACTGCACTCTTTTCTGGACTACCCGTTCAGCCTGCGAGGGTTGAGTCAAGGATTCATCACTGAATTGATTTCCTGAGCTAACCTAATATTCGTCACTCCAGAGTTTGGATATAGGCACCTCAGATAAAGAAGATAATTCACTTAATACCTTGGGGCTAGGAGTGGCTACAACCAGCTTTCCCCAGCCTGCCCGAGTGGAGGAAAAAACCTCAGAAATTGCTGCTACCACTTCCTTCGCTGAAACCCGAAGAAGAGAAACTGTGCCCCATTTATTTGACTAAATCCAAATACTCTTAAAAGTTATCTGGTTTTGGGGGTAGTAACAGTGGATCTTTCCTCATATACCCATCATCTTCAAGATCTTCATTCACAGAATATCCAATTGACTCAACGTTTCCAGGGCTTCCGCCCAGTTTTCTATGGCATTAGCCTCACTTAAAGTAAAAGTATAGAGTGGCTTAGATACTTCACATTCATACACTGCAGTCATTCCCAGTGGTTTGGGGTCTGGCCTTAGGTGTAGGAGAATTTTGGACACCCCAAGCACCTGATGTCTCCTGGATAACCATGGAAAATCAGAGTATGAGAAAATGGCTCCTGTTGAAGTGGATTCCTCATGGACACAGATTCAGAAATACCGGCTCCCAAAGAAAACTCCCCTGACTCATATGATGCCAAGGATCCCAATGAGGGAAGGGGTGGTTGTATCATCTCTCCTAGAGAGGCAAAGAAAATAGATGCAGCATCTGGATGGCACTGTATATCCAGACCCAGTGATGTGGGCTCAGAATTGGCCTGCTATCACTGCTGGATGAAGTAGTTGATAACTGCAATTTCTGTCGTAGCTGTATGATGTCTTATTCTCCCATCGAGTTGTAACTCCCCTTCTATCCCAGGGAATAGGGATACCGCAGGTAGGTGTGGGTCAGTTTCAGCAATAAACATGCAAGTGTAATTGGCTTCCAGTGCTGCTGCATATGACAACATGTGTATTCCAAGAATATGTGCAGAATTGCTCACTGCAATCCCAGCCATACTCTCCAGCAACTCGATAAGTGGCGGGGTGTTTGATGCATTGCTCTGATAGGTACTCATGGACCACTGTGGAAGGATAAATAACGGCAGTGACAAGGATGACGATGAAGTCACTCAAGGATGGCACCCACTGGCAACGGCACTCTGGACGGCTTTTAGGCTGCATTCACTGACTTTGCAGTCTCGTATAGGGAAATATGGTCTTTCCAGTGGTCTCGGTCAGTCTCAGTTGAAGTTATGGTCCTGATGCAGGAATTGCAAAATCGCTGTTTAGGAATCTCTAGCGATCCTGTGTTCAGTAGAAGGATCTTTTTAAGTCAGTGAAGGCAAAGTCCAAATAATTGTGGTAATGAACAATCTTTGTAGAAGCAATAAGTACCCAGCATGGCAAGAATTCAAGACTATCTCCCCTTCTGCGTCTACATTGCGACCGGCTCCTCGTGCTTTTCAGGCGTTCAAGGCACTGCATCACCACTGTGAATAACACAATGATGTGGCTCTTCTTAGTAGCTGCTCTCAATTGACTCGTGATCATTGGCACCAAAGGCAACTTCCCTCATGCACAATGCAACTCTCCTTGTGCAGATTTCACGCACTTAATTCTGCAGGATGTGCCAATGGCAGGAACATTGGCCATCTTTAAGGAATGTTGCAGTTCACAAAAACACAGTGGTTTCACTCTCACAAGCAGCAAAAACTGTCACAAATGTCAAAAAACACAGTTTTTCTAATTCAGGACTCATAAACTTGCAAAAAGCACCACTTTATATAATCTCTGGGTGGGGCAGATCCTTTACGTGGCATCCAGAGGCACACAGAAAGAATGAAAGATGGACCCTATTATGTTTTTGTAAGAATGTGAACCCTGGGCTGAGATGAGAGGTGTCTCTGCCCACAGGGAGGAGCCCTGTGAGCCTCACCGTCAGCAGGCGTAGTCTCAGTGGCATGGGACACAGCTAGAAGTAGAGACTTTATTATGAAGTAAGGGAAAAGTAATGTCCACAGAGTTGGAGATGTAGTAGTACAGTCCTGAGCAATGGAGAACACCCAGAGTGAGGCCACAGATGAGAAGATCCAGTAGTGACCCATAGCGCGTGGTACGCCAAGGATCCCCTCTGACAATTGCAGGCACCTCAGGAATACAGATTCCTTAGTGGCCCGCAAAGTGTGGTGTGCCGAGGATGTCTGTACAGTAGATGTTGAAGAACTGGTAGAGATGCCGGAACCCAGAAGTGGCTCCCGTAGTTGATGTGTCGATACTCTGCAGTGCAGGAAAGCTGAATAACTTCTACTGAAGAAAGGCGGTAATGGCCCGAGGCTTGGGGTACAGCGTGTGAAATCCTCAATACAGTTCGTATAGTAGAAGTCAGTATAGGTACTCACAATAGATGGTTCCTGGAGAGAGAAAGACACCTGAGAAGCAGGTCTAGTAGCAGTCAGGCAGGTAGGCCCTCTGAGGAGGGGATATCTGGGAATGCAGGGGAGCCCCCGAGGAGTGGGTACTCAGAGCGTTAGATGCCAAGACCAAAGTCAGGAACAGGAAGTCCTTGAATGAGGTGGATTCAGCAAGATGGAACTCCTTGCTAACTCGAAGAAGGCAAGGGCCGGTCAGATTAAATACACTAGTGGGTTGACATCATCGGGAGGGGACGCCCCCGAGGTTCCTGCCATGACGTATTCAAAAAAGGCCCTTGCGCGCCTGCCTAAGTAATTCCGGATCCAAGATGGCAGTTGGTAACACCCACGCTGTCCTGGGAATGCCGGAGAGGTCAGTGGGGTTTAGCAGAGACCGCCATTCTTCCCACACTTGATGGAGCAGGGAAAAAAGAGGTGAGCATGAGTGGTCGCAGCCGTCTGCGACCAACAGGCGTAACAGACCCTTTCTGCTTAAACACCTCCACAGTCTCTATATACTTCTTCTTTGACTACTGATAGCTTTAGGGTGCTGGGTGAGCGGAGAGAATGAAAGAGACGATTCTGAGCAGGTAAGGGGCAGAGAGAAAGAGAGAGGATGCTAGGGTCAAGAAGAAGAGAGGAAAATTGCTGGATGGGGGATAGGGAGAAGGGATTATGGGCAGTGTGGACAGCAGACAAATGGATAAGGAAGCAGGACTTGGCAGAAGGTAAGAAAAGAGTGAAAGATGAATGCTGAGTGGGGCAAGAGAGGGGAATACTGGGCCAGAATTGTAGCCAATAAGCACATGTGGAAGGGGGAGTGTGCAAGAATGAAGGTTTGCCTAAGGCACCTAATACCCTTGCACCGAGCCTGGGTTTCAACTGATTAATAGCAATAAATAATAGAACAGCAGATAGCAAAGTCTCTTACTCACTTTGGAAGCTCTCCTTACTTACAATGAATTTCTTCTTCGCCTACTTAATCAAATTCCTCAGATTATGTAGATTGAAATTAGTTCAATTCTCCTTCACCCCTGCCCCCTACAATTTAATTCTTAAATCTTCCCACTGAAAGTGTTTAGAATATATACAATCCAAATATTTAACCAGAACTTAAGCCCAAGATCACAGGGGCATTGTATCACATATATAACGCAGTCAGAATCACATGTAGTGGATGCTACCAAATCCACTGTAATATCCACATTAGAAGACTTCCACTGATGTCCGGTCATAGTTTGGGCACACGTGTCACACTTCCCACAGCTATAATGTCCCCCATTTTTTGGTCTTGATGGTGTTGAATCAAATGCAGATCTAACAACAAGATCTCTGATGTTCTGTGCTCGCGAAAATGCAAATCGGTACAAACTGAAACACCTTATGTAATGCCAGTACTTGCCAATGGGGTTTAATAACCTTGACAACTTCATTAGTGTACACAGAATACTTCATTACACATGTCAAATTCTGGCAAAATGGTTTCTGTTTATATTGAAGAAGCAAATCTCTATTCACAATCCGAGATTAAATCTGTCACATGCCATATTGAACTTCAGAAATTTGTTGAGCGATTTCAACTTTAGAATTTTGAAGTATAGTTAAATGATTATCAAAACCCTTATTATTAGTAATTGAAAGCAAAAACTGATAAGACTTAGCTGTACCCAGACCTTCTATGGCTTCCCAGATAGATTTGAGTGTAAACTCTGCTGTTTTGACCATCTTGAAGTTTCCTGGCAAATCTTGATTAACCAAATTAGAATGATCAACTATCTCATTCAGCCCTTGCAGAAAGCCAGAATCCTCCCTCTATACCAGTTTAGCACTGGGAACAGTGAGGCTATCTAGCCCAGTTGAAATGGCCGCTGATACATCAGCAACACCTCTGAATACTTTCCCTGCTTCTGATACTGCTGAAACTGTGTCATCAAAATGCAACTCACCAAGTCACGAGGAGAGGTTCTTGCTGACTGGAAGCAGTGTCAGAGCCTCAAGATTAAGTATGGCAAATGACCTAGGGAAGATAGAGGTGATCCTTAAACTCCAGCACTTCCCAATGAGTCCACTGGTGGCAATATCATTCCCTGGACTACGTGGGCATCTATCAGACTTTATGGAAAAGAAACAATTGGTACTACAGGGCACGGACCAAACCTTGGTTTCCTCTTCTGACCCATAATTATGTGTAAAGGTAATATGGTCAAGAACAAAAATGGAGTAAAAATTCCCTCAAACAAAGGACAAATACAAAGAAATAATGCATGTGTGGGGTTATGGGTGTCCACCACAGTTAACAGAGCAGCATGAGTGCAATCTTTTATTGAAGAGCTTCAAAATAGCAGAATTCATAAAATTCAAGATAGTTCACAAAGCAGTGAGTCCCCCAACATGGACTTTTGATTTGCCCAAAGGCTGTGACAGCTCAAACTACAACATTAGGTTTTTTATAATGTACATTATAATGTTTTTGTTCTTTGTAAAAAACCTGTTACTTTTGTTTATGTTGTAGCTTGAACACCCCAGATGCATGATTCTATACTACTTGGCATTGAATCCCAGCTGCCAAATCTTCAACCACTCTTCAAGCTTTTTAAAATCATTTTTCATTCTCTCTACTTCTTCAGGTGAGTCCACTTTGTTACAGACAGATAGAAAAGCTTTACCTTCTATCCCT
Source organism: Rhinatrema bivittatum (assembly GCF_901001135.1). Lineage (NCBI taxonomy): Eukaryota > Metazoa > Chordata > Amphibia > Gymnophiona > Rhinatrematidae > Rhinatrema > Rhinatrema bivittatum. The sequence goes on from NC_042615.1 coordinate 148,159,635, forward strand.
TCCGCAATGTCACTTACAAAATTATTGAACAGAACTGGTCCCAATGCCGATCCTTGTGGCACTCCACTTAATACAGTTCTCTCTTCAAAGCAGGTACCATTTATCATTACACGCTGTTTCCAATCAGTCAACCAGTTTGTAATTCACATCATCACCTTGGCGCTCACTCTCAAACTTCTCATTTTATTCACAAGTCTCCTGTGTGGGACCGTTTCAAAAGTTTTTCTGAAAACCAACTAGATCACATCAAGTGCTCTTCCTTGATCCAATTCTCATCACCCAATCAAAAAAAAAAATAATCCAGATTTGTCTGACTGGACCTTCCCATGGTGAATCCATGCTGCCTTTGGTCAAGCAACACACACAATCATAGATAGCTTACTATCCTTTCCATGGGCAGTGTCTCCATTAATTTTCCCACCACCGAGGTGAGGCTAACTGGCAAGTAGTTTACACTCTGCTTTTTTCTACCACTCTTGAGAAGCGGGGCCAACACTGCTCTTCCTCAATCCCATGACACCACTCCTGTTTGCAGGGATCTATTGAAAACTCCTTCAGCGGACCCGCTAACACATCTCTGACCTCCATCAGTATACTGGGATGTATCTCATCTGGCCCCATGGCCTTGCCCACTTTCAGTTTGCCCAGCTCTTCCCATAAATTCTGTTCTGTAAATGGAGTTTCATCAACCCATTTCCCATCTACAGTCATGTCAACCAGCAATGGTCCTTCTCCTGGGTCTTTTTTAATGAACATTGAAGTGAAGTATTTGTTTAATATTTCCACTATTTATTTGTCTCTCTCCACAAATTGCTCCTCCTCACCATTCAATTCAACTATACCACTTCTGGTTTCCTTTCTTTCTCTGATATTTCTGAAAAATGTTTTGTCACCTTGCTTTATCTCTTTCGCAAGTCTTTCCTTCGCTAGACCTTCTGCTTTCCTTATTTCTTTCTTCATCTCCCTCAGTTTTAACAGATATTCATCCCTGTGTTGCCATTTTGGGATTCTTTATACTTCTTGAACACTGTTCTTTTTGCCTTTATTTTTTCAGCCACCTCTTTTGAGAACCAGATCAGTTTCTTTTGCTTTTACTCTTGTTTACTTTTCTAACATATTGCTTTGTTGCCTTTGTAATTGCTCCTTTTAATGTGGCCCACTGTTGTTCCACCTCACCCATTTTCTCCCAGTCTTCCAGTTCTTCTTCTAGGTATCTCCACATTTTGACAAAGTCCATATTTGTAAATTTCCAAACTCAGATCATCATTTGACCTCTCTGTATCCTATTCGCCATATCGACCCATACTGTTTGATGATCATTGGTGCTTAGTTGAGCCCCTACCTGAATATTAGAGACATTATCACCATTAGTGAGCACTAGATCGAGTATCACACCCTCCCTCATGGGTCCCATTACCATTTGTTTTAGCTGAGCCCCTTGAAGGGCATTCACTTTCTCTCTACTTCTTGTAGATTCTGCAGAAGAGATAGTCCAATCCACATAAAACATATTAAGATCACCGAGCAACACTTCTCCCTTCTTTCCAGTCTTTTGGATGTCTTCAGTCAGATTTATGTCTAGTTCTTCTGTTTGAGTCAGTGGCCTGTAGATCATACCAGTAAAAGTGGAAATACCATCTTCATTTTTTAGGACAGTCCCCCCCCCCCATGTTCCTTGCTTTTCAGTTGCTTGGATATTGTTTTTGACATAAAGAGCTACTCTTCCCTTTTCTGTCCTCTCTGTCCTTCCTTAACAAGTTATAGCCTAGGATGGCCATATCCCAATCATTAGACTTAGTGAACCTTGTCTCCATAATAGCAGCAATGTCCAAGTCTGCCTCTATGATTAGGGCCTGCAAGACTGGGATTTTATGGTCCAGACTACAAGCGTTTGTAGTCAAAGCTTTCCAGCTGTTCTTTCTAATTTCCTTTTCTGCTTTTTTGAACTGATTGATTTTGTTACTTTCCTTTCCCTCTTCCTGTTTTGCTTGAGGGTGACATGCCAGTTTTACTGGCCACCTCCTGCCACTTCTGCTCTCTATAAATGCCTGATAAAGTAGGATTAGAATTTTTCATTTAGTATCCTCTTTCCTGCCATAGACAAATGCAGGCCAGCCTTACCATATAACTTTTAAACGGCTCCATTCATGGCCCTGGTCTCCAATGTATCCAAAACCACTTTCTTTACACCAAGTTTTGAGTCAGGAATTGAAATTACTTATGTGACATAGTCTTTCCTTTCCCTTTCCATGAACAGGTAATATTTTTCCACATATCTAATCTTCTTCACTAGATTCTGGAATTTTTTATGTACTTCATGGACACCATTACTAGCAAGGTCATTGGTCCCCAGATGGATGATAACATTGATATAAGAGTCCTTACTTTCTTCTATAATTGCTTTGAGCACCTAGTTTGCATTCCTATTAGCTGAGGATCTTGGAAGGCATTTAACTGTTGTGTCCCATCAAAATGAGTTCCCAAATTGGTTCTTCTGATGACTGAGTTCTCCAGCAGAAGAAGCTTTATTTTTTTGGCATTTGATCATATTGAAGGGTTTCTCAGTATATTGGGTGACTTCTTCCCTTTCAGATATCACTTTGTAGTCTATTGCTGGTGCATCTTCATTTTACAATGCAGAAAATGGAGAAATTACTTACCTGATAATTTTGTTTTCCTTAGTGTAGACAGATGGACTCAGGACCAATGGGTATAGTGTACTCCTGATAGCAGATGGGAGACAGAGTCAGATTTCAAGCTGACGTCAGCCTACATATACCCGTGCAGGAAGCTTAGCTCTTCAGTATTCTCCTCGAAAAGCAATTGTGGATATATGTGTGTTTTAATAATTTGATTAACTTGTTTAACTTGATTAACTTGATTAACTAGGACTGGTTAAACTGATTTCCAAATTGGAGACTGCCAGTGCACTCAACCAAGAAACGCCGACACCTGGCAACTATGGGTGTCTTGAACTAGGGGTAATACCTGGCTTACCCATGCTTGTCCTGTTCTCGGGGATTGTCACCCGAGGTTTCCGGGTTTCGGGGCAGCCGTGGGTGGGATGCTGAGTCCATCTGTCTACACTTAGGAAAACAAAATTATCAGGTAAGTAATTTCTCCATTTCCTAGCATGTAGCAGATGGACTCAGGACCAATGGGATGTACCAAAGCTACTCCCGAACCGGGTGGGAGGCTGCCCATGGCCCACTTAGTACTGCCCTTGCAAAGGTTGTGTCCTCCCAGGCCTGGACATCCAGGCGGTACGACCTGGAGAAGGTATGTATGGAGAACCATGTCGCCGCCCGACAGATCTCGGCAGGTGACAACATCTTGGTTTATGCCCAGGACACTGCCTGGGCCCTTGTAGAATGGGCTTTGACTTGTAGAGATGAAGGCTTCCCTGCCTCTACGTAGGCCGCCTTGATTACTTCTTTGATCCAGTGGGCTATGATTGCCCGCGAGGCCGCTTCCCCTTGTTTCTTCCCACTGTGAAGGACGAATAGGTGGTCCGTCTTTCGTACGGATTCTGATCTTTCCAGGTATCGGACTAGGAGTCTGCCGATGTTTTATTGGCAAAGATGGCATGAGTCTTCTGAACCTTGAGGGAGTTGAGAGACAACCCCTTCTTCAAGCTGTCTGCAGAAATTCCAGGATCATGGGAATTTTGACTGTCCACGGAAGGATCTCACGGTCCTCACACCAGGCTTTGAATAGTCTCCATATTCGTTTGTAAGCTAGAGACAAGGAGAACTTGCGTGCTCGGAACAAGATGTCAATCACTGCCTTAGAGTATCCGCTCTTCTTTAGGCAAGTCCTCTCAATGGCCAGACCGTAAGAGAGAATTGAGTTGGGTCTTCGTAGAGGATCAGTCCTTGCCAGAGAAGGTCCCTGTGTGAAGGTAGACACAGAGAGTTCCCCGCAAGAAGTTTTCGCATGTCTGCATACCATGGTCTTCTTGGCCAGTCCGGGGCCACTGGAAGTACTAGCCCCATGTGTTGTTCTATCTTGTGGATGATCCCGCCCAGTAGTGGCCATGGGGTAAAGGTATACAGCAGGACTTCCTGTGGCCAGGTCTGGATGAGGGCGTCGATTCCCCGGGATTGCGGTTTTCATCTGCGGCTGAAGAACTTGGGAACTTGGGTGTTGGACCGGGTTGCCAGGAGATCCATGGCTGGGATTCCCCAGTGGTTTACTATCAACTGGAAGGCTGTGGTCAACAGCGTCCATTCCCCTGGGTCTAGACTATCTCTGCTGAGGTAGTCCGCAGTGACGTTGTCTTTTCCCGTGATGTGGGCGGCTGAGATCCGTTACATGTTTGCTTCCACCCATGTCATTAGGGGATCTATTTCCAGGGACACCTGTTGGCTTCTGGTTCCTCCCTGGTGGTTGATGTAGACAACTGTTGTGACGTTGTCCGACATGACTCTGAGAGATTCGCCCCGGAGTCTGTGACTGAATTGCAGGCAGGCTTGTCTGACTGCTCGGGCTTCCAATCGGTTTATGTTCCATCCCAACTCTTCCTTGTCCCATTGCCCCTGGGCCGTCAGTTCCTGGCAGTGGGCTCCCCATCCTCACAGGCTCGCATCCATGGTGAGCAATATCCAGGTCGGTGGGGATAGTCTTACTCCCTTGCTCAGATGGTCTTCCTGTAGCCACCATTGGAGCTATGTCTGAACCTCTGTCAGTAGCTGGAGGCAAATGGAGTATTTCTGGGACATCGGGTTCCATTGTGACAGTAGGGAATGTTGTAATGGGCACATGTGGGCCCTTGCCCATGGAACGACTTCTAGGGTTGATGTCATGAGACCAAGGACTTGGAGGTAGTCTCATACCTTGGGGCGAGCATAGTTCAACAGTTTTCGCAATTGGTTCATCAGTTTCCTTCTCCTTGTGGGGGGAAGGATGACCTTGTCTTGCTTGGTGTCGAACCGGACTTCCAGGTACTCCAGCAACTGGGAGGGCTGCAGCAGCTCTTGGCTGTGTTGATGACCCACCCCACATTCTGCAGTAGATTCTTGACTTTGGTAGTTGCCTGGTAACTTAACTCTGGAGATTTTCGCCCTGATCAGCCAATCGTCCAGATATGGATGTACGAGGATTCCTTCTTTCCTCAGTGTCGCCGCCACCACCACCATGATTTTGGTGAATGTCCAAGCAGCGGTAGCTAGTCCGATGGGTAGCACCCGGAACTGGTAATGATGGTCCAGTATCGCGTAGCATAGGAAGCGCTGATGGTCGTGGTGGACCAGGATGTGGAGATAGGCTTCAGATAGATCCAGTGAAGTCAGATAGATCGTAAAGATGGCGCCGGCCAGCCAGTGCTCCTACCATGTGACAGGGGCCAGCCAATGGCATGGATACCCTGTCACATGGTAAGGGCAAAGGGCCATCGGCGCCATCTTTATGATTGGCAGCCAACGGCCCGAGAACGGGAGATCGCTCCCGAAACCACCACTAGACCACCAGGTAATTTAAAAATGTTTTGGGGGGATCAGGAGGGTGGGAGAAGCTAAGGGGTCATCTTTAAAGGGTCGGGCAGGGCTTTTTTTAATCGGGCCATCGGCGCCATTTTTGAGTGGCAGTCAAAATGGTGCTGATGGCCTGAGAGTGGGAGATCAGTCCCCGTGCCCCCACTGGACCACCAGGTACTCGTAAAAAGTTTGGGGGGGGGGGGGGGGGGGGGGGGGGGGAAGGTAAGGGGTCAATTTTAAAGGGTCGGGCCTCATTAAAAAAAAAATTAACGATGTGAATCGGAACCGTATCCGATTCACATCTCCAGCGATCAGATTTTTTTCTCCCTCCAGCCGAACCCAATCGTTAAGACGATCATGCACACGATTCACATCTCTAGAGTCCATCTGCTACACACTAGGAAATGCATTATGTAAGGGTAACAGCTGGGAGAGTGAGTATCTCTTCATCACATGCCTTACTGCCAGAGGCCACTGTAATCAATTTATTCCTGAGTTCCTGAACCTAGATGTTTGATTTCTCTGTGGGAGTGGGACAGATACACAGGAGAAATTGGGTGTCTCAGAGTTACATACCTTATTCTACTAGAGCCCACTGTAAATGATTTACGCCTGGGTTTCTGTATCCACTGTGGGAGTTGGGAGAGAGATTCTGGATGCTGGAAAGAAGGGGAGGTTATTAAAACAATTTCTGTTTCAGGTGATTTAGCTCCTTATTCATGGCAGACAGCTGAAGGCAAATTGGACAACCCTTAATTCTCCAAATAATGGGCTTTGGGATATAAGTTCCACAATCGTTGCACTGAATAAAGGACATTTTGCTAATACTGACTAATAATCAAGTTGTGAGATTGGTACTCTGGTCCCATATTTGTTACTAGAATAAAATCAATAAATTTCAATAAATCTTCTCAAAATATCTATTTCCTGTTAAGAAATATGTTCACTAGAGTTCATCTCACAGAATAAACTAGGAAGAAGGGGCACGCATACTCATGACATTATAAAGCACATGTCACAGTTATAATAATGACTTGACAGAGTGAAAAGTAGCTTGATTGTAATTATTGCTATGATTATTAGGGATGTGCACACTAATTTTTTGTGTTCATTTTTTTTTATTTTTACTTTGTTTTCTTTCAAACTTTTTCTTTATTTGTTTTTTTAAATTTGTTTTTTTCATTTTCAAGAAACAGTGTACCCTAGTTCCTGAAAACATCAAATTTACAAAGTTTTTCATTTTTAAAAAATATTTTTGGTTCATTTAAAACAAAACAAAAAATGAGCTCATTTCTCACACTTTCATTTCAAATGAATGCACAGCCCTAAAATTTATAACTGTGATATGATCATGGACATGTGATGGATATTGTGGTGTGTATATGTATCCTTCTTCCTAGTTCAGTGATCTTCAGTAGCCTTCAAGCAGTGGCCACTTTGGCAAAAAAAACAAACATGACAGTCTGGACCATACCTGGTCAAATGACCCAGTGCCCTGGGCAAAGGAAGAACCCCCTTTATTGACATAGCTGGCCAGGGGTTGGGGTTTTCCTCTGAAGATGCATCCAGCTCTGCTACTGTTATGTTTGCCGTCAGCGGAGCCCTGCAGCCGGTTCCACCTACCTCCCGATGCCCTCCAGTGTTGGCAACAGGCCCCGGCTCCCTGGCAGCTGCGGGGAGCGTCTCCCGATGCAGGCCGTCTCGCTCCCACACCGCTGAGGTCTCGTCTGCTCTGTCGGTGGCCGGGACGCTGCCGACTGCCGCCTCGGCACGGGCCTCCCTTATGTGCGCGTGTGTGGCCCCAGCTGGGATTTATAGGGCCGGCAGAGGAAAAATGCTGCCGGCCCCTCTGGATGACATCACTAGTCCCAGCCTATTTAAGGCTGCATCGGGCTTCCATCAGGAGGCTTGGCAACAGGTCTCCATGCTGTCATCTTCAGCGTTCCTGATCCAGCGTTCCTGATCCAGGGTTCCTGACCCTGCCCTCCTTTTCCTGTTCCGAATTCTTCATCCCTCAGATTGATCTCGGCTCTTGACCCGGCTTGCCTCTTGACCTCACCTTCTGCTGCTTGCCTCCGACTCTGGACTGGACTTGACCTCGCCTTCTGCTGCCTGCCTCTGACCCCTGGACCAGACCTCACTTCACCTGCTGCCGCCTGTCTCCGAACCCCAGCGACTCACTGCTCATCTGGATTCCGTGGTCCCCTCTGGTTCGTCGGTTCCTCCTGCTTCAGGGTATGCAGCCCCCATACCAACGGCACATCCCATCATACCTCTTCCTGCTCCTCCATGTTTCTCCGGGGACCCTCAACACTGTAAAGGCTTCCTGAATCAGTGCAATATGCACTTCTGCCTCCAATCTGCGCTCTTCCCTGATGATACCACCAAGACCACCTACATCCTTTCCCTCCTGGACGGCAAGGCCTTGGCCTGGGCCTCCCCCCTGTGGAAGTGCTCTGACCCGGTCCTGCAAGACCTACAAGGCTTCCTGTCTCTCTTCAGCACTGTCTTCAATGACTCTGGCCAGCAGACTACCTTGGGCTCGTCTCTCCTACACCTACGCCACGGTTCCCGTTCCTTAACGGACTACGTTATCGAGTTCCGTACCCTGGCCTTGGAGCTTCACTGGGGTGAGAACTGCTTATGCTCCATCTTCCTAGATGAACTGGCTGCCCGAATCAAAGAAGAGCTGGCAGACCGTGATTTACCTGCCTGCCTAGACATTCTCATAGATCTAGCCGGTCTTATAGACCGCCATCTCCAGGAGCGGACCCAAGAAGAACAATCCTCGAAGGGGCATCCACCCACTTCCCAATGCTTCCGGAGCTCTCCCTCTCCCAAGCAGAGCTCTGCCCCGACCGGGGCCACTGCAGAAGAACCCATGCAGTTGGGTCGTGGCAAGCTATCCTCAGAAGAACATCTCTGATGCTGACAAGCTGGACTCTGTCTATATTGAGAAGAGGCTGGGCAAGTAATAGCCCATTGTTCGGTGCTTCTGGTAAACTCTCGGGCCTAGATCACAGTGGGGGACTGTCGCTAGGCCTGACTTCACCAGCTCCCCTGCTTACCCTTCCCATGACGCTTTCGGTGGGTAATCATGATTTCCATACCCTGGCACTTGTGGACTCCACCATGGGAGGCAACTTCATCCTGAAGCAGCTGGTGAAACATCTCCAGACTCCCACCTGTCTCTCCTTGGTGTTGCTCATGTTCTCCTCCAATCATGGCAAACCCCTACCTGGCAGGATCACCCACACCACCATTCCTGTTATGCTCTGCACAGGCTCCCTCCACATGGAGCACTTGGCGTTCCACGTCATTGACAAAGCCATTCACCCCGAGGTCCTTGGTCTACCTTGGCTCCAGCAGCACTCCCCCCAATTTGAATGGGCGTCTCTGCAGCTGTCCTAGTGGAGTCCATCCTGCTGCTCCTCTTGTCTGGAGATGGTCACCAACCAACAATGTCTCATGACCTCGCTGGGCTCCCTGCTGGGCTTCTGACCCACTACACATCCTACACAGATGTCTTCTTGAAGAAGGGGGCAGACACACTACTACCAAATTGCCAGTATGATTGCGCTATCAACCTCCTGCCCAACACGGAGCCTCCCTGGGGCAGGGTCTACCCCCTGTCCCTTACCAAGACCTGGGCAATGTCGGAAGATGTGCAAGAAAACCTGGCCAAGGGCTTCATCTGGCTCCTCCGCAGGGGTGGGCTACTTCTTCGTGGTGAAGAAGAACGGGACGCTTTGTCCATGTATCAACTATCGGGGCTTGAACGCCATCACCCAAAAGGACCGCTATCTGTTGCTGCTCATCGTGGAACTGTTCGACCACCTACAAGGGGCCAGGTTGTTCTCCAAGTTGTATCTTCAGGGGGTCTACAACTTGATTTTCATCTGGGAGGGTGACGAATGGAATATGGCCTTCAACACCAGAGACAGCCATTACAAGTAATTGGAAATGCCATTTGACCTCTGCAATGCACCAGCCATCTTCCAAAATATGATGAACGAGGTATTCCATGCTATGCTGTACGAGTGTGTAGTCGTTTACCTTGACGACATTTTGATCTTCTCCAAAGACCTCCACATTCACCGCTGAGATGTCGCCCGTGTGCTCCAATGCCTCCAGGACAACCAGTTATTCGCCAAACTGGAGAAATGTTCCTTCAAGAAGGAGAGTCTGCTGTTTTTGGGTTACATAGTCTCCAGACAAAGAGTCCAGATGGACCCAGAGAAGCTCAAAAGCATCCAAAATTGGCAACAACCGACAGGCCTACGGGCCTTACAAAGATTTCTTGGCTTCGCCAATTTGTATCGCACGTTCATCCACAATTATGCGAGGCTGGCGGCTCAACTCACGGCCCTGACACATAAAGGGGCAAATCCTAAGCGATGGCCTCCCGAGGCTGAAGCAGCTTTCCAGCATTTAAAGGCCTCCTTCCTCTGGGAGCTATGTCTCTGGCACCCTGACCCCCAACGTCCTTTCATCGTGGAGGTTGACACTTCCTCCAAAGAAGTTAGGACTATCCTGAGCCAGTGTTCCGCCACTGACACTCTCCTTCCATGCTCCTTCTTTTCTAAACAGTTTTCCCCAGCAGAACAAAATTACGGGATCGGCGACAAGGAACTCTTGGCGATCAAACTCGCCTTCAAAGAATGGCACCCATGGCTGAGGGAGCACAACACCACATCACCTTGTACACGGGTCATAAAAACTTGGAATATTTACACCAGGCCCAGCGGTTGAACCCACCTCAAGCCCAATGGGCTCTCTTCTTCGCTTGCTTTGACATTGTGCTCTGCTACTGCTTTGACATTGTGCTCTGCTACTGACCCGCAGCCAAGAACATCAGAGCGGATGCCCTCTCATGCCACCCAATCATTGAGGCATATTATAGACCCTGCACGAGTTCTACTCTCCACCACTATAACTGTTCCCACTGGGAAAACAGTCGTCTCATGCAGACTCCGCGACAAGGTACTGTTTTAGGTTCACAATTCCTGCATTGTGGGCCACCCCAGACAAGCTCATACCCTCGCCTCCCTCCAATGGTGCTATTGGTGGCCCACCATTAGGAGGGGCGTTCGGACCTACATGGACTCGTGCCACGTCTGCACTCAGCAAAAACCCCTGACAGGCCAACCTTGGGGGTTACTACAGCCTTACCAGCCCCCAAGGAGCCGAAGATGCACATTTCATTGTGGATCTTCTGCCCTCTGAAGGCAAAACTATAATCTGGCTGGTAGTCAACCACTTCTCAAAGATGTCACATTTCATCGCCCTGCCCAGTCTCTCCTCTGCTCCTCAACTTGCACAACTCTTTCACATATCTTACATATCCACGGTCTCCCCAAACAAGGGTCCATGTCTGGTAACAGATTCATAACAGCTATTCAGAGGCACTCAGATCAACTCATGCAACTAAATCAAAATCTTCTGCTCCATACAAGTGCTCTTTCAGCCCATCTCCACCCCACTGTCTTTCTTCCCCTCCTCAAACCAATCTCCCCCTGCACATTTCCCTCAGCTTCTCTCCCAATGCTATCCCCAACATTCCCTCTCTCCTCAGCTTCTCTTCTCCATGTAGTCTCTTCCCCCAAACAAATCACAGCCCATCTCCACTTACCTCCCCTCCACATCGTATCCTAACCCCCAACCCCCATCCCCACATCATCCCCTCCAAGACTGCATTCCCCCCCCCCCCCCCGAAATACTCAGTGCCCCCTCACCTTATTCAGAGGCTTGCTGCTGGCACCTCCTTCAAAACAGGTATTCTGTTTCTTTTCTGACCCTGTGTGGCTCTCTCTGTCAGTAAGTTTGAACTGTGAGGTGCCTGAACTCTCACTATTCTTGCAAGACTTGAGAATAGTACAATAGTTTGGGCACTATACAGCTCAACAGTGCCAACAGGAAATACTCTGGAGATGATAAAGAAGAGTGTGTACTGACGACAAAAGGTCAGAGAGCCACATTTAAAGTCAATTGGAGTTGCTACTAGCTGTCAGGCCTTACAATAAAGAACACTGCCCTAGTTTATACTTTTTGCCATATTTTTATTTTCTGGAAGAGAGCGGCACCCCCCAATCCTTCCACATACAGTCAAAACCTCTCTCTCCCAGCACTCCATCTGTGCCTCTCTCCATCTTCTGTCATCACCTACAGAGTCCTCCATCTCTTTTTAATCTCACCAGGCCCTTTTTATTCTCTCTTACTACAACCCCTTACTGCTATAATCTCTCTCCTCCCTATCATCTGCACACTCTTCGCCTTTTATTGGAGGCTATATTTTTATTTTTATATTTGTGTTAGATGTTATGCATTATTTGATTTTAAGCTTTGGTGTTTTGTATGTATGTATGTGAATTTTAACTGAAGGTGTAAGGAAATATGTACATGTTTTGTTGTAATCCACTTTGTGCTAATTAATGATATCAAATTAAAAAAAAAATATATATATATAAATTAACTTGCTGTTTCTCTTCCTCTCCCTTCCACCTGCCTGTTCTTCTCTCCCTCCTGCTGTCTGTTTTCCAGTCACCCTTTCTCTCCTTGCCATGTTGGTTCCAATCCCCTCTATCTTTCATTTACTCTCATCTTTTCCTTCTACTCTTTTTTTAGGTACTGGAGCAGGAACTCTGGGATAATTAAAACCCATTTCAGTTTATTCTCAGTGTTTAAAATCTGCAGCTGTTCACTGTTTTATTCTCTCTTGATTGCTTTTGTAATTAGATTCACATCTTCTAGTTCATGCCTTTAGGTGGAAAAAATATTGTTCAGTATTGTTGTGATTGTCCTTATCACAACAGACAATTAACGTAAGTGGAAGTACTCTTCATATGGGAAAAGAGACGGTCACAGTATCCGAAGGGAAATATATGAGAGAGCGAGCAGCAACACTCTGCGAAGAAAAACAAAATGGATCAAAAGAAGTGAAAGTGCGTGCCACCGTTTAGGATGCAAGAACCAAGGCTAATCTATATTTCACATAGCTGTGGCTGGGGCGACGGGGGGGGCGACGGGGGGGGATTTAAAGGCTAACTCCTTGTATGCACCTCTATCTTCGCATTAATATCGTTCATCCTTTCCCCCCATCTATGAAAACGAGAATGTTTTAGAGCTTTCCGTAAACCATTTTGATCAACTGCAGTCTCCAGTCTGTGAAGGAATGGGAAGGGGAGGGTCGGAGAAAAGTGGGCGGGGAAGGGGGGAGAAGGAAGCCTGTTGCCCCCCTAGGGAGTTAAAGGCTCGGGCAAACTTGTGCACCAGGCATGTGCAAAATAAGGCATGAGGCAGAGAAAACAATAATAAAGAAGATGTCGGTTTTAAGTTGAGATCGTGCACCCAAGGGGCTGCCCCTCACTTTCTCCTGTGTGCGTGCGTCTCTCCTTGGTGTGTCTCTGATGTGTGTGTGTTTTTCCTTGGCGACTGTGATCTCTCCTCTGGACAAGGCATTTAGCGAAGAGAAACGTGAACAGGCTTAAAGTATGGCATGCAAAGATGGTTTCTGTCAAGAAGGCGCCAGTGATCGCGATGTCCTCCTGCGCTTTTGCCACTCTCACGTACTTTCTTTGCCTGACGGCTTGGTGAGTACTCAAAGCAAGTAAAGACCTAGCTGTGCCGTGCCACCCTTTTATTTCAGAGATGCCGCCCTATTGTTGCCTGCTTTGTACTAGATTCTTGCTCCGGCGATTCCTAATCCGCTGCAGGCGAGCCATCCTGACTATTCGCTTGTTTTTATTCAGTCGCTTCTCTTCCCTTATTTTTGCAGTATAGCTGATTCCCCGGGAGAGATCAAAAAGGATGAGAAATTATATCCCGAAAATTTTACACGCATCCTGGACAGTCTGCTGGATGGTTATGACAACAGGCTGCGTCCTGGATTTGGGGGTATGATGATTTCAAGCGCTCGACTACCGTGTGCACTGTGCAGTGCTCCTGTCTGTCTGTCAGTCTGTCTGGTGGTTTAACAAGCTCCAGTACTGTATAGCATGATGTGTGCATAAAACGGAACCGACGTCTGTCGGATCTTGTTAGGTCCTTTGCGTGTGCAGGATTTATGTAGATTTCAGAAATCACACCTTTCTAGTCATTCGCCTTTTCTGATAGAAATAAATGACGTTCGGCAGATGAATAAATGCTTAGACGTGGCTTTCTTGGAAGTACTTTTCTGCTTTCCAGAAGTCTGCCTTCACTTTACACGTGACGCACCTACAGGATCATATATGTATATGTTGTGTGTGTGTGTGTACAGAGGCAGAGAGCAAGAGAGCCAGAAGAATCTCTGTTTTATGTGTGTGTATTGCTTGAACATACAGCTAACCATATAATTATAGATATAGATCTAAATACAAATCTAGAAATGGATCAGAATATACGGATACTTTCATAAAAAGGCACATGCATAAACAGCTTTGCAATAACTGAAAAAAAAATGAACATAATGAACTCATTCGGTGCATCCTTTTCACTGCTTGCATTACTGATATGCGTTTTCAGTAGATTGTATTCACTGTTCTCATAAACAATAAGAGTTCATAAAACTCCTATGGCACCTAGGAAAGTAAGCAGATGATCCGAGGAGTTGGGATGTCCTAAGGACAGATTGCTTTTCACATTTCAATAATGATCAAGCAGGAAGTGTCTCTGTATTTGACATTTGGAATGCAATTGTGATGTGGCTATTATTTTGGTGTAAAGTTTTTGCATCACTCAAGAGCCCTGCTTCCCAGCATGCAGGCTTTCCATCTCCTTCGCCTGGGAGGAAGCCTTGAATAGGTTGATAGAGATGTTTTCATAGTCACATAATGGGAGGAAACCCCTAGTAGCTCATATAGTATGTACTATAAAAAGAATTGGCAGTGCAACTGGTAGATGGATGCCCAGTTGTCAGGTTCATGCTGACTGTGCTGCAGAATTGCTGAATCTATCCACTTGGCTTTTGCAAATACACACTTACTATCCACTTTATCTGAAATCAGTTTGAAGCTTTTCCTTCTGAAATGAAATGTCACTCCATATAGCTTTTTTTCCCTAGTTTAAGACAGTTTACCCTAACCAGTCCTGGTTTTCTGGATAGCCACAATGAAGCTGCATGAGATATGTCTGCATATACAGTAGGTCTCCAATGTATGCAAATCTTTCTCATGCATATTCATTACAGATACCCTGAAAAATAGACTGATTTGCTGTGCCTCCAGGACAGGGTAGGGAATCATTCATTTGAGAGAATATTACAACACTAGGTCAATGTCAGCTTTGTTACAAAAATATTACTTTAGGGGAATGTAAGATCATGCAGATAGATAGTGATTGTTGTTGAAAGCATTGTTAAATTAATACCACTCAAAGCTTATGAAATATAATTGGCATTGTGATGCTCACAGTCCAAAACTGTGCTAGTTCAAACTGAGGCGATTAAAAAAAAATGCAATAAAATTCTAAGGACATTAGTTGTTTATCAGCCCCTTTCAAAAACAAAACAAAACAAAATCAACTAGTCCCTTGCGTAATTCTATGTATTTTAATGCATTGGAATAGACAGCAGAGAGTTCTGTTCAAACAACGTTGCTTAGCAACCTGGTGGTGTGCATCAGAAATTGTTGCTGGTGTTCCTGCATTAGTAGTGTTCGATCGGAAAGCAGTCACTTGTACTTTTCCAAAGCATGTCACATGACCTAATTCTAAGCAGTCATGTTCCTTAAAAAAATGAATAGATAGTATATATTCTCTTTATTTCTATGATTTTTTAAAAATAGAGCTGTAAATCATCTGATATTCAGAAGCAGTGGACTTAATGGTTTTGTGGCCAATCAACTACTATAATGCTATGCTGTGACTGATTCTGTACTTTAATTTAGAGATTCTCGGAAACAGCACATTTAATAAAAATAAAAATGAAGAAAAAAATTGCTGCCTTGAGCTTTGTGTAGGAATGACTAATGAATACACCAAATAAATGTAAAAAATTAACTTCCATTTTTCACTTTTTGAACAAGAATGAGCCAAAAAGGCTTTTTTTTCAATCTGAAAAGTAACTGAAGATTTGATTCTTTTTTAAAGATAGCTACATCTTTTTTTGATCCTTTTTTCCTTGTCCTGAGGAAGCAGGTGAGACAAGGAGAGAGACATAGTCTTGGAGAAACCTAAGTTTTTACAATATTATAAAAATAATATATAATAAAACTAAACGGATATATAGTGTTGAAGCTTAGCTGCAAATTATCATTTATTGCAAAGTCATTTTAACTAAAATTTTCAGTATCTGCAGCCAAAAATATAACATACATATACTATAGAATCCATTTTCAACAAGTGGCTGAGCAGCAAAAAATAATAATGTTATTTTATCTGGCTATCTTTAGTCAAATTTTCATTTATAGCTAACCACAGGCCTGGATTTACCAATAGGCACATTAGACTGTGCCTAGGGTGGCAACATTCTAGAGGAGGGGCAGCAGGCCAGCTGAAGATTAGCTTCCTCCCAGTTTGGCCTTCTGATCCTGCTTCAACCCCTCCTCTCCCAATGCAGAGAACAGGGAGGAAGGAGTGAGACTGGAAGGGAGAGAGCAAAGAAAAACTACTTTACTCTCTATTTCAGCCCCACCCATTCTGTCTTGTGCAGGAAACAGGAAGAGGGAGGTGAAGCCAAAGCACAAAGCTGGGAGCAAAGAAAAGTAATTCTATACTTAATACAGCCATTGTTCCCTCTAAGGCTTAGGTTGCTCTGTACGAATATTTTTGCTCCTGAGCAAAAATATTTGGTTCCATTACCATATGAGCACTACTTTCTTTGATGCAAAACGTCTATCAATTTTAAGCTTACAACAACCCAATCCTTAGAGGGTATATTGGAGAAGCATGCACCCAAACTTTCACACACACACACACACACACACACACACACACACACACACACACACACACACAAACACTAATACACTTGCATATTCATTCAAACTCTCACACACATAGATGTTCATTCTCACGAGCATACACGGACACATTTACACACATGCATACACACACACACACATACTCACACTCATTCCTCTTATTCACTCCCCAGACTCTCACGTACATGCACGCACACTCACTCAATTCTCCTCCTCTTCCACATACACACTTAGCTCAGTAACTGCAAACTCTTCACTCCCAAACATTTTGAGAAGTAACACAAAACCCTTTAGGACTCAAACAGCAGCACCTTATCTATGACATGGCAGCAGTGCAAATATTATACTTTGCTGTAGAATACTAATATTCCACCTACTGGGTTTAACAGAACAAAGTCCTAGAGAAAAACTACATGCCAGCAAAAATACTGCACCTCATTTACACATACAGAACACAGACAGACCTTTACCTAATACAAAATAAGGAACTACAAATTAGAAACCAAAACATGCAGACAAAAGTAAAATGGAAAGCCTGAGAAACCAGACTCTGAACAGTGGAATATTGAAGAACAAAATACAAATATGTAATGTACATTCCCAAAGATAACATATGCCAATCACTAAAAAAACAAAGACTTTTTTTTTTTTTTACCTTTGTTAGCTGATCTTATTTTTCTAATCAGTTGGTCCTAGGCTTCTTTTTTCCCACATCACCTTTCTTGGTTTTTTTCCCAATTCCTTTTACAGGGTCCCACTTTTTTTCTTTCTGTTTTTACTTTCTCCATCTGTCTTCTTCACTTCCTTTCTCCATCCACACCCACACACTGGCAGTCACACACAGGCTGTCACCCAGCCATTCATTCCCACACAGGCTCTCAAACCCCACCTCCACACATACACAGCCTTTCTCACACACACAGCCTCTCATCCACCCCCAAACACTCACTCAAGCTCTCACCCACCCACAGGCTCTTATCCTCTCCCCCAACACACACAGACAGACATCCGCACACAGGCAGTCATACACCCTCACCGACAGGACCTCACCCAGCCACACATACACCCAGCCTCTCACCACCCCATACACACAGCCTCTCTCACACACACATCCACACAGCCTCTTACCCACACATATACAGGATCTCACCCACCTAGGTAGTATTCTACACACACGGGCAGTCCCCCCTCACCCTCCAAGTACACACACACACAGCCTAGCTCTCTCACCCCCACAGCCAGGTACTCATTCATCCACCCACACACAAGCAGTCACCACCCCACCACCCAGGCTTTCACCCAGCCAAACACACATACACAGGGCTTCAGCCGCCAGTGGGATAGGCTCCGAGGCAGCCTGCCAAGTTGAGGGGAGCACAGCAGCAGGAGTCACGTTTATCCTAATGTCATCTCCTGCTGCCATGGGGCTGATCTTGTGGTAAGAGCTGTGGGGCTGGCCCCCACGGCAGCAGGAGATGACGCTTGGATAAACGTGACTCCTGCTGCCCGGAGAGAGATATAGGGGTGTGAGATGCCATTGATCAGATTGGGCAAGGGTTTGGTTTATTCCTGCCCAATTCGATCCCTGCCTGGGGGTGGTAAAAGCTGTGTACAGCTGTGCATGCGCGCAGCTTAGATGGAACAGTGAATCCAGCCCCTCTCTTTCTGTCGTTCAGGGACATAAAGGGAAGTGGTGAATCTGGAACAGATAGAGCAGAACAAACTAGTCTGTGCCTTAAACCTTCTGCTCTGTTGTGTCTTGTGTGGGGTGGGGTGGGGAGAGGGGGAAAAGGGGGGCAACAGCACCAGCAGTGCCTGGGGGTGGCAAAATCCTAAATCCATCACTGTCTAACTGGCCAGATATACCGATGAAACCTTTCCTAGATCTAGCCGTATAAAATTTGACTGACTAGATTTTGGACAACTATTTGTTCAACCAGAGTTTTCTGGCTAAATGTAGTCAGTTCGTGCTGACAATCCACATACTGACTAGCTAAATTGAATACTAACTGGCCTGGGAGTGTCACAGAGCTAGCCCTTTTTTGACTTGCTAAAATGCGTATTAATTGTGAATTTGGGAAGACAAAGTTATCTGGTCAGTGGGGACAAATTTTCACAGTCAGAAGTTAACTCAGCTAACTTTAGAAGTTAGCTAGGCAAATGTTTTCAAAACTGACAAGTATCTATTCCAGTAGCTAGGTTTTACCTTTAGTTATCCTGAGTAAGTGCAGCAGGACGTCCCAAACCTGTCCTGGGGACCCCACAGCCAGTCAGGTTTTCAGGATATCCACAATGAATATGAATGAGATAAATTTGAATATACTGTCTCCAGGGTATGCAAAATTATCTCCTGCACATTCATTATGGATACCCTGAAAACCTATGGGGTCCCCAGGACAGGTTTGGGGAGCTGTGAACTATAGCATGTGTAACCTATTCCATGCTCCCTACTGTTTGGTTTTCTGTATTGCTTTAAACATAAGGTATAATTTTTTTAGTTTAAAAAGTATGCATGTAAATTCTCTCAGCAAAGTTACATGCATCAAACAGTAGTTGTAACTGTGTGTGCTTAGTTTTGCAGGGATTATTTTCAAAGCAAATGTGCATAAACTCACTTTGAAAACTGGTATAACTTATGTGCATATGTGCTGGCTAGTGGTTAACTTATGAGCGATGTTACAAAATTACCCCTATTAAAAGCTTACCTTTAATCAATGATATATTCTTTATACCATGTGTCTCTTTCACCTCTCCAAAATATTGGCAAATTAAAAAACAATCCGAATTGAATAAAACAGAAAATAAGCGAACTAATGTTAATTCAGTTTTCATAAATGTGTTATGTGGGCTTACAGTTTCCAAAAATCACAGCATTGTGAAGAAATTCAAATTGGTTGACAGCTGCTGATATTCAGCGGTGAATGGCATAGATAGATTGACTTGTTTAAGTTGTCAATGAAATGTCTGAAGAAAGTCGCATAGGGTAGTATTGGAAGATGGACTCTGAGCAGCTTATTTGACTTCTTTATTGGATGAGTTGATTACTGTGGGCTCCTGGGTTTTGAATTATAATATCTGATTTTTTTAAATATATATACAGTGAGTGCAGCTATCTTAAGTTGCCATGTCTTCTATTTGCTTGTTTGAAATTTGAGATCATCTTTCAGGTTGTTCTTCAAATGTTTCCTTCAGCACTATGAACCTTATTTCTTCTTTTTTTTTTGTCTCTTCCTTTGTTCATCTGGAAAATGAAAAGTCTTTTCTAAGTCAGGCCTTTAGCATCAGCAGACTTCAAGCCGTTGGTTATGCTATCCTGGTTTGATTTTATAACTGTGTTGATGGGAACAAATTGAAGTTCCTCATTATGTTAAATATATTATCCATGACAAGTAGCAGTGGGATGTGACTTATTCTTATAGTGGATGAAGTGGGGAATGGAGAATTATAACTCACTGTGACTGTAAAGATTTAAAATGAGCTATGATGAGCCTGTTCTCTTATAATGAAAAATGAGAATAATCACTTTTGCACTGCTTTCTAATGTGCGTATTGTCTGTCCTGTATTTCTTGAACCCTAGCTGGGCTTCAGTCCGTCTTTAACTTACCCGTTACTTGCCCCACCTCCTGAAATTATATTCCTTACCCTCCTTTCCTGATCTTTTTTGGATACTTGCCAGGTACTTGTGACTTGGATTGGCCACTGTTGGAGACAGGATGCTGGGCTTGATGGACCCTTGGTCTGACCCAGTGTGGCATGTCCTTATGTTCTCAAGTTCTGATGCTAAAATATCGCAAGTAGCTGCTACACTTCTTCAAACATGCTCTTGCATTATTAATCTGTAAACTGACATGCTGAAATGTTTTTGCCTATCTGCTTTGCTGACAGTCTCTTGAAAGTATTATATTATGCTGCAGAGTTGACTCAATATAAAATAATAATCACTATGAAGTTAAATTATGTTATTTAGTAATAATGGGAATATAATGCTTTGCTGCAAGTGTACTGTGCTTTGCCATCTTAATTTAGGCTGCATTTGAAAATGGGCCAAAACCTACCAATTGCTTCTTCAGCCCTGGGTTTTATTATTGTGCATTAGCTTAAGTAGCACAACCGTTCATCAGAGTAGTGACCTGTGCAGAAAGGAAATATTCTTCATTAGGGAAGAAAGTCTCATAATGTTTATGAGCCCCCGTCAAGCTTTTATTCCTTGTGTTTCCAGTCTTTCAAGCCACTGTACTTGCTAATGGCAGCTTGATGCAAGTGTAAGGGGGCAAGGCATGGTGGGAGGTGGGGGGGGGGGGGGTGGGAGGCAGAAACTTTCTAGTGTGTTGGTAGCATGAAGAAAACACATGAAATAGAAGAGGGTATAAGAATACTTTCATAGACCTGGCCACGTTTACCCAAATGTTGGAATACCTTCTGTAATCTGTAGCTCCTTGGTAAAGTGAGAATTTTGCTAGGGATATTAAAATGATGGCTAATCTTCCTGTTGTACACAGCATAGCCACACTGACTGCAGGTAACAATAGAATGATCATTTTATAGTCAAAAATTATAACTGTCAGAAAAAGGGTAGCTGATTTAACATGCTAACTCTGCCAGAGAATTGGGACACAGTTATTTTTATCTAGAATAAAGCAAACTGCCCTATGCCATCATTAATCAAATAATTGCAGTTGAGCAAATAGTGAAAACTCAGTACCATTATTTCCTCTTATGTATGTTTTGATGTTTTTCACATTTCTTTCATTTATTATTATTAATTCTGGGTCAACAGGAGAGTATTCAACTGATGTGCATGGAAAATGTTTTCTTTTTGTATTGTTATGCTGTTGTTGCTTTTTTTTTCAGTTTTATGCTATTACTATTGTTTCATCTTCCCATGTATATCATTTGTAACATTTTGGCACATTTTATTAGGGATATGCATTCATTTGAAACAAAAGTACAAAATGGGACAAATGAGCCCATTTTCAATTCATTTGAAAGGAATAAACAAAATTAGTGATTTTTCATTTTTGGAAAAAAAGTGCACAATATTTGCAAATAGCACTGAACCCTTCCCTCCCATAGAAACCTAGAAACATGATATCAAAAAAAGAGCATATGCCCCATCTAATCTGCCCATCCATCCAATTTATTTAGGATTTTAATTCCCATCAATCACTTCCTTAGAGATCCCTAGTACTTAATCCATGCTTTCTTGACTTCAGATACTATTTTTGTCTCCACCACCACCATTGGGAGGCTATTCTGTGCATCCACCACGCTGTCTATAAAGAAATATTTCCACCTTTTAACTTCATCGTATGACCCCTTGTTCTAGAGCCTCATTTCTGTTGAAAGAGGCTCACCTCCTGTGCATGGAAACCTTTGAGATAATTGAATGTCTCTATAACATCTCCCCGATCTCACCTTTCCTCCAGAGTGTACATGTTTAGATCTTTAAAGTCTTTCCTCTTACGCTGTAGAATGAACACCACTGACCATTTTAGTAGCCACCTTCTGGACTGACTCCATCCTGTTTATATCCTCATGGTTAGACCTGCTGGAGGAAGTGAGTTTAATAAGATGATACAACGTTGCTCACATTAGATCAAAAATAGAGAAAAGTTGTCGTCCCCCCCCACCCCCCAATCATCCCCCAAGCCTGTGGTAAGCAGTGCTCTATAACAAAAAACCTGAGGTCAGAAATAGAATGCGGTGCATGTAGCTAGGGGCACTACCAAGGGAGCTTCTAAGTGCAACTGGCAGATGCAAACATCAGTCGTGCTTCTGCAAATTATTGTCTAGTGTGCACTGTGTGTGCACTATAGTTTCTCTTTGATGTATTTCTTGGCCATGAATATTAGTTTTTGCCAACTGTTTTGATTGGCTACAGTCCTTGGGTTGTTTTCTGTTTGGCTGTTCTGTGCCATGCAATTTTTTTTTGTTCCCATTTTTGAAAGGTCCCTGTAGTTTTAAAAGGCTTTGTGTTTGGTTTTAAGTGGGTTTGAATGTCTTCATTGATGGAGTCTGTTTAAAGCTCTGTTTTGGAGATGTTTTATAGGTTTGATCGCATTTATATTGTTTATCATCTGGGCTGTATTCACCTTTTGTTGGATCTGTCATTAATGTTACTGCTTTACTTCTTAGGTTATTTTTCCTCCCAACACAGCCACAGTGAAACATGATCTGTGTTGGGGACTACATTAATAACTTTCCTGTTTAACCTCTTGAGCAATTTTGTCTACAATAAATGATTTTACATCTCCTGTATGGTTTGGACAGTTCCTTAAATTGTTTTATGCACACCTACAATTATTATTGTTGTATTATCTCCACCCCTGTGTTTGCTTTGTTTCCATGTTGTTTTAAAACAACATCAAGTCCCTAGAGCTTTCTGTGTCACTGTTGTTTCACAAATGGAGGTCACAGATGACCATCTGAATGCTATTTAAGGAGAAAAGTTTAAACAGTTTTCTGAAAAGTTCTCAACAATTCTTTTTTTGTTTTTGCTGGTTGAAAATTATCTTAAGAGAAGCTTTATTTTAAAATGCTGTTTAAATGACTTAAACTAAGAGCTTTGATGCTATTAGTTGTGTTGCCTATTAGTAAGACTTGGTAATCAGAAAATTTGTCTTAATTAATATAAAGAGATTTTCCATGAAAAAAAAAATATCCTGTCTACCTCAACACAGTCACCAGAGTAAGGAACCATGGCTGACCTCTATATTCAGTTTGATGAAAAATACCAGAAAAATTATATGTAGCGCTTAAACCAGTGGCATAGCCTTGGTTGGGCCTGGGTAGGCCATTGTCCACCCACATTTTACTCAGTTTTTACTCAGTTTACCCAATTTTTTCTGCAGTCTTGCCATGGGAACAGTATCTTATTGCAGCCACACAGGGTGCCTGACAGCAGCTTCAGCAAATGGCATTGTGACGCCAATAAACGGTAGCAGCATCAGTGAAGGGCTAATCATAAGGAGCTAGGATGTGGGTTTAGCATTCACAGGGCAGAAGCCAGAATGCTGGCTTTTGGGGGTGAAGCTGAAGAACAGAGCAGTCAGTAGCAGTGGAAGCTTATTTTGGCAGGTGCTGACGACAGGATCAGCAGTAGGCAGGCCTTCCTCCCATTGTGAAGAATCAGTGTCAGTCAGGACAAAAGGTAGTATGCCCTGAGGTTAGGAGCTGCTACTAAGAACATGAACGATGTTCATGTTCTTAGTAGCAGCTTGGATGACTGGGGCAGAGAGGTGAGTGAGATACAACTTGAGGGGATGAGTATGGGAGATCGGGAATGGTGAGGGGAGAAGAAGGGTGAGTGTGAGACTGCTGGGGTTGGTGGAAGAGTGAAGAGGAAAGGGTTGAGTGTGGGAAGCTCATGACAGGAGGATAAATGATGGGTGAATGTGAGACTTCTGGAGAAAAGGGAGGGCAGCAGAGGGGTGAGTGTGTGACTCCTGGGGACGGGGAGGAGAGGAGAGGAGAGAGTGGGGGACTGCTGGGTAAGGGGGATTAGTGGAGAGGGGGAGTGAGAGACTGCAGGGGTAGTGGGGGGGAAGATACATTTGCACTGAAGAAGGTACAGAAAACAGCAACCAAAAAGAAAAAGGGGAAGAAACGGCTTCCCTGGGAGGAAAAGCTAAAGAGGTTAGGGTTGTTCAGCTTGGAGAGAAGAAGGCTTAAGGGGGGATATGATAGAAGGCTATAAAATAATGAGAGGACTAGAATGTGTAAATATGAATTGGGTGTTTACTCTTTCAGATAATAGAAGGCCTAGGGAGCACTCCATGAAGTTAGCAAACAGCACGTTTATAACAAATCAGAGAAAATATCTTTTTCACTCAACGCACAATTAAGCTGTGGAATTTGTTGTTGGAGGATGTGGTTAACGCAGTTAATGTAGCTGGGTTTAAAAAGGGTTTGGATAAGCTCCTGGAGGAGAAGTCCATAAACTGTTATTAATCAAGTTGACTTAGGGAATAGTCACTGCTATTACTGGCATCAGTGGTATGGAATCTAATTAGTGTTTGGGTACTTGCCAGGTACTTGTAACCTAGATTGGCCACTGTTGGAAACAGGATGCTGGCTTGCTGGACTCTCGGTCTGACCCAGTATGGCATGTTCTTATGTTCTTATGATAGACAAGAGGGTAAGAGTGTTGAGGTCATAGGATGAGGTGAAGGATGAGAGTACAGGTGATGAGGGTAGAGGAGAGGGTGAAAGTGCTGGGAATGGGGAGGAGTAGAAGGTAAGTGGTGAATGAGACTGCTGGAGATGGTGGGGGAAGGAGGAAGAGCAGGATGAGTGTGCTGTGGACTGAGGGAGGAGATGAAGGGTGAATGTGAGAGTGTTGGAGAGGAGGAGAAGCTGAGGGCTGAATGAGAGACTTCTGGGAATGATGTGGCATTGAGGGAGGAGGAGGAGACTGCTGGGGATGGTGGAGGATGAGAAAATGAATGTGAGTGCTGGGGATGGAGGGAGGAGGAGAGGAGTGAGTGAGAGAGTGCAGGGGATGGAGAGCAGGAGGAAGAGAAAGGTGAGTGTGAAAGTGCTGGGGATGGGGCAGGAAGAGGAAAGGGGTGAGACTGTCATCCTCCATGTGCCTGCAGTCTCAAGCCTCAATGCTCCTCCTCAGTTTTCTCTCCCAATGCCCCTCCTCCTTACAAGGGTCTCTCTCTCTCTCTCTTTATGGCAAGGAGGGGTGTTGAGAGAGACTGCGAGGGACAGGGGAGTAGACTTATTGGTTCCATTTCAGGAAACATGACAATTTCTACATTTGTTGCAAAAGTAATACATAAAGTTGTTAAAATACATAATTGTGGTAACAGTAAAATAATGTTACATGTGAAAGAGAGGACAATAACAATTCCCAGGTTCTAGTGTCGGTCCATTTTTCACCTTTACTAGACAAAAAGAGCAAACACCTCTCAATAGTAAAAACCACAAAGGAAATGAGGTGAGAAAGCAAAATTCCAAAAACTATCCCCCCAATTTTTGTATTTTATATATATAATTAAATGACTCCAATTTAAAAAAGGAGAGAATGTATCAGAACATGTAAGAGCTAAAGACTTAATCTACTGTCTCCTGCCCACAATGGGCTTCAAACAGTATCACTCAAAAGCACAAGGTTTCAAATCATCTACCAAATTTCTTACTGTATAATCCCATATGCAAAATAACTAGGACTGAAAACTGTCAAACCGATGACAATCCTTTAACCAGAATGCACACAAAGTTACACTTGCTCCTGAGGTGCATGGTTATGCGCATTCACATGAACTTTCAATGTGGATTTAAGCGAATAAATCAGCTTTGAAGATTCTGACTGAAGTAGGCAGGTAAAAAAATACTCACAGATGCTTATATAGGTTGTTTGAAAATTACCCTTAAAATATTGAAAGTATTGTCTGTGATGTATGACATCTGTTGAGGACTATTTAGAAATCTGTTGTCAGGTGAACTCTAAAGCATTACCTGTCAATAAGAATAAAACTGCCATGGTTCAGACCTGTATGCCTAATGCCCATCCATATTAACTTTGGGCCCAGCCAAAAAAGTCATTTCTGGCTATGCCACTAACTTAAACCCACTTAACTGAATTTAGATTGAGTTTACATTCAAAGAAATTCTATTGAGAACCAATCATTCTCTGGTTTGATTTGGCTTTGTAAGTATTTTTGGCTTTGTAAGTGAATTACTCCTACTTTCGTAGTGTAAGCCAAAAGCAGTGTGTGTGAGATTTGAAATCTGAACAATATGTATTTTATTTATTTATTTATTTGTTTTTTGTATACCGATATTGAACCATGGCCATCACATTGGTTCACATATAACAATGATAAAAAGTTACAATGTAGAGAATAGAAATAATGGAATTATACAATATAATAGAGAGAATTAAAGAGGAAAGAAGAAAGAGAAAAAGAACAACAATAGAGATAAAATTTAGTATATAATTAAATTGAACATGTTGGAAAAGCTTTTAGAAAAAGGAAAGTTTTTAAATTCTTCTTAAACATTTTAGTAGAGGATTCTAGTCTTAAATCAATAGGAAAGGAGTTCCATAAAATTAGACCAGCTATTGAAAAGGCATGTTGTTTTGTTGAAGTAAGACGGTATAATTTAGTAGATGGAATTTCGAGGAGACCAGTGTTTTGAGGATCGTAAAGATCGCCTTGAGTTGTATATAGATAGTATGATGTTAAAAGCAAATTAATGCTTGAAATTCACTATTATCTCATCTTAAAGTAACTTTCTTATGAATTCCTGCCATGAAAAATGTTTAGCAGCATAATTTGAGAAGCTTTTGCAGTTTAAAATTATGTTGCTCAAATGTAATTCTCTTTTCTGTTCAGATTTATTTCACTTAGTAACATAGTAATAGTGGCAGAAACAGACCAAAACGGTCCATTGGTAATTAATTGGTAACATTGGTAATTTCATTGCTGCACACATGTTAGAAAATCTCCCAATTTACACCTATAAAAGCCGACTAATGTATCTAATTTACACATGTTAAATTTATTTGTGTTTAACTTTAAAATTAGAAGTGAAACTATGTAGTTATACCAGTTGCACATACTTATACAGCTAAATTCCAGCTTATCAGGTTTTGGTGCTAATTACCTGAATATGTTCTCTGACTTAGTAATGGCACTTAGGGCCTCATTTTCTAAAGTATCGCAGGCCTGCAATACTTTAGAAGATGAGGGGCGGGGGGGCCAAAAACAGGGGGGAGGGCCTGCGCTAGCCGGCAGTGATTGCACCATCTCGGTGTGATCACTGCCGGTTTCGCACCCAATAGCGCCACCATAGGAGGTGTAGCTATTGGGAGCGAAAGCGGACGTGAAAAGGCACTTACCTTTTCGCTGTCTGCGGCGTCGGCGCAGAGTCGGCCCCAGTGATGCCCCAACTCCTCCTCTTCCTGGGCCGTCTCCACCCCGACTCTGCCCCCATCCTGGTATCGCACGCGATAAGGGACTTTTCGCGTGCGAAAGGTCCCTTATCGCGTGCGAGCGGCGTGGAAAATGAGGCCTTTAGCTGGCTAAGGGCCTTATTTACCAAGGCTATCGCAGGCTTGCGCTGTTAGCACAAGCCTGCAATAGCCTGTGAAGGTAGCGCCCGCCTGCGCTACCTAAATTGGCGGGGAGTCGGCACCGGAAGAGGAGGAGTCGGGGCGTCACCGGGGACGACTCCGTTAAGACGCCGCGGACGACGAAAAGGTAAGGGCCTTTTCGCGTCCTACTTCACGCTCAGTAGCTACACCTTCTATGGTGGCTCTATTGGGTGTGAAACCGGCAGCGATCGCACCACAGCGGTGCGATCGCTGTCAGCTAGCGCAGGACCGCCCCCCCCCCCCCCCGTTTTGGCCCCCTGCCCCTCATTACCTAAAGTATCGCAGGCCTGCGATACTTTAGAAAATGAGGCCCTAAGTCTTAAAATGCTACTTATCTGATTAAATCAATAAGCTAGATATATCTAAAAGGTGCTACTTATCTGACTTAGCTGGATAAGTAGCATTTTAAGATTTATCCAGCTTTGCTGATATGTAGCTGGATAAATCAGAACTGGATAAGATAAGGGCCGATACTTTGCTGGATAACTCAAAACTTATCCAGATAAGTTCAAAATATATATCTGCATATTTTTTTACATGCGGGCACATATTCTGGTGTATATTTACACATATTTTATGACCTGTATAACTTGTATATGTGCAGGCTATAAAATAGCAGTGCAGTTATGTGTGCACCCATATATATATGTGTGTATATGGGTGCACACGCTCATGTTTTAAAGTTAGTCTCCCTATCAATCAGGCAATAAGTTGCACACCAACTTAAATTGAGAATCAGAGTTCTGAAGAAATTTAAAAGATCACCTACCTAAAATGTTTTAGCATGGAAAGATTTATTGTGTGAATTTCTTTCAGGCATAAAAAAGTTTACATTTTAGGTGTCAGTTTGATTTAAACTTACAACCTTTGACATATCCTCTGTTTGCCCTTTGAATATGGAGTCTTAGTAGATTATGATACCTTAGGATCAACAGAAAATGTAGTGCATGAACTTCCAAGATTACAAAAGTCTCTTCAGATGCATCACAGCCTACTAAGGCAGCAGTATTCTCCAAACCAATATATCTACTAGAACTGTTCTTTTAGTATAAAGTAAATTATTTCCAGGTTCGTCAGTAGAATAAGGATTGAAAGTTCCTTAAACTATTCCCAACTGTATGCTTTGCTTTTTTTTATCTCATTATATCCCCTCCTCCATCTGGTACTTAAAAAAAAAACAAAACCCTCTCAGTTCAATAACTCACTGTTGCCCCAAAGTCTTTTTATTTTATTTATGTATTTAATCGTGTTTATATATCGGTATTCGTCAAAACTTCATATCGGTTTACATGGAACAGAGCATGGAAAGTACACAAAACAGGGGGAATGGAACTGGGAGGAGTAATTGGTAATGCATTAAAGGTTAAACAGTATA